>NC_080022.1:138825803-139128833 GCF_030020395.1 Manis pentadactyla
AGAGCCAAGGACAGAAGTACAGTAGAGGCTCTGAGGAACTCGGGTGCCGCTGGGCAGTCTCTGTCCCTGCCTCTATTTCTCTCTCTTGGCACCACACGGTATCTTGTCTCCATTTCTTGCTTCATTTGCACCTGGTTTTCCCCTCTGCTCTCCCACCGCTATACTCAGATGATGTTACCTCTGGCCCTCTAACTCTGGGCCAAGCACCCATGGCCATCCCTACACAATCTCTGGCTCAATCCTTAAAGTCTCATGAGAGACTCTGATGGCTCAGCTCACTGTCCTATGACTGAGCAACTCCTCCATCAAGGTCCCTCTCCGTGCACCCAGCTAGGGCAAGAGATTATATGGGCAGCCCAGGCTGCCTCCCAGGTATCCCTCTTCAGCCCTAAGCATACAGCTGCCCTTAGACACGTCCAGCTGGAGTCCCTCAGGCCCCTCACACTCGACTCTGCTCCAGATGTACGCCTTAACTCCTCCCCACCTCATCCTGCTGTTCCCCCACCTCAGGGCTAAACCTCTCACCCAGCTACTATAGCCAGGATCTTGGGAGTTAGCTGTGACTCCTCACTTCTTTCACCCCCAAATCTAGTCCTTTACCAGGTCCTGTCCATTGCAGCCCCACTGTACCTTTGTCCAGAACTCCTCATTTTTCTTTGGGACAACTGTGGGGGCCTCTCAGCCTCTGCTCTCTCCTTCAAAGGCTTCATGGGGAAGCTTTTCTAGAAGGCAAATCTGACCCCATCTCTTCTTTGCTTAAAAACTCTTTAGGACAAAATCCAGGCCATTATATGGGCAGCCAAAGTTTTCATGTCCTAGCGCTCTCTCTGATCTATCCTCCTGATCCCTATGCTCATGCTCCTCATGATCTAGCCATGCTTAGGGACTGAATCACTGCCTTCAGCACCTGGCTGAGGTTTCCCACTTTCAACTCGTGTTTTTTTTTTTCTGCCTGAAACACCCACTTCTTCATATGTCCAAATCCTTCCAGGGAAGACCTACCTTTCCCTCATCCTGGCCCCCTCAGGTGAGGCTGGTAGGCCCCCTGCTAGAGAGGTGATAAGTTTTGCCACCAACCGTCCTTTGGGGGAGCCAGAAAGAGCTGGGACTGGGTGCCAGGCCTGGAGCTCTCAATCCATGGCAGCTGGGGGGTGGGGAGAATCGGCCTGTACCCTTTGGGCAGCATGCCTGTGGTATGTCCCCCTGGCCCCTGGCTGTTTGTCCAGGTGTAGATAAAGCAGTGATGGGCTGGACCATTTGGTCCAACCAGTCCTCACTGACCGTCTCTAGGCTCAAGGAGACATATTGCGGGGGAGACAGGGGAGGGGACCACCGCCCTGTCCTGGGAGGAGGAGATCAGGAGCTGGGGGTTACACGGGATCTCAGCAGGACTCAGCAGCCCACTTCTAGGCTGGAAGCTGGGGCTGCTGTATGTTGGGGGAGGGATGTGAGGGCAGTTATAGGATCTGGGACGGCTTTCTGGCTGCAGAGGCCCTGTATGGGTTGAGGTTTGAACAGACAGCTGAGTGGGCTCAACCCTCGAATCTATGAACCTGTGAGGCGAAGGTACATGGCAGAGGCTGAAGCTCTGGACAGCAGAGGCCAGCTTGGTGGGGGATAAGATGGCAGGTGGGGTGAGACCCGCGGTGTCTCTCAAGCTAGAAAGGGTACCAAGAGGACTGTACCCTCTGCTCCTCCTCTTGGTGGGGTGAGTGCTTCCTGCCTTTCTGCGATTCCCTTCCCTGACCTTCAGCCCCTCTCCTGCCACCCCGGGAGCTGCTGGAGCCCAGGAGCTCTGAGTCCCTCACTGAGGGGCCCTCCCACTCCCTGAGCCAGGGTAACAATCCCGAGGGGCCCTGGACGGGCCTCTAGGGAGCCCCACCCCCACCCGGCAGTTAACATTTCCTGCTGGGGTGAGGGTGAGTCTAAGGAAACAAGACTGGTTCACTTTCTTATATACTGTTTCCTTAGTAGACGCCTGGTTGTTTGAAGAATAACCAACCGCTCACTGGACATTTGGAAAAGATAAAGAAAGCACAAATATCAAAAGAAGGAAATATCAAGTCACCTCCACCGGAGGAGACGCGCTTATCCACAGGCTTTTGGGTTCCCTCTAGACCAGGGTCACCCTTTGCATAATTGGGTGTTGGGGGGCAGGAAGCCCTTCTATGGACACCTCCATTTTGCAACCTCCCAGGACCCAGGAGGGCTCGAAAGGGCTCAGAGACCCGCGCTCCGCAGCCTGTCGCAGCTCTTGGCCCTCGGGGCGTCCCGAGCTCTGCAGACCCGGGCTGACGTCCCTCCGAGCCACGCGCCCTGGGCTTCCCCACGCTCAGCACGCTCCCGCAGGCGACCTCAGTTTCCCCGTCCGCAGAATGGGCCTGCGGCCGGCCTCTGCGCCCCGGGGCGCTGCGGGGGCGGGGCGGCGGGCTCCGAGGGCGGCCGGAAGGGGAGTGAGTGCGGGGGCGGGCTCCGCGCCGCCCCGCCCCAGGGAGGGAGCCCGGGGCGCAGCATCCTGGCGCGGGCCTGGCCGCCGCCGCCACTGCCGTCGGGGAAGGTTCCAGCGCGGACATGGCCTTGCGCGGCGCTCTCCCGGGCCCGAGCCTCCCACGCCCGGCGCAGTAGCCCCGCGAAGAGGCTGCCTCGACGGTGCCCACGGCGCAGAAGGCCGGGTGGGCGGCATGGAGGCGGCGCACCTGCTCCCGGCTGCGGAAGTGCTGCGCCGCTTCTCGGTGACTGCCGAGGTGGGCCTGAGCCCCGCGCAGGTGACCGGCGCGCGGGAGCGCTATGGCCCCAACGGTGAGAGCGCGGGCGGCCGGGGGAGGGAGCAGGGGCCGAGCGCGCGCAGTCTCAGTTTCCCCCTGCTCCGCGGCAGCGGAGCCGTCCTTTCCCCTTCTAGCTCTCGGTCCCCGCGGCCGGGCAGGAAGCGAGGGCTCCGGAAACCTCTGCAGATGCTTTTGAGCCATCCGGCTGCGCGGCGCGGCGGCTGCCTTCGCTGGGGCGCGGGGGTGAGGCGGGTTCCGGGTTCCGACAACGGACGCCTGGCTCCCGGTGCCCGCTCTTCTCCCTCCGGGGCCAGGGACCTGTGCGGTGCTTCCGCGCCTCCCACCTCCACCCGCGTCCCATCCACTTCGGCAAGCCGTGGGCTCCGCCCCCACCCCCACCCCATCTGGCTGTCAGCGCTGCATCCCGGCGCCGCACGGGCAACCTGCCCATCGTGCAGGTGCACCCCTGAGGTCAGCTGGTGAGGGACCAGCCAGGGACTCTGAGGTCCAGCTTCCCAGCTGACCCTGAAGGTCTCTCCCCAGGGCTCAATAAAATGCCCAGAAGGTGCTGCTTGTCAGCTGGCGGCTTGGTGCCCTCACCCCCACCCCCAGGTCTTCCTCTTTTCTGCCACCCAAGGCGGATGTGGCTGGCGGGAGCTGGTGGGGGCTTTGAACAGCTGAGGCGGGGGACCCACCTCCCTGGGGGTGGCAGACTCAAGGCCTCATGCAGAGAGTTGCCTGGGGAGGCCTTTCCCTCCTGGGGGACCTGGAATGGCGCCTGCCCATTCGTGGGCAGGCAGGAAGCCTGCCCTGCTGTTACTGTTTGAGTGGGAGAGGTATCATTTCTTCCTCATCTTCCAAGGAGTGTGGCATTCTCCATTTGCCAAAAGGCACGGGAAGTGCCAGGTACTGTCCAGATGTGGCCCTGGCACATATGAAGGACCTGCGAGGTTGGAAAATGTAGAAGAGCCCCTCCCCAAGTTGCTTCCAGGAAGGACTTGCTACCCCCTTCATCCACCCCAGGGCACCAGGCAGAGTGTTAGGGGTCCAGAGAGAAATGACCCCTCCATCCCCAAAGTGGAGCCTGGACCTGTGTTCAGGACTTGGGGCCTCACCCTTTGAGGGTCCCCAGCCAGCCAGGGGGAAAGTTCGAGTGTCTCACTGCTCAGCGATGGCTTGAAAATTACGAAGAACTGTCAGAAAGGGAGCTTAGGGTTTTGTATTGGTTTATGAAAACCACCTCTTACATAAATATTATCTTTCTGGAGCAGAAATCCTTTTTCAAAAAAATTAGTTGCTATATTTAGTTGAGCTGTGGTAGGAACTAGGGAGATAAATATTATTTAATATCCCCCCTTAGTGACTTGGCAGGGAGAACGTCATTGCTGCAGAAGAGCAGGACAGCAGAGCTGGTCCCCCAACCCGGGCATGGGAGTGGGGGGTCAGGGTAGTAAGTCTGGGGTTTCACAGCCTCTTCTGTGGGGTTGTGGCCTCTAGCTTGAGAGTCCTGATTCCCAAGGGAAGCTGAAGACCCAGCCTTTGGTTCTGCCTCCAGAATCACACAGATCGGCCCTGTTTGACAGCCTGGCCAATTCCCCTTCCCTTTCTGGCCCCCATGTCTTCATCGGTCCAGCAGGAGGGACTGACCAGGAAGGAGGGAGCCTCTTGTTCTCTCCCATGTTGCTTTATCTGAGTGAGGGGATTTGGGTGCCCTGGCCACTGAGCATCTGTGTGGGGTGATGGGTGAGGATGTTGGTGTGGTGTGCAGGTCCACAGAGATGTGGATGTGCATTGAGGGAGTGGTAGGAGTCGGTCAGCACTGGGCCTCCCTGGTTCCTCTGTGCTTTGATAGTAGGAATAATAAAAGCTAACGTTCATTGAGTACTTACTATGTGCCGGGCATTGCTCTTAGCACTTTCCATCTTTTCTCTCATTTTTTCCCCAAACAACTGTTGTCATCCCCACGTTACAGAGGAGGTCATTGAGGCACCAGGAAGTTAGACAGCTTCTCAAGGTCACACAACAAGGGGTAGAGCTGGTATTGGGTGCATGCCCCTCTCTGGGGGTCACTGGTGGGGTCACTGATTCTGCAGGCTCTGGGGCCCTGGCGCTGGTGCTTGTGCTCAGGTGGTGGTCAGCCAGGCAGGAGCTATTCTCGCTTTCCCCTCATACCCCTGAGATCACTGATCAGCTTCTTCCCCAGGCCCTGGAAGTCCTCGGGTGAGGAGGGGGTAGCCAGCTGTCCCTGCCTTCCTCATGCCCTTCCGCCCAGCCCAGGCTGAGGAGGGGGCATGGGTGTCCCGCAGTCTCTACCGGCACAGCCTCTGGGGTGGGGCTGACAGGGCTGAGCCCAGCTCTGCTCCTTCGTGGCTGTGTGAGCCTGGATAAGCCACTGGGTCTTCTGTGCCCTGGTTTCTTCCTCATAAGTGAGGGTACAGTAGCAGCCGTGCCCTGGGGCTGTATGTGGTGTTTGTGTACACTGAGGCATCCTTCCTTGTGGCAGAAGAGGCCAGACTGGGCGCTGGGCCAGAAGCTGGGTAGCGGGGTGGGCGGGACCTGCAGGTGGAGGGGAACACCCCAGGGACTGGTGTCCCCGCTCCCCACCCCTGGAGTGTGTGCACCTGCAAGGGCCTCAGCTGCTGGAAACCGCAAGGAAGTCATTTGCTTAAGTCGTGAAGTTTGCAAATTCTGCCGGCAGGGTGGGGGTCAGGGAGGGGCTGAGGATCCCACCCTCACACTTTAGCCTGTCCCTCCTCAGATTGAGGGAGGGGGCCTCGGCAGTATGTCAGTGAGTACGCCAGCCAGGAAATGCACGCAGAGCACTGCCCATTCCAAACCTGGCCTGTAGATATGTTGCCTAAGGGCCTAACAGGCCAGTGAGCAGGAGGCTCTTGTGAGCCAGCCTTTCTGGGCAGGTCCCAGAGGTGCCCAGGACTCAGCTTCCTTGGGGTTGGGGACGGGTGTTCCACATCCTTTCAGTTTATTTTCTGAATAACAATGTGCACACAGTACAACCTTCAAAGGGTACAGAAGGTGTACAGTGAGTTACCCCAGCCCAGTCCCCAACCACCCATTCTCAGTGGCCCCAGGGACTTTGCACATACACCCCCTGGTCAGTGATCTGTTATGAGTGCTCTATGGCCCCAGCTTTCTGTGTGATGATCATGTGGAGAGAGTGCCTCGTGGAGCATCCTTGGGCTTCCTAGAGGACTCAGGGTTTCACTGTGCGGCTGAACCAGCATTTCTTCACCCCAGCTTTTGATGGGCACTTGGGTTGTTCACATCTCCGCTTATCACACACATTACAAGGCATATCCCTGTCCCCGTGTCATTTCACACACTTGTGAATATCACTGAAGGATACATTCCTAGAAGTGGAATTGCTGGGTCAAAGGGCATGTGTATTTTAAATTTTGACAGCTGTTGCTAAATTGTCCTCCGTAAAGTTCCCCAGTCAACCTGCCCGTTTCCCACCTCCTCACAGTGTGGTGTTCTGCCCTGTGTCCATCTGACAGGAAAGTGTGCTCTCATAGCTCCACTTTGCATTTCTCTGTAGACAAGTCAGGACTTCACATGTGGACTTCACATATTTAGGAGTCATTTGTTCCCTTACATCCGTGAATGGGCTGCCCAACGTCTTTGCTGGACATGAGCCAAGGCAGAAGGCAGGACTGGGTCAGGTATGTCCTGGCAAGTGGGTCAACGCTCCAGAGAGCCCAGTGAGCTGGGGGTCAGAGGAGGTCCCAGGTGATCTCTGGAGGGTGGAGGGTGGTCTCTGTCCGGGGGGTAGGGAGGGGCTGTGCCAGGGGCTGCCTTCTGGGCCTCTCACTGCCCATCTGTGCCGTGGGTGTGGCTGCTCCAGAGATGCCAGGTGGGAGGCATGGTCCAGGTTTAAATTCCTGCCAGTGGCGTCCAAGCCTTGGCCTTATCTCCTGCCCTCAAGCTCAGGCCCCGGTCGGCAGCTGGAACTGAGGAAAGCCCCATGTGTGGCCCATGGCAACCAGGCCAAGAGGAAAGGGGCCAGGTGGGAGGGGTGGTCTGAGTGGCCTGGCTCATGGCCAACTTGCCCCTTCTTGGCCTCAGTGTCCTCAGGAGAGCAGAGATGGGACCCTGAGATCCTCCTAAGCCATGCTGGCTATGGGCCAACCTCGGGTCTGGGGGTGTGGCTGGCCCGCAGGTTGGGAAGCCCCAGGTCTCTCAGGCTTCCCCCAAGTTTTTGGCCCACAGGCCCTTGTCGGGCAGCCTTAGCGCCCCTCCTAGGAGCAGCGTCAGGCTTGCCCCTCAGAACCCGCGCCCCTGAGGCAGAGCGAGTTGGTCCGCGGCGCAGCTGGCACACAGCTGAGCAAACCCTTTACCAGGGCTTCCCAGTGCCAGGCCAGCCAGGAAGGCTGCAGAGCAGGGCGGCCACTTCCCAAGGCCCCCTGCTGAGCAGAGCCAGGTTGTCTAGTCTGGGTGGACCCGGGAAGCCAACAGGGCTGTCGGGTGGGGCGGGGTGTGCCCAGCCAGGGCCGCTCCCTGACTCTGCAAATGATGGTTAGATTGCTTTGTCAACTTACCTTGGAGGAAGACCTGGGCGAGCACTTGCCTACCCCCACTGGAACTGGCATTTAGAAGCCAAAATAGCAGTCTCCAATGTTTCCAGAGGAGAAGGAAAGAGTCGAGAAGGGGGGTTAGGGGTGCAGGTGGTGTGTGAGCCCTAGGGCAGCATTGGCCCTGCATCCGCTTCTCCGGGCTCTGGCCTGAGCTGCCGGGGTAACCGAGTAAACAACTCTGAGGCTCTGTGTGGGCCCAGAGATGACTCAGCCCCTTCCCACCCTGGAGGTGCTCTAGGTCGGTGGGAGGATGACTGGTCAGAGAAGGTCAGAGGAATGGCAGGGAGGGGCTTTTCCTAGAAGTCTGGGGTTTAGAAGGGGAGATGGAGAAGGGGGTACCCTGAACAGAAGGAGTGCCCCAAACAAAATCTTGGAGGGGGAGAAACTTTAGTAAAACCAGGGGAGGTGGGAGCAATCCTGAGGCATTGGGTATGTCTAAGATGCAGGCGTGATTCTGGAAGGGCAGGTTGGGGCAGACCCAGGAAGGCCTTGAGGGTCTTCTGCAGACCAAGGAGAACCCCTGCATGTCTGAGAGCAGGGCAGAGGCAGGGTCACCCACTCATTGAGCACCTGCTATGTGCCAGGCACTGTTCCAGGTGCTGGAACACTGCAGTTAACAAAGGCATGCTGACATGTAGCTGACACGCTGAGAGTTATGATGGCTACTGTTTTTGGAGTACTTACCACGTACTGGGCATATTCTAAGTGCTTTATGCATAGCATGTCATTTAGTCTTCACAGCAACCTTATGAGGTAGTGGACTGTTATTATCCCCACCTTGCAGATGGGGAAACTGAGGCACAGAGGGTTTGAATGACTTGTCCGTAGCCATAGAACTCCCAAGAGATAAAGCAAGATTTGAACTCAAGCTCTCTGGACCAGACCCCTTGCTCTAAGCCATGAAGCTTCTCTGATCACATCCCCTGTTGCCCCCCAGGACCCACAGGCTAGCTCCTAGGTACCCCCAGGCCAGCCCCACATCAGGCATCTGTGGGCATGGGCAAGCTCGGTCTGACAACAGTGACCTAGAGCAAAGGTTGGCTGGGAGAAGCCACTATGTGAGAGGTCCGGAGGTCTGCCATGCAGAACAGTGGCGGCTTCACGCCCCTGGGCTGGCCCAGCTGGGATCTGTTACAGCTGAACCCAGCTTCTGGGGTTATAAGATAGAACCTGTCACTGTCTGGGTCTGTGCAGCCCAGTGGATGGCACCAAGAGGTGGGCAGGGCTGGGGTGTCCTCCCCATTTAACAAACCCCATACTGACACCACTTCAAGGGGAACTGGCTCAGAGCCCCCATGTGCAGCCTGGAGGTAGTGAAGGGAAGCCAGCAACTTCTGGGGATGCCCGGGGAGGAGCTGGGAGGGTGCTCTCCTAGCCATGGGCTCCCTCTGTGGCCCTGGGATTTGGTCACGTCCGGGGAGAATTGGGTCATCCAGGGTCTTGCCAGGTTGAAACTTTGAACCAGACCAAACCTGAGCAAGAGGGCCTAGTAACCCCCAAACACCACCTTGAGGACAGCAGAGCCTTTCAGACAGGAATGATTCTGGCTGATGGCTCTGGGGTCGCAACAGAGGGGTGAGCTGGTTGATGGGATGAGGACATCCAGCCTAACAGTCAGGACATGGAACACCAAGGTGTTTCAGGTGGTCTTGGCTTGGGGAGGCAGGGGGCCAGGATGGGAAGGCAGGACTGCCTAGGAGTTAGTGCAGGAGTCCTGTGCAGAGACTTCTTCTGCAGGGCACTAGAGCCGGCTTCTGTGCCCTGTGAAGTCCCAACCCAGGCCTTTCATATACGCAGAGGGTTGAGAACCAGACTGCCTGAGCTCAAAGCCCCGACCCAGCTGTGTGACCATGAACTAGTCACTCAGCCTCTCCCTGCTTCAGTTGTCTACTCTGTAAAACGGGCGGAGTAATTGTATCCTTCTTCTCAGCTTGTTTGACAGTCACAGAGAGTAACACACTCTAGGAGTCAGCATGGCATCTGGCATGCTCACACTGATCATTCTGCTGCAGTCATTCTCTCTGTGAGCGCCTTCTCCTGCTCAGCACACAGTGCCTTCACATTTCTCTCTGCAGTTAACATGGGTGAAGCATCTGGCACATTGCTGGGTACATTGTAGGTGCTCAGTAAATACGGCTCTTCTTAATAACAGTAGTGCTCATACTCAGAGCAGCCCTTCAGGGTGCGGTGGGTGCCCCATCTTCCAGAGGAGGTCAGGCCCCCACAGGGAGCCAGCTGCCGAGGCAGGGCTGCACACATGTTCATGTGCAGGAATGGCCTGTGTAGGGGTGGGCGGCCCTCTGCTGTGATCTGGCTGACCGAGCTTCCCCCAAGGGGCGGTGGGTGGGCTGGAAGGGAAGCCATGGGGTAGAAGCTGGGTTGGGGGAGAAGGGGACACCAGTCAGGACAGGCTAGATTATGCTGCAGTAACAACCCCCAAATCTCAATGGCTTAAGACAACAGAAGCTGTTTCTCATTCACACTGTATATACGGATGTCAGTGGCAGGTATCTGGGGGCACCTGGGGGCTTGGTATCTCCTGCATCCTGTAACTCAGGCTCCTAGAGCAGACAGCATCTCACAAATTGCTGGGCGCTGTAGCAGAGAGACAAAGAGCTCCAGACATGCCGTCCAGTGTGCCAGACACTAGCCTCATGTGGCTATTTAAATCTAAACGAGTGAAGATTAATTGAAATTTAATAGTTAGCCTTTCAGTCACACTAGCCACATTCCCAGTGCTCAGTCGCTACATGCAACTAGTGGCTTCTGTATAGGACAGTGCGGCTGCAGAAGAGTTAGATTATCACAGAAATTTCTACTGGACAGCGCCCTTCTGGAGAGTCCCGCCAGCAGTTCAGTGCTCCAGCCCAGAGCTCACACACATCCTTTTGGCAACTCACACGAGGGCCGGGAAGAGCAGTCTACTATGTGCCCACAAGGTGGGGAGAAGCAGAATCATTTGGAGAATCATGGCCACTGAAGAGTGGATCCCGGGTCAGAGAGCAGAAGGGAAGGACCTGGTGGAAAGGCAGAGAACAGAGAACTTGGGAGAGGGCATTCTGCAGGGCACTGGAGCTGGCTTCTGTGCCCTGTGAAGTCTCAACCCAGGCCTTGCCCCTGCCCAGAAAAAATGCCAAGGAACATGGTGGCCGAGGGGCTACATGCCTAACAGAGGGTGGGGTAGGGAGACTGCACGAGAGGTTCAGGTGAGACTTTCAGATAAGCTCCCCCTTTAGGCAGGAACCCAGAAGATACCTGCAGAGATGAGGGGTTTAGGAGTCTCCTGCGTAGAGCACAGCAGAAGCAGGCTGATGTGTGATGAGGTTGGAAGCATTCTGTGCCGAGTCTGGGGCATGGCACAGATGACCTCTAAAGGACCCTGCTCCACTGGAGAATTGGCCCAGAATTGGCCTGGCCCTCCCCCTGCCTTTCCTGTTCACTTCAGTTAAATAGATCAGAAGGAAAAAGTCTGATTTTAATCTCAATGCAGGACACTGGAGATTACATTTTCCACGGAAAATGTCAGCTGTTGCCTAAAATAGGACTTTGGAGAAAATGCTAGAAAGTGTATTTTTAGATTATATGTTTCCCTCCTGGATTCCTGCCGTCCAGTGGGCTGCTTGATACTCTCCCCACTCAGCTGCCAGGTGCAGACCCCAGACCTTCCCAACAGGTGGTGTGGGGAGAGGATTCCCATGAGAAAAAATGCTTCCGGGCCCTCCAGCCAAAAACAGGTGGAAGATGCAAGGACCTGTGTCAAGGAGGAGGAGGAGCAGAGAGCCAGCCTGGGGTGGGCCTGACGGTCTGCACTGCTAACAGGCCCCCAGGGATGCTGATGCTGCGGGTCCAGAGACTGTCCTCTGAGTAGCAATGCACAAGAAGATGGGGCTCAGTTAGGTCCGGTTTGGGAGGAGCCTCAAGCCTCAGCAGGGCCTGAGCTTGGAGGGAGCAGCCCCCGTGTCCACCCTCTAGGGCCCAGCTCCCACCCCTGGGACTCACTGGGTGACCTTGCTCAAGCCACTGTCCACTCTGAATCTCAGTTCTTGCACCTGTGAAACAGGGCAGTTACTCCCCCCCACTGCCTCCCCTGTAGGTTGCTGGGAAGCTCCAAAGACCTCAGGGGCAGAGCCGCTCTGCCTGGAACAGAAGGAGATAAATGTGGAGCTGAAAAGTGACAGGAGGCCTTGGTGGAGTTTGGGGTCTGGGCAGTGTGTGCAGGCTGGAGTGGAGGGCCTGGAAGGGGGTGAGGTGACACTCAACCTCTAGGACCTAATCTGTGGCAGGCTTCTCGCTGTCTGGAGCGATGGCCGTGGGGTTGCATCCAGGGGAAGCCCCCAGGTGGGGTGGGGCCCAGGGGATTGGGTGTGCTGCAGCCTATTCCTGGTGGTCCCCCGGGAGCAGGTGTGTCCGAGGCAGCCCGAGCTGATGTTCTCAGTTTGAGGGGGAGCTACCTTGCCTCAGGGGTGGGGAGCACTGAACAGGACTGTGTGGCCCTCTGAGAAAGAGCAGTGCACCAGCGCTGTCCGCTCTCGGTGTGACCTTGGGTCCCTTCTCTTCCCCAGTTTGCTCAGTTTCCCCTTGTGCAGTGGGGTTGGGGGTGTTGGACTGGAGGGTCTGGAAGGGCCCTCCTGGCTCTGGTCTTGGCCCAGGGTAAGCCAGGCCACACCAGACCTTCCTCACGCAGAGCAGGGTGGGGGCGGGGTGGAAGCACGGGCCCAGACCCCCATTCTGTGGCCTCTGAGCTGTGGGGACGTGTGCAGGCCACCACGGAGGTCTGGGTGGGCACAGTGGGGAGGCTGCTGAGCCTCCTCCGCGGCCCCACTGCTCAACCCAGTTGTCTCTTGTCTCCTCATGGCTCCCATGGCTGCTGGATCCCACAGAACTCCCGACGGAGGAAGGTGAGGCTTGGGCCAGGGCAGGTGGCAAGGCCACTGGGTGACGTCCTTGGGTCATGCACTGTCATGTGTGTCCTCCTGCTCCTTGACAGAGCAAGGCCTGGCTGTGCCTCCAGGGCCCAGGCTCTCCCACTTCACATGGACGGAAGGAGCAGGCCAGGCGGTCTTGGGGTGGTCCCAGCTCTGAATGGGGCAGGTGGGCTGGTCAGGGGCCCAGACGTCACACAATGCCCCCATTCCCAGGGAAGTCCCTGTGGGAGCTGGTGCTGGAGCAGTTTGAGGACCTCCTGGTGCGAATCCTGCTGCTGGCTGCCCTGGTCTCCTTTGTAAGTAGACCCCTGCCCCATAGCATGTGCAACACAGTGGGGTACAGGGAAGCCAGCCCAGGGCAGTGCTCCAAGGCCCAGGCCCCAGCCCACAGGGCTGTTCCCTCATGGGCATCCCTGGGCCTCTAGCCACTCTACCCATCTCTGCCTTGCTCAGACTTCAGCTTTCCTCGCTGCAGCCTCATGGCACCCCCCTCCCCACTGGCCTCAGCCCCCATCTGTCCCTGACCCCCTGGCTGTCAGAGCGAGCTTGCAGAAACACACGTGTGCCCCGCCCCTCCCTGTCTCAGCACAGGGTTTCTCACCCTCACACCACTGGCATCCTGGACCAGGTAAGGCTTTGTTGTGGGGCATCCTGTGTACTGTAGGATGTCTAGCAGCATCCCTGGCCCCTGCCCACCAGAAGCCACTGGCACTCCCCAGCTGTGACAATCAAAAGTCTCCAGACATTGCCATATGTCCCGGAGGGGGCTCAAATGGTCCCAGGTGAGAGCTCCTTCCGTGGCTCCCAGTGCCTCTCAGAAGATTTGTGATCTTTACTTCTCCTCGTGGCTGCTGCTCCCCTTTGCTCTTCCCCCATTCCTGCTGACTGGACCTCTCTGGACCTGTGGTCACATCAGTGTCTGAGCAGCAGAGACCCAGGGGTGAGGCAGGGAAATGGCTTCCCTGAGGATGGATGCAATTCCCTCTCTTGCCCCCATGCGCAGCAGAGCCAGGGGAGAAGGCCTCATCTCGGTATGTGGAGTGCAGAGCAGCAGGTGCACTGGGTGGGACCCACCCTTCCCCTCTAGCCAGCAGGGCCCCTGCCAACAGTGTCTGACCCTCCTAGCCACTGTCCTTGTGGAAACTGAGGACTCTTAGAGAGAAAGAAAAGCCTATCCATGCAGATGCCTAAACAGTTGAGCCATGAGGGTGCTGGTACGCCTCCACGGTAAGATGGACGCACTGAGGCCTGTGGAGGGGATGACAAGTACCCACCTGGGGCAAGAGGTGGGAACAGGATCTGAACTGGGTCTCCTGGTCCAGGCCTGGGCTCAGGCTAGAATCAAGTTCCCCTGGCCAGTGGACTTTGAGCATGAGCCTGTAGCGAGATCACCTGAGCTTGTTAAAACACAGGCTACTCGGCCCCCAACAGCTTCTGACTTAGACTGTCTGGGATGGACCCTGAGGACTGCATTTCTAACAAGACCTCAGATGATGCTTCTGCTGCTGGTCTGGGCACCACACTGGGAGAGCCACAGCCTGGCAGACAGTGAGGCCCCTAGCTGGCAGCTGAACAACTACTGCCCCACAGCCCTGAAAGCTGGCCAGGTGGGACATGGGCTGTGGCCGTCACCACCTGCAGAGGCGAGGTGTCCTAAGCCCAGGGCTCCCCAGGGCTGTCTCCCCAAAAGCAGGGGGACAGGGTACAAAGGAAATGGTGAGCAGACTGTGGCTCACAGCAGAGTCCAAACTTACCAGCTTTAATTCCGGCAGATCCTGGCCTGGTTCGAGGAGGGTGAGGAGACCACGACAGCCTTTGTGGAGCCCCTGGTCATCATGCTGATCCTTGTGGCCAATGCAATCGTGGGCGTGTGGCAGGTAGGAGGCATGGGGGTGGGCTGGGCCTTGGGGTCTCCTGGCTGCTTGGTGTGACCTCTGCCTGGTGCCAGAGTCTTGCAGGGCCTTCTGCTTCCAGCTCCATCCCAGGCCCCAAGGTTGTCATCCCAATGGGGTGGCTTGCTGGGGCCAGTGGGGACTGACCGCATGTCTGCCTCATGTTCGCAGGAACGCAATGCTGAGAGTGCCATCGAGGCCCTGAAGGAGTATGAGCCTGAGATGGGCAAGGTGATCCGCTCAGACCGCAAGGGCGTCCAGAGGATTCGTGCCCGGGACATCGTCCCTGGAGACATCGTGGAAGTGGCAGGTATGTTGGGGGCCTCCTTCTTTTGTTATGTGACGCCAGCAAACCCATGCCTCTCTCTGGCCCTGTGCTTCGGGCTGTATATGCAGAGGGGTGGCTGTCAGATCCCTCCAAAGCTCTTTGGCCAAAACTCCATTGGACAGATAAGGGGACAATAGGCCAGGGCACAGGCGCCACCTGAGGGATCACAGCTCAGGCCCCTGTTCCCAGCCCCAGCCTTGTTTCCTGGGGCCCCTCTTGACTTTCCTGGTGGGTGGCTTCCAAAGCCACACTTAGCCAAGCCATTCTATCCCCACAGTGGGAGACAAAGTCCCCGCCGACCTCCGCCTCATCGAGATCAAGTCCACCACACTGAGAGTGGACCAATCCATCCTGACAGGTGAGGCCTGGAGGTGGGGCCCAGCAGGAGCTGGGTCAGGGGATCAGGTGCCTGCATGCGGGGCCTCTCATTTCTGATTCCGTGACCAGGGGAATCCGTGTCTGTGACCAAGCACACAGATGCCATCCCAGATCCCAGAGCTGTCAACCAGGACAAGAAGAACATGCTGTTTTCCGTAAGTCCCTGGGATGGCTGGGCTTTGGCTTGGACATTGATAATAAAAATGGTAACAGTTAGTCAGTTAAAGGAAAGAACCTCCTCAGTTATTGACAATACATACAAATTTATACTAATAATAATAGCTTGTATTTACTAAAGGCTGTGTGCCTGGCACTAAACCTTCTACATGTATTAATTTATATTAATCCTCACAATGCCTTTGAAATAAGGACTCCTGTTATCTGTATTTTTCCAGCAAGGGAACAGGCACCAGGTAAGCTGCCCAAGGTCACATAGCCAGTGAATGGCAGAGCTGGGATTGCACTCAGACATTCTAACTCCAGAGCTTTTCCTCTTACCTTCTAGGCTTATCCTGCCTTAATCTGGAGAGGGGCAGAGCTTGCCTATAATGACTCAGTGGAGAATCCTGTAGAGGGAAGAGGGTTGCCAAAGCAGTGGAGGAGGACAGGAACAGTCCATTTCTCAGCTGGGAAAATGGACTCCCAAGGCTCTTTTTAGGAAGAGTGATGGGTTCCGCCCTGGTGGGTGTGGTCTGCCCTGGGGCCTCCGAGAGACTTAACCAGTATGCTCACAGGCTGCCCAGAAACAGCCTGAAGCCAAGCCCGGAGGCCATAAGGATGGCTCAAGCCAGCTGGCAAGTAACCCAGGGCACCACATTATATGGGGCTAGAAAACCTCCCAGAAATGAACAGAAATGGAGGAAGTGATACTTACCAGAGCTGTTCTTGAGAAGTGCACCCTACCTAGATGGGTGGAGGCCTTTGGCAAACTGCTTTGGGGTGGGGAGGGGACTAAGGGGACAGCTTGGGAATCAGCAGTTGTCACTGAGAAGCTTCCTAAGGAGGACGCCCTGGCTAACTGAGGGGTCTGAAAGTGGGAGGTGGGAGCCACATTGCTCAGGAGAGAAGAGAAGCAGAGCCTGCCACCAGCACCCACCTTCTCTCCAGCCTCGGCACAGCGCGCCTGGCTGAAGGGCGCCAACGTATCAGCCTCCTGGGACCAGCTGTGTCTTGAGCCTCTGTGGGACCAATTTACAGAGAGGACACGAGGCTCAGAACTGGCTGGGCCTTACTCCAGGATTAGGGGTTTTACTGAGAATGGATGGACTTATGGATGTTTGCCTTGGGAACAGATAGACTTAAGTTCAAGTTTTCTGGATTCTTCAGTAAATATTTATGGACTGTACCTGCCGTGGTCAGGGACACTCCTGTGAGGCTGTGCTGGTTGTTCATGAATGATATTTTGATGGGTTGGGGCTGTGCTGTTGACCATATTGTGAGTATTGGCCGGATGGGTGCTTCCTCTGTGCCAGGCCCCATGTTAGGCACTGGGGATACGGTGCTGGGCCAAGTCCTCAGCTTCAGAGAGCTGATGCTATCATGGGACGACAGCAGTGACCCAGCACTGCATAGCTGCCTAAGCCTGCGAGCACTGAATGACATGGAGGAAAAGAAAGCCAAGCCAGGGTTCCTGGGCCCCGGCTGAGGTGCTGAGCAGCCTTCTTTCATCCATCCCTCTGCCAGGGTACCAACATTGCGTCGGGCAAGGCGGTGGGTGTTACCGTGGCCACAGGCCTGCACACAGAGCTGGGTGAGATCCGCAGCCAGATGGCGGCAGTGGAGCCAGAGCGGACGCCGCTGCAGCACAGGCTGGATGAGTTTGGGCGGCAGCTGTCACAGGCCATCTCTGTGATCTGTGTGGCTGTGTGGGTCATCAACATCGGCCACTTTGCTGACCCAGCCCATGGGGGCTCCTGGCTCCGCGGTGCTGTCTACTACTTCAAGATTGCTGTGGCCCTGGCTGTGGCCGCCATCCCCGAGGGCCTCCCAGCTGTCATCACTACATGCCTGGCGCTGGGCACACGGCGCATGGCACGCAAGAATGCCATCGTGCGGAGTCTGCCCTCTGTGGAGACCCTGGGCTGCACCTCGGTCATCTGCTCCGACAAGACAGGCACACTTACCACCAATCAGATGTCAGTCTGCAGGGTGAGTGGCCATGGCCGGCTTGAGGTCCCACTGGAGTTGCTGTGTGATGCTTGGCAGACTGCACTCTGTCTCTGAGCTACTGACTCCCTTTTTAGCCGGTGATGGAGGAGAGAACCTGTAGGCTGCCCCACAGTAGGAGCAGATCCAGGTTTTCAGGGGATAGAGCAACATAGCTTAGCTGGACATGTGTCACTAAGACTCATGCATCACTGTAAGGCCATGGGAGGTCACTGCCCATCTATGAACCTCTGTTGTCTCATCTGAAATTGGGTTGTGCAAGCCCTGCCAGGTAACCATGAAGGACATTGGAGAGGGTCAAGTACAGCCCTGGCATCTGAGTGAAGCTAGGCTGGATCCAGGTTCTATCCTGCTCCACCATGACTCTGCAGTCAATGCTTGTCACCAGATGTGCCAGCTCCAGTGACCTGGGAAGGGTCAGGGCAGGAATCATTCATTCTCTGGCACTTGATCCCAGATCCTGGGTTTGCTACCCACATGCTCCAGGGATTCTGGCTGAGGCTCCAGCAGGCCCGTGGGGCAGAGGGAGGGTGGGGAGATGATGACGGTTGTGGGCTTCCCACCCCTCCAGGTTCCCCCATTGCTCCTCTCCCGCCCCTGCTCCCATAGTCTGCCTACTGGGCCTTGGAAACCTGGGCTCTATATCCAAGACCTTAAAGCCCCATAGAAACCCATCAGAGGCTGCCGCAGAGGCGGGGACGTCAGCAAGCTTTACTGCCTTGCAGCCCCTGACCTGCCAGAATCCCTAGTAGGATGTCGTTTGAACAGAGCGTTACAATGAAAATTTATAAAACAGTATAGGGAAGTTGTAGAGGTCTCACATGGTGGATGATGGGCCATGTTGGCTAGAGGGCTGCCCCAGGGGCAGGGAGGAGAGCACAGGAAGGGACATTTCTTCAGCACCTACCTACTGGGTGCCAGGCTGGCCATTCATTGGCTTGGGAATGTGCAGTGAGCCAGTTTACAGGAAGCAAAACCTGTCTCCTGTGCAGAGCTGGCTGGCAAACAAGGAAATGGGCCGCCCTGGGAGGGGTGAGCCCCATCTGTGAGGTGAACAGGTAGGGGCTGGGTGACTCAACAGGCCCAGCAGGCAGGAGCTCACTGTCCGGGGATAGCTTTGGTCAGGAGGGGCCTATGGCTCAAATAAGGTGTGGGTTTCCAGAAAGAATGAGGCCAGAAACTCATCCTCTTGAAAGGAAAAGAAGAGCAACTGGACCCTGATCCCACTTTTTTCATGTTACTAATGGAGAAACTGAAGCCCAGTTCCTCAGCCAGGAGTCCCTTCCTGCCCAGCCCAGGGCTCTGTCAAGCTGGGAGCTGCCCCTAGAACACTGCAGAATCTGCCATAAACCTCCTGGGTGCAGAGCAAATGGTCAAGCCTGAGCTGGGCACACCTGGACAGAGCAGAGACCCCGCCACAGCCTGGACTGTGCTCTTACACTGCTCCTGGGAGACCCTGGCGGGAGGAAAGGCCGGTGGCTGGGGGGCCCCTAGGACCCCAACCCTAGGGTCAGGCGGTATCAGACTGGCTGCCCAAGGAATGAGACCTGAGCATGCCTCGCGCTCCGCAGATGTTCGTGATAGCTGAGGCTGAAGCGGGCTCCTGCCAGTTACACGAGTTCACCATCTCAGGCACTACGTACGCTCCTGAAGGCGAAGTGTGAGTGCTGGGAGAGGGGGCGCGGGTGGGGCGGGGCTTAGTGCTGGGCGGGGCTATAGGGACATTTTTCAGTGGGCGAGGCTTCCCGGGGGCGGGACCAAGAGGCTGGTCACCTAGGAGCCAAGGTCCTTGCACTGACTTCCGGGGCTCTGCAGGCGGCAGGGGGAGCGGCGTGTGCGTTGCGGGCAGTTCGATGGGCTGGTGGAGCTGGCGACCATCTGTGCCCTGTGCAATGACTCGGCGCTGGACTACAACGAGGTGGGCTCCCTCGCACCCTTTCATGACCTCCCTAGTATCCAGGCGCCCAGGACAGCCCCTTCTCCCAGAGACTCGAAGCCCCCAGGGCTGCTGGTCTGCGCCCCTTAGGAATGCCACACCCTAGGAGCACTGCCATGCCGCACGCCCCCCACTGCCACTCCTTCCTCGGACTGGCTTCGGAACCCTGTCCTGGGGCTCTTGGGCTGTGGAGGACTGTAATGTAAGGGGCTGAAGGGCCAGGGGGGAAGGAACTGGGGGAGTGGGGGTACGACTAGAGAGGGAGTTTTAAGCAGAAGGCACAGCCCAGGAAAGGCCCATGGCTGATGTGATGTAGGCATTGATTGCAATGGGATGGAGCAGGCAGGAAGATCCGCCCTGAAGGGACGGACTTGTCCAGCCAGGTCCCGTGCCAACCCGAGTGTGTAGACAGCAAGCAAAGGGTTTTGAGTGGGGGGTGGTGATGCGGTCAGATTTGCGTTTACAAAAGATCTGTGTGGAGGACAGAACAGGGCAGGGCTGGGGCCAGGTCAGAGAGATGCCAGCTGATGCCTGGTTGGGCCTCAGGGGTTGGAGAGAGATTGAAGAGCCAGAAAACCTGGGACTTGGTGACTGGTTAGGTGAGAGATGGGAAGGAGGTCAGGGGAGCTCCTGGTTGCTGTCCTGGCTGGGACTGTCACTGGACTGGCAAATATGGGGAGAGGGAGAGGTGGCTGAGGGTCCCCAAGGAACAAAGTCCAGTCAGCAGCAGTGGGATGTGAGGGCCTGGTGCTCAGGGGAGTGGTCCTGGCCTGGCTGGGCACTGGCAGTCTTGAGCACATTAAAGGTCCTGGAACAGGGAGCATGTGAGGCCTCGGAGAGAAGGTGGAAGGGAAGGAGCAGGGCCAGACAGCAGGGTTTAGGAGGAGGAATCCGGTAAAGGAGGCTGAGGAGTGGGCAGAGAGGTGGGAGGCAGGGAGGATGCACATTCATCGCTGGGGAGCAGCGAGCGTCAGTGTCAGGCAGCACCCAGACCCCACAGCAGCTGGGCTGGGCCAGCCCACAGAACTCCTGCGGAGGAGATCTCAGATAACTGGCAAAGGGAGAGCCAGGGGGCATGGAGTGAGTGGGAGGCCAGCTGGGGGCTTTGCTGGGGGCCGCCTGCCGCTCACTCCCTTACCCTGGTCCCTCCAGGCCAAGGGTGTGTATGAGAAGGTGGGAGAGGCCACGGAGACAGCGCTGACTTGCCTGGTGGAGAAGATGAATGTATTTGATACCGACCTGCAGGCCCTGTCCCAGGTGGAACGAGCCGGCGCCTGCAATGCGGTGAGCAGGACGGGGGCTTGGGCCGCAGGCTGCATGGCTGGGACTTCTAGAGAAAGTGGAGAGGAGAGCGAAGTCTTGGGAGGCTTCTGGGAGGAGGAGGGACTTCAGAGCTTAGTAAGCCTTGGCTCAGGAGAACCGAGAAGGGCTGAATGTGGGCGAGGATTGGGCCGGGAAATGCACAGCATGGTCAGGAAATGGCAGTAATTCGCCATTTCCCGGGATGGAGAGGAAGATGGAGGCCTCAAATGCTGGGGTCAGAGTAGGACAGACACCGTCCTGCAGGGAGAAGAGGCTCTTCATGGGGCTGAGTCGCTGGCTTTGCTGCTCGTGCCCTGACCTGCCTGGGCCCCACAGGTGATCAAGCAGCTGATGCAGAAGGAGTTCACCCTGGAATTCTCCCGAGACCGGAAGTCCATGTCAGTGTACTGCACGCCCACCCGCCCTGGCCCGCTGGCCCAAGGCAGCAAGATGTTTGTGAAGGTGGGACCTCTGCACGCCTGGGGACGAAGAGCCAGAGGCTGCCACCGTGGGGGACTGAGGGAAGTTCTAGGCCCACTGTCACAGCAATGAACCCAGAACCAGGGTGGTCAGCCTGCCATGGGGAACTGGAACAGGGTCCAGGCTTGCTGGGGATAAAGCCAGGGCCAGGTGCCAAGGCCTGCCCCTCCCTGGAGTCCCAGCTTAGGCTGAGGCACTGCCTTGCTGTGTGACCCTGGGGTCCCCATGCCGCCCCGTGGACCCCGGCCTCCCTCTCTGAGTGGCAGGGTCAGGCTGGAAGGCTTCAGAAGCCCTTTGCCCTGGCTGGTGGTTGGTGCTCTGTGTTTCGGGAACAGTCCCAGGGAGGGAAGGACCAACTCCTGCCAGACCTCTGACAGTACCTCCTGTCGCTGCTTTTGGACCTGAAGTAGGAATCGCAGCCGAAGGAGGTGTTACCCCCTTTTGAAATGGCTTCTGTATTGGGAGCTCGGGCCACTTTGGAACAGTGTGTGGAGTGCCCTTTGGGCAGAGGGGGATGGCATTGATGGGGTGGTCAGAGGCTGTTTCCAGGCCTGACGTGAGGGCCCAGGTAAGACTCAGAGGCTACTGAGGAGCCTGTCACCCCCAGAGCCACCTTGCCAGGGCCACATCCACCACCCCTCAGTATGGCTCTATTTCTGGTCCCCAGGCAGGGCTCTGCTCGCCGCCTGCTGCTGAACTCCCTGCAAACTGGGATCCTGGTCACAGCAGTCCGGCGGGAGGCGGAGGCTGTGGGTGGGCTGCCGTTCCCACCCCCACCCCCAAAATGCTGCAGTGGGCCTCGGCGGTGGCCTGGTGTGGGGAGGGCACCACAAGTGGGTTCTGCAGACCCCCACCGCCTTTGGGTTTTCTCACAGCAGGGCCCACTCGGTTCCCACTCTGAGCCATCAAAGGACAGATTCTGGCCCTTGCCTTGGGTGGCCTTTCCCCATATCTGGGCCTCCGTTTCCCCAGTTGGGCAAGTGGGAGGGAGGGGTCCTGACTGATGGAGCTGCCTCCCCCTCCCCCACACTGCAGGGGGCTCCTGAGAGTGTGATGGAGCGCTGCAGCTCAGTTCGAGTGGGCAGCCGCACAGTACCCCTGAGCACCACCTCCAGAGAGCAGATCCTGGCCAGGATCCGGGATTGGGGTTCAGGCTTGGACACACTGCGCTGTCTGGCACTAGCCACCCGGGACACGCCCCCAAAGAAGGAGGACATGCAGCTGGATGACTGCAGCAAGTTTGCACAGTATGAGGTGGGTGCTGGGGCAGGACCGCAGGGCCTGGAGCTGCGTCTGTGTCAGTGGTTGGGCAGGCACCATGTTGTGGATAGGCCCAGCTCCCCTACCTCTGCCCCTTCCTTACAGACAGACCTGACTTTCGTGGGCTGCGTAGGCATGCTGGACCCTCCGAGGCCCGAGGTGGCTGCCTGCATTGCCCGCTGCCACCAGGCAGGGATCCGCGTGGTCATGATCACAGGGGACAACAAAGGCACAGCCATGGCCATCTGCCACCGGCTTGGCATCTTTAAGGACACAGAGGACGTGGCAGGCAAGGCCTACACAGGCCGAGAATTTGATGACCTCAGCTCCGAGCAGCAGCGCCACGCCTGCCACACAGCCTGCTGCTTTGCCCGTGTGGAACCCGCACACAAGTCCCGAATTGTGGAGTACCTGCAGTCCTTTAACGAGATCACCGCCATGGTGAGGCCACCAGATGGGTGCCTGGGGGAGGTGGCAAGGAGTGGAGGGAGCACTTGTCACAGGCTTGGAAATAGCAACCCATGCAACCCCTGCCTCTGCTCCATCCTTATTTTTTCCGACATTTTATTACAAAAAATTTCAAGCACAAAGAGAAATTAAAGTAATTTTATAGTGAATGCCTGTATCTCTACAATCCAGGTTCTATAAATAATATTTTTATCACAAACCTGTCCATCAATTAACTCATCTTTTCTTAAATGCATTTCAGAGTAGGTGCAGACATCACTCTGTCTCACCCTCGCATACATTAGAATGCGTGCTCTGGAGAGCAGTATCCGTGCTTCTGTTTCTTTTCCTTTGTGAAGTTTTAAAACTTGCACGGGATGAAATACATGAGTCCTAAGCATACCGTATGTCTGATGAGTTTTGTTCTTGCACACGCCTGTGGCCCAAACCCTTAAGGGGCAGGGAACATTACCATGCCATTTCCTCATGCCCCTTCCCACCAGGCCCTGCTCCCACCACAGGCAACCCCTGTTCTGACTTCTTTCCACCATAGGTGAGTTTTGCCTGTCCTAGATTTTCATATGTATGGAGTCACACAGCATGACTCTTGTGTCTGGTCTCTTTCTTTTGAGATTTATCCGTATTGTCTCAGGCGAATGACTGCTTTTTCATTGTTGAGTCCCATTCCACAGTATGAATATTCCACAGTTTGTTTATCCATTAAGCTTTAGATGGACATTTGGTTTGCTCTCAGTTTTGTTCAGTCTCATTCTCGATGACTGACCTATTCAGCAACACTGATCTGATTCTTGACCTCTCCCTCACCCCTGACCTGGCCTCTGTTGACCTCTAGCCTAACCTGGTTCTTTAACTTAACCTCAATACTGACCTGTGGTGCAGGCTTGACCTTGATACTAAGCTGGACACCAACCTTGACTACAATTGTAACCTGGTTCTTGACCTTCTTGCTGACTTGGTCCATGACCTTGACCTTCTTAATCTGATTCTTTACTTTGAGCTTAACCCAGATATAGGTTCCAGTCTTGACCTGGATCCTGACCTGATCTTTGACATTTACCTTGATCCTTCTAACCCAGTACTTTCTGTTGACCTCCAACTTTGATCTGGCCTCAGTCTTGACCTTGAATGCAATTCCAGCCTTAATTATGACATCACTCCTGAAGTGGACCATAACCTTGAGTTGGTCTCTGACTTTTGACTTGACCTTTACCTTAACTTAACTTTTAATCTTGAGCCAAAGTCCAATCTTGACCCTGACCTTCACCTTGGCTCCAGTGTTCACCCCGACTACAACATCTGCCTGGTCCTTGAACTAGGCCACAACCTTGACCTCATCCCTGACTTGACCTTAATTTTGCCCTCAATTTCATCTTCTTCCTCACATCCAACCTGAATTCCATCCCTCTGTTGTCCCTGACCCTACCTTACCATCTTCTCTGACCTTAGACTTGACCTTCCCCATCCACTTTGTCCTTATCTGTACCCCTTGCCTCCCCTTTAGCCTCATCCCCAGCCCAGTCTCTAAGCTCAGGCTCGACCTCACCGTTAGTTCTGTCCAGCTGTCTGTTTCCTTGGGGACATCCCCTGAGCTTGGAAATAGGCTGCACTGAGGGAGTCAGGGATGTGGAAGGGAAGTTTCTCAGGCATAATCCTACCTACCCTGGCCCCCAGACTGGAGATGGGGTGAATGATGCCCCAGCCCTGAAGAAAGCAGAGATTGGCATTGCCATGGGCTCCGGCACAGCTGTGGCCAAGTCGGCGGCAGAGATGGTACTGTCGGATGACAATTTTGCATCCATCGTGGCTGCAGTGGAGGAGGGCCGGGCCATTTACAGCAACATGAAGCAGTTCATCCGCTACCTCATCTCTTCCAATGTCGGCGAGGTTGTTTGGTGAGGCTCTGTGCTCCCTCCTCCCAGCCCTCTGGACCAGCCCTGCATCCCTGAGCCGGGAGAATGCCAGTTCCTGGGATGGGGCTCAGGAATGGAGGGACACATGCTTTACCCTGGCTGGAGCTTTCCAGGGTCCCCTGTGGGTGCACCCCAGCCCCAAGGAAGTACCTAAAAAGTCCCCTATCATCCCTCCAGCCACTTTCAGAGTTGCACAAGATGGAAGAACCAGCCCCACCTTCGGGCAGTAATGTGTTTGTGTGTGTACCTGTATCTTTGCACATGGTTGTGTGCATGTGGTGTGTGTGCCTGAGAGGAGTGTATGTGTGCATGTGTGTTCTCCTGCATCTTTGGGCATGAGTGCAAACACAGGATTCGTGCTGGTGTGTAATTGTGTACACACTTAGGTTTGCATGAAAGGAATGCCTAAGGGGAACAGCGAGTGCATGTTGGCCTGGACAATAGGAGTCTTGCCGTCTCTGCACGTCAGGGCCAGCATGTAGGTGTTTGCTTGTGTTTGTGGAATTGTGTGGCCTGTGCTAGGTTTTTGCTCATGTCTGCGAACAAATGTATATATGTTCAGGTGTGTGTTGCCCACATGTGTGTGTGCGTGACTAGAGAGGAGTTAGGTCCTAAACAGGAAAGGCCTGAAGAGCAGATACACTGAGGCTCCAGGGCTGGGACTGGGGAGGCAGTGATGGCCCCAGAGGAGGCAGAACCATGTATGCATACTTGTCATTCATGCACATGCATCAGGATTAGCAGAGTGAGATGGAGCTACTGGGAGACGGTGGATGAGCTCCCCAGTCTGGGCTATGAATGGAAGCTGGATCTTCCATTTGCTGGGGGCTAGAGCCCATGATTCTGGTTCCAGTATCTTCCTCACGGCAATTCTGGGCCTACCCGAAGCCCTGATCCCTGTGCAGCTGCTCTGGGTGAACCTGGTGACAGATGGTCTACCTGCCACAGCCCTGGGCTTCAACCCACCTGACCTAGACATCATGGAGAAGCCACCCCGGAACCCTCATGAGGCCCTCATCAGTGGCTGGCTCCTCTTCCGATATCTGGCTATTGGAGGTAAGGGCCTCAGCCCTCAGTAGGGTTCTAGTAGCCTTCTAAGACTCTCCTATTAGTTAGTCTTACAAACTGCAGACAGTATGACTCAGCCTGGCTTGTGCTAAAAGAAATGGTGTGGGCTCATCTAACTGAAAAAATTAGTGCATGCCTCATACATGGCTGTATCCAGACCTCAGACAGTATCATTGTCTCGCCTCAACTGCATTCTCAGGCAGATGACCTTTGGGTAGCAGAGTGGCTGCTGCAGTGCCAGCCCTCGTGCTCACTCCATTATAACTCCACATTCAGCAGAAGGGAGAGCCTTTCATCCTACTACTCCCTCAGGAATATGATAAAAGTCTCAGGCTTATTCTCAGCTCAGATTGGGTTACCTGCTTATCTCCTGGCCAATCACCATGGCCAAGGGTATGGCAGATGCCGATTGCCTGTCAGGCCCGTCACTGGCCCTGAGGGTAGGTATGGAAACCACCCAGCTTAGAGAGGGAGAGGGTGATTTTCAGACAGAAATTCAGGGACTTATTAGGAAGGGGAAATGGATGCCAGTAAAGCACAGCTGTCCACTATAGCCGGTTTCCTCCTGCCCCCCCTGCAGTGTATGTAGGCCTGGCCACAGTGGCTGCCGCCACCTGGTGGTTCCTGTACGATGCCGAGGGACCTCACATCACCTTCTACCAGCTGGTGAGCAAGGACGGCCAGGGAGCCTATTGGGTTGTTTCTGAGGTAGAACTCGCAAGCCCAAGTTATTGGTGTTCCAGGGAAAGGGGTCTGGACCCTATGGTTGGCCAATGGCTGTCCCTTTCCAGCCTTATACAGACACCCACCACCTAAGGGGCCACTGGAAACGTTGCGATAGCACAGCCCAGAGCCAGAGAAGTGGTCACTCCCTCTCCCAGTCATCTGGTTGGGGGAGACCAAGGGGCAGAATTGCCCAGAAGTGTCTTACCTTTACTGGGGAACCCCCGAAACATTGAGGTCTGAGCTCAGAGTTATGAGCCCCTAAATGTAGAACTTCAGGCAGCAGGTCAAACTGAGGAGATGAAGAGTAGAGGGAAGGAATGTGCCAGGCCCCCTGCTCCCTGCCCCCCACCAAAACCAACATGTTTCTCGGGGAAGGACCCACTGACCTCTTGAAGTTACCTGGCTGGCAGGGGTCCACCATGGGGCTGGCTCAGCTCAGCACAGCTCTGGAAGCAAGCAAGGAGACCCGAGTTGCGACCTGTTGGTCTGTCCTGTCTGAGCAGCGACGCAGCTTTGAAAGAGCCTTCAGGGTGTTTGCAGAGCCAGCTGTGGGTTTCTCATGTAAAGGGGAGAGTGGCCAGGATGCAGGATTTCCTTCCTCTGAGTGTGCCTGCCAGTGTTGTCTTCTGGTAGATGAAAGACCTCAAGGGAAGGATCCTGACTCTGCCCCACCCTGGGAGCACCAGGGGTCCGCCCTGAGGGTGGGTGAGGGCTGGTCCCCTGCGTGCTCCTTGGGGAGGCTGTGATTTCGGTGATCGCAGGGTTCTCTCGGGGTTCATAGCCAGGCAAAGCCCGGCCCTGGCACCCAGAGCCCTCAGGGTTCTGCGGCTCTCCCTTCTGGCAGCAGTGCAGAGCATGGGCCCCGGCTCTCATCCCAAAGGCTGCTGCCCGGCCCTCGGCAGAAGGCTCATGCCGGCCTCCGTCACCTCTGCTCATTTACCTCCCATGGAGGCGGCGGGGTGGAGAGAGTAGGATGCGCTACCCACTGCTGCCTCCTCTTGATGCTGTCTCTGTTACCACACTGACCTGTGGATCCCAAGTCTCCAGGGACTTCCGCCCACCCGACCTTTCTTCTGGGCCCAGTCTGCGTACCCAGCTGGATACATCCTCTGGGCGCCCCAAAGTCAGATCTCTCACCTTTCTCCCAAACAATCCCTGCCTGGTCACCCAGACACCTTGGGCTCATGCTGGGCACCCCCCCACACACTCACTAACCGGTCAGTCCCTGGTCCCCTTGGTGCCATCTTCCCATCTGTCTTCAGCTCATTCCAGTTCTCATTTAACCACTTGGTCAAGAAATAGCTATCAAGCCCGGACTGTGTGCCAGGCACCAATCACTAGGGCTGGGCCAGGACCCAGCAGGCAGTCTCTGCAGAGCTTATGGTCTGGTGAGAAGAGTGCCAGGGAAACGGGCAGTCACATTTCAAGGGGAGGGGCACTTCAGCAAAGAAAAGGTAGATGGCTGTGGGACTTGGAGGTGTCAAAGGTTAGACCAGAGGTAGAACTTCCAGCTCTAGTTGTTGGAATTTCAGGAGAGGTGCCCAGAGTCCCAGTGGGTGATTCCTGAAGGAAACTGCCAAATAGCAGCAGAGTGGTTAAGAAACAGAGCATGGAACTTAGATCCAGACTGCCTGGGTTCACACCCCAGTTCCACGCTAGCTGTGTGACTTTGGACAGGCTACTTAACCTCTCTGTTGGTTTCCTCATCTGTAAAATGGGTAATAATCCCTGCCTCATAAGGCCCTCAAGAGAATTAATAGAGTCAATACTTGTAAAGACCTTAAACCAATACCTGGCACATAGTAAGAGCTATGTAAGTGTTAATTAAAATTCATGAAAACCAGAAGGGGCCTTGAAGGAGAAGATAAATAGGAAAGAGCCATGGCAGCAAAGGGAAGGAGTAGGTAAAACTTGCATCACCCAGAGAAACAGCCCCACTACCACCACCACGGGGCTCATGATGAACCTGTGAGACCGAAGTTCCAGCCCCGAGCACCTTCACATAAACAATTCAGGAGGCCACACTGTGATCTGTGACCTGGGACATACTGCCTGTGCATCGGGTGCTCACTGGTGAAACCCAGGTCTGAATGGGCAGGGCATTTATCTATTGAAACTAATTGATGTCATCCTCTTTGTGTTTACCCCCGCGTGCACATGCACGAGGATCTAAACACGCACATGAGTATGATCTGGGAGGTGGGGCCTGACAGTGGTGGCCCTAACTGGCAGGAACATTGGGTCCTCTTGGTCACTGGCTAGATTCAAAGTTTAGGACATTTTTTCTCTGCTCTGTGGTCAGTGCCAACTAAAAATATGTGCACATGTCCCAAATCCTGGAGCTTAATTTTTGGAGAAAAGCCCACTGTTTATTTAAATGAAATAAGTCTGCATCTTTTTGTTGATATAAATCTAGCCAGGACGGCTCTTTTGTAATGGTTCATCCTGCGTGAGAGAGAAGAGGAAAGTGCTGGCGCCCCCTTCTGGTAGACAGTCACCCTACCTGTATTTAAGCAATGTGGGCCAACAGGCATGTAATAGGTCTGCCTGGCAATTCATTAGTCCAAGTCATAAGCAAAAGGCAGGTCTGGTAGAGCTCAATTCCAGTAACAGAAATGGAGGGAGATATGAATGGGACCTTATTTAGTAACAGTAAATAGGGTACATGCAGCCTTCACTGTCTATGCACCAAAGGCGGTTTCTATTCAAGCATAATCTGCTCATTGGTTTCATATGCATTTACTTATTCAGTGGTCTGTTAGCCACCCACAACTCCTGCCCTCAGTTACTCAGGGAACCTCCTACACCTTCAGAGTAAAGCCTGGACCCACCCCTGATCTCGAGGACCCCCTGCTCTTCTCCCCATCCTAACCCCAGCTGCTCTCCCTCTGTCCCATCATGCCCCTACCCGGAACAGTCCCCTTCCACCCACACAGGGCAGCCTCCTGCCCCCATCCTGGGTGCCCCACTCCTTGGGCCCATGCTGCACAGCACTTCGCCCACTGGTGGTGTTGGGTCCTCACCTGTGGGCTGCGGGTGGAGTGAGGCTTCCCTCTCCCCCTGCACCGGCCCCTCCCCTGACCACGGTTCTCCTTACCCCACCTGTCACCCCACCTCGGCCTCTCAGAGGAACTTCCTGAAGTGCTCCCAGGACAACCCACTCTTTGCTGACATTGACTGTGAGGTCTTCGAGTCATGTTTCCCCACGACCATGGCCTTGTCTGTGCTGGTGACCATTGAAATGTGCAACGCCCTCAACAGGTGGGCTGGGCAGAGGGGCCTGGAGCTGCGGTTGAAGGATAGATGGAGGCCGAGGCCTAAGAGTGGGGCTGGGGGTTTGTTGGGGCCCAAAATTGGGGTCAGAGGGTCCAGGAGTGCAGTCTAAGTGCTGGGGGGCTCAGGATGGGGTCTAAGGGTCAGAGGGGTCCAGAATTTGGGATCCGAGAGACAAAGGGGGCCAAGATTGACAAAGGGGGCCAAGATTGGAGTCTAAAGATATAAAGGGACCAGGATTAGGTCTGAGGGGTGGAAAGGGGGTCCAAACTCTAGAACGGGCCCCAGTGGGGCTGAGTGGACAGCAGTGACACATCCCCCTTGGCTGCACAAGCCTCCCAGGAGTGCTCTAGCCTGCAGGTCTAATTAGGGAGGTGCAGCTCCACATGGGGCGGATGGGTGCTCACAGCAGGGCCTGCCCACGTCCTGACCTGAGATGAGCACCCTGTGCCCTTGGCAGTGTCTCGGAGAACCAGTCGCTGCTGCGGATGCCACCCTGGCTGAACCCCTGGCTGCTGGCGGCCGTGGCCATGTCCATGGCCCTGCACTTCCTCATCTTGCTCGTCCCGCCCCTGCCCGTGAGTCACTGCCCTGCTCCACCCCCTCTCCAGCTCCAGGGCTGGCAGGGTCCAAAATGTCCTCTGACACTCCCTTGGCCATGGAAGCCGTCTGCAGACGTGAGCGGGGAGGCTTGAAGGCGCTCTGTGTGTGTGGTCTGTGCTTGGACCCTGGCCGGCCGCCATCCTCCAGATGTGTCCCCACCTTCAGGAGCCCCCAGACATGGCGAACAGAAGAGGTGGAGACCCCTTGCTCTGGGACTCTCCCAGGCTGGGCAGGGGGAAGGACGATGCGCTTCCCTATACAGACTCCCTGCGGGCTTCCCTGCAGGACTGGTGGGGTTGGTTCCTGGGGGAGGACAGGGTCGGGCACTTCAGGCAGAGGCAACAAGGTGGGCAAAGATTTGAAGGTGAGACTTCTAGGGGTGTCCTGGGCGTGCTCATGAGGGGTCCACTGCCGCCCGGGTATATGAAGTGGGTGGACGTGCAGGGGGTGCTTGGCAGCCCTTAACCACCCCCCTCCTCCAGCTTATTTTCCAGGTGACCCCACTGAGTGGGCGCCAGTGGGTGGTGGTGCTCCAGATATCTCTGCCTGTCATCCTGCTTGACGAGGCCCTCAAGTACCTGTCCCGGAACCACATGCATGGTGAGTGGGCGGCCTCAGGCCCTCCCTGCCCTGCTCGCCCCGTCCTGCCTCCTTGCCGCCTCTGCCCCCGGGTGGCAGTGGGCTGGTGCCAGCTTCTGCCTCCAGGTCTGTACAGAGCAGGGAGTGTTCCTGGGTCACCCAGTGGAGATGAAGGGGCACTGGTGGTTGTAACCCGTGGTCTCTGCAGGGACCCTGGGTCTGCTGGGCTTGCTCAGGGTCACGCTGCCTCACTCTCCCCACTTGCCACCAGCTCCACGTGGCCAGGCCCTCTGTGCCCTCCTCTGGGCTGTGGCCTCTGATTTCTCTGAACCCGCCTGTCTATCCAGGCTTTCTCAGGTCAGTCTTCAGATGTGGAGTGGGCCAGACCCCAGACCAGACCAGGGTGGCCTCGTTGGTGTCACTTTGTGGGCCAGTGGAAGTGGGAGGGTTCTCTGTTTCTGCCTTAACCCAGGACTAGAGTACAGAATGGCAGGGTGCAGGCTGGGGCACGGTGCCCTCGCCTGCCTCTGAGCAGTCCTCAGAGAGTGGGTGACTCCGAACTTCCCAGGGACAAGGAGGGCAAGGCCGTCGGCATTGTTCTCACCGATGGAGCTGAGAGGGGGGGATGCAGGGGTGAGAAACTCCTGTCTCCTGGGAGTTTGAGCCAAGGCAGTAGCCTGGTGGCCAGGCCGCTCTGGAGGGCCCAGATCAGGCCCCACCATGGCTGAGGCCTGTGCTGGAGCAGTTGAGGGCCACCTCTGGCAGGAATGTGCCCCGGTCCCAGGACAGGGTGCTGGGGGTGGGGGGGTTATAAATAGATCACATGCCTGTCATTCCACAGGGGCCAAGGCAATCAATCAGCCCCCATCTCCCACACTGGCCAGCCCTCTCGGGTGCCTCAAATATTTTATTCTATTAAAAATGAGAAAACAAGTTGGCCTCCTGTCTCTGGAGAAGCTGGCCACTACAGGTCTGCTCAAAGGGTGTCCAGACACATAGCAGGGGCTCATCTGAGGGTGGAGGAGGGTGCTCAGCCAAAGCAAGGCCTGTTGGAGCCCACGGGTGGGGTGGGGGGAGCCAGACAAGACATTCTACCCTGTGTCCATCCTCTGTGGACACTTCTGGGAGGTGAAGAAGGGGAAGTGGGTCTGTTGCCTGAAGCTCCATCCGTGGGAGCCAGGAGCCCAGGGGTCTACCAGGAAATCCTCTGGCCAACCTTGACCACACTAACTCACCTGCAAAGCCAGGCCTCCCGAGGATGTGACAGTTCAGGCAGCTGTACTTGTCTTCCTTGAGAACCTTCCCCAGCAGCCACAACTGCCAAGGAGGTCTGCATATCTTCTTGAAAATGCTTAAGTGAGAAAACTTCTCAGCCAGTGGGGAAAGCCTGTGTCTTGGGCCCTGCTCAGCACTGGCTGTTAGATGGTGGAGGATTCAGGCCTAGGAGGGGCAGGGGGCCCCTGGCAGGATGGGGCAGGTTGGAAGGCCTGGAGAGGGAGCCTTCCCTGCTGGGCGGGTGGTTGGGGGTGGTTTCTGGAAGGGGTGGGGTATGAGCAGAGGTTTCAGCGGGGAGGATTGAGCCTGGTGGGGAGGTGCCGGCCTATCCTGGCTCAGAGTGTGGAGTGGAGTGGTGAGGCCAGAGCATCGGGGTGGGGGGGGCCTTGAATGCCAAGGTAAAGGCCCTGGACACTCCTCGGAGCTGCAGAAGGGTGCAGCCGTGGAAGCCACCGGCGGACTGGGAGTAAGCATGGAGGAGAGTCAGGAGGGGTGGGACCAAAGGCAGGGAGGTGGTGAGCGTGTTGAGCCGGCTGCAGGTTGACACTGAGTCTCAGCCTGGATGGGCTAGTCCCATGCAACACTTCCACCTCCACCATTAACCTGAGATGTTGACTATGATCGTCGTGAGACCTGGCCTGAAAGGGTGGTGCCCTGCTATCAGGAGGGGCTGTGGGGCCCACAGGACGGGCACAGGCTGGGCATCTGTGGCCACATGTAAGGAGCGGAGTGGAGTGAGCTTACTGAAGCCCAGACAGCTCTGCCACATGCACTGCAGTCCCTCGGGCGGGGTGAGAGGGGGGCTCTGTTAAGTTCCCAAACTAGCCTGGTTGCCTTTTAGGGAAGTTTTGCAGAAGCCTGATGCTCCTGTCTTCCCCATGATTTATGAGGGATGTTTCCTGAGGGTATCTGTGGATGCTGGGTCAGCACCATGGGGCCGGAGGTCCTCTTGCCTCACCTGGCTCTGCCCAGGTGCCGCTGAGCCGCTGTCAGGCAGAGGCCTGTTGGCCAGGTAGAGTGGAGGGAGGCCTGGAGAAATTGAGTAGGGACAGATATGGGAGGGTCCAGGAGGTGAGGCGGGCTGGCACTTTATTCTGCGGGGCAGGTGGGAGCCATGGCAGGGGGAAATGGGCTGGATTTGTAGTGTGATGCCAGGGGCAGGAGGGTGATCATGAGGCAAGATGGGGGCTGAGGGCAGGGCTGAGGCCTTGGGCAGGGGAGAAACTGGTAGGGAGCTTGAGAGGTGCAGGTGGGGAAATCAGCAGGCCCGGCCGGGTGGGATGGACAACAGGTCCGTGATGCCCTGGGTTTCTGGACCTCCTGAGGCTGGGTGGTGGCTCCCCAAAGTGACAACCAGGAGGAGACTGCACTGGGGTGAGCGGGGGGCGGGGCCACTGGTGGGACGCATGGAGCGGAGGAGGATGGGGAACATCAAGGGGCAGCACAGGGAGCAGGGAGCCAGGAGGCGGCTGAGTGATGCCCAGGAGAGTGGGGCCGGCCTGGGGGGATGGAGGGTGCGGGCACCTGAGGGAGGGCTGGAAGGAAGCCTCCTGCATGTGTGCTCTCACACACACAATGTAACATACATACTCGTGTTTTTCTTCCAGAAGAAAAGAACAAGCAGTGAGTGTCAGCGGCGCAGTGGAGTCTGTGGTGTACACCTAAGCCTGATGGTGCCCAAGCGTTCGCCCCCACTCCCCACCCTGCCACCATGCTTGCCTGCTTGCTCACTGGGCCCTGTCAAGGTGACAGCCAGCCCCCTGACCAGGCCGGGGGCTCTCTCCCTGCTTCCCTCTGCCTGGGGGCTCTGTACTGTTTGTCTCTGGCACTCTCCCTGCAAGTTCCTCCCTGGAGCAGTGGCCCAGGAGCCAGCAGGGGCCTGACCAGAATCCAGAGCTGGCAGGAGATGGAGAGACGCCAAGCCCTCTGCCCTCAGACCCACAAGCACAGTCTGGAGCCTGCTCCCCGTGCTCAGAGGCTGGGCATTTATGTACTGACGGAGGGCGTCTGGAGGCTGCTCTCCCCAGCTCTGACCTCCCACTTAGTGCCTGGTCTGGAGCCTGGTCAGCTGGGGGTAGGAGAGGGGACATCTGGGTCCAGCTGTGCACCGCGAGGAGTGCAGGCAGGCCCCCCAACTCTGCTCAGCTTCCACAAAGTTGGCTCCCAAGGGCCTGAGCCTCTTATGTATGCTGGGGATGGAGGGGTCAGAGAGCCGACCTGCCTCAGCTCGGCTCACCCCCACACCCAGGCTTCCCTGTCCTAGCCAAATGACATGCGCCGAGTCTTGGTGCTGTCTGCTCTGCCAAGCTGAGGCCAATTTGCCCTCTGTGTCCCTGGTGCCTGAGACCCCAGATGTCCTTGGGTTCCTGACCACCGTGTCCTTCCAGCCCATCCCAGTGCGTGGTCATCTCTCGGTCTGCACGGCTAGGTGATTCTGCATCCTCTGCACTCGGGGGCTCACTCTTCGTGCCTGAGCCCACGCACCCGTGGACCGAGGGGATGGCCCTAAGAAGGGCTGGTCACCATGTCCTCTCCCTCTCTCCTTGCTGGAGGAATGAGTCTGGGTGATCGGTTCAGATGACAGGAAAAAGGGTTTGATGGACAGAAATGGTCTCTGAACTCAGCTTTTGCCCCTTTGGCAAAAAGTAGACACAGAAGAAAACAGTCAATGACTGTGTTCTCGCTCCTAGAAAGGGTACAAAGTGATTGTTTTTTATGGAAATTAAAGACTCACATCCCTGTCCTGGTCCCCAGAACCGAAAGCCCCCCTCCCTGCCTTGCAGACAAATGGGCTCTGGGTTCTGTGGCCCCTTCCCGCCCCCCACCTCAAAGGTTCTGGGCGGCTCTCCCCTGCTGCCCCAGAGGGGCTCAGCTGCTTTCCTGCTGGGGAGGGGGCAGGGCCCTGTCCCCACCTGCTGACATGCAGTTTGATAGAGAAATAAAGCCCGAGTGCCCGGGGCGACTGTTTCCCTGGAGAGTGGTCCTGCCATCTGCCTCCGTGTCTACCTAGCCTCTCACCACCTGCGCCCACCCCACCCCCGGAAATGGGGGCAAAGGCCTGGGGCTCTCACATTGCCAAGCAGGGATGGTTGCCTTCCTTGAGGCAAGACTCGGGAGAGTCCCAGATCTCCCAAGCCACACCCAAATGGCGAGGCCTGATTCTGCCCCTGAGAGACAGCACTGAGTGCATTTGGTGGGACCCCACTGCTCATATTAACGATTCTCATGTCCCCACTGAGGAAACATGCTGGGAGGGGTTCATGACTTGGCCCAGGGTAGGGCTGGGCCTGGATCCTCAGTATCAGGCCCCTTGCACCCCACAGAGGGCCCCCAGCCCTGGCTGTGCTGTGGGTCTTGTGCTCTCTGAGGTTACTCTCTTACTTGTTACACACACTCCCCACCCCACTCCTTGAACCCTAGAATGCCACCCAACCACTTGCCCTTCTGAGCCCAGCTCAAATGCACCGCTCCAAAGCTCCCCTTCTCACACTGTCCGGGGGCCTTGGGGGCTGGCCGGGCATTCGCTCCTGGCTTGCCCAGGTGGCCCTGTCCTCTGGGAGCAGGGGCTCTGAGAAGGCAATTGTTCTGTCCCCTCCTCCCTCCTTTCTCTCCTCTGGAGGGAAACCCCACTCTTGGAGTGCTATATGTAATCCTCTACCCAGCTACCCCAGAAGGGGAGCCCAGCCCTGCCTGCAGGGCCAGAGGCAGGACCGACTGCATGATTTGTGGGGCTCAGTGCAAAGTGAAAGAAAATGTGGAGCTCCTTGTTCAAAAATAGGATTTCATAGCAGTGACAGCAGAGCCATAAAGCAACTGCATGGGGCCCTGTGCAGCCACATGGGTGACACACATCATCTGTGAGGTGAGCTGTGATGGGAGGAGGTAGCCATAACCTTAGAAGCTCCCAGGTTTTAGGACAGGATTTGGTGCATAGCCAACAGCTGGAGCCAGGAACAGCCAGAAGGCTTTTTCCCTTCTGCTTAGTCCTTCTGTAAGACCTCTCAGACCACAGAACCATTTCATACTCCTCCCCAGGGCCTCAACCAGCTCCATGAGATGGACCAGACAGGGGTTAGGGCTCCATTTTACATGTAAGCCTGAGGCCCTCCGGCTGGCTGCCTAGTGGGCAGGCAGGGCACGCAGACGGGCCGGGGGGCTTGTGCAGAAGGCAGGCTGGCTTCAGTGCTCCAGGCAGCTGCTGGGGCCCGGCCAGGCCTGTTCCACCTCCACTGACACCCAGGCCTACCCGAGTCCAGCCTGCCCGGCTCACAGCGTGAGACCCAACAGGCCAAGATGGAGCAGCCAAGGTAAACAGAGGTTTCCTACCTCACAGCTGCTCACCCAGGAGGGAGTTCCAGGGCAAGCCCCAGCACACTTTTCACTAGCTCAGCCGCGGCAACTGCCAAAATGCCCATGGCCACCTTCTGGCCCCTCCAGAGGCCAGGACTCTCTGCTCCCCAGGTCCCCCACGTCCCACTCACAGGGCCACGGTGGGAGAAATGGAGGGGCCAAACCAGGAACTGAAGGCACATCTACACCGTGGGCCTGAACCCAACCGTCTGTGGCAGCTTTATTCATCATGGCCCCAAACTGGAAGCAATCCACGTGTCCAACGGGAAAGATAAACAAATGGTGGCAGTCCGTGTAACGGAGTACTCAGCAATAAAAAGGAACAAACAGACCATATATGCAATGGCACAGCTGAAGCTTAATACCCTTGTGCTGAGTAAAAGAAGCCAGACACGAAAAGGGCTCTCATTGCGCTATTTCACCTCTGCGAAGTTCTAGACAAGGCAGACCAGCTCTGCAGTGAGAAAGCAGACCAGTGATCGCATGGGGCTGGGGGCTGGGGACTGACTGACAGCCAAGGGGCAGGAGGGGACATACTAGGATGAGGGATTGGGGGGTGGCTGCAGACATGTGTCAAAACTCCAGACTGTGCCTAAAGTGGGCACATTTTGTTGTATGTAAATTTTACTTCAATGCCATTCGAGTTAGAAAGAAAACAATGAAGGTAAGAGCCAGAGGAGGTGGGTAGGCACAAGGCTGCCTCGTGGGTGCACAGGTCTTGGCATCATCAGGAGGCAGGGAGGAGGCGAGTCTTCCAGGGGTGCCCCGTGTTTGAGGAGCAGGGCCTAGGCCAGTCCCCAGGAGTGCCCGCGTTCCAGGGGCAGGAAGAGGCTGGACACGGGAAGAAATGGCACAAAATGACCGAGAACCAGCAGAGTGTGATGGCTCAGACACTCGGGAGGAGGGGCTCCAGTTGTGTCGTTGGCCGTCGTGGGAGGACAGAAGAGGCCAGATAAGCACTGCGAGATCTGGGCAACGGGGAAAGCCAGCTCCCCTGTGGTCTCCCCATAGATGCCTGCACCCCACCCAACCTCCCCTAGATAGTCTCTAGTACGGTGGCCCAGGGCCCTGTTCCAGCCGGCATCGGAGGGGCTGTGCAGCATTGGTTAGTCCCTGGGGTGCTGAGGGAGGCCCGGATGGTGCCAGGGGTTGAACCAAACACCTCTGGAGGCAGAGGCATGGGCTCTGCAGCCTGGGGACCCTGAGTGGCTAAGGAGACTCACTGGAGCCTGTGCCGACCCCCTTGGGGACCTGGGCTGGCCTCCAGGATAGGCACAGGCCCCCCACACTCCACAGAGCCACTAAATTTAGCCAAGCAGAGGACGCTATCCAGGGGCCGAGTGCTTGGCAGCACCTCCTCGTCTCCCTACAAGGCCTGGCCCAGTACTGGAGCAGGCCACCCGGCCTTTGGGCTTATAAGGCAGGTCTGGCAGCTCTTGAGGACTGGAGTCTCAGGGTAGGCTCTCAGCCAGCTGTCAGACTTTGGGGAGCCTCCTTCCCAGCCACCAGCAGACATGGAAGCTACTTGTGTGACTTGTGGGCAAGGCACTCAACTTCCAGAGCCTCGGTTTCCTTATCTGTAAAATGGGTTTCTTCTAGTACCTACCTCACAGGACTATTTTAAAGAAAACCTGCCGACTGTGAATGCACTGTGTCCCCTGTAGACTCTGACCCCTGCCTTCCCCAGGGCCTCCCCCATTAGTATAGTCACAGGGTCCATCCCCAAGGATGCTGGAGTTGGGGCCAAGGGCAGGAAGGGATAGACCTTGGACGGAAAGGTGCATTTAGAGCCAGTGAAAGAGACACTGGCCCTATCAGCAGCCTGCCTTACTCTTGCAGAGTTATTAGCAAGAAAATATTTGGGAAGGGAAGTGTGATTGTTTTTATTTCTTTTTCCTTTGGGTATGCTTTGGAAAGGATAACCCTGAATGAGACAGTCCTCTGTGCCAGTCTGTATTCTGGGCGTCAGGGTCAGAACTGAGGCCATAACAGGACTATCTCTGTGTGCCCCCAGCAAGTCTGTCTGAGTGGCTAAGGAGACCCACTAGAGCCTGTGTCCACCCCCTTGAAGACCCCCTTGAGGGCTGGCCTCCAGGATGCACATGCGTTTCCCCATGCTCCACAGAGCCACCAAATTTAGCCAGGCAGAGGAGGCCATCTGTCCATTGGTCCATCTGTCCGTCAGCAAGCCTGGCTCCTTGGAGGAGGAGGAGGAAGAGGAGGAAATCATGGTGATGGCAATGAAAAGGACCGACAGATTGCAGAGTGACTGCCTGACCTCCCTTCCCCCCTCCTCTTTCCCCTCCCCACTCACTGGGTGCCTGCTGCCTCCTGAACGTGGTGCACCTGTCCTCTGGAAACGTTGCTGGAGTGGGACACAGAGGCGGCTCAGACAGTGCCAGCATCCACCCCACTCCCCGTCACAAGCAGTTGCGTCCTGAGGCCTGCTATCCCAGGGGCCATGGGGTCAGCTGGGAAGGGGATGGGACCTTTGGGGACCAAGATCAGGTTGAGGGAATGTGGCCGTCACAGCTCTGGCTCCCAGCATCTCTGGAGTTTTCCTTAAAAAAATCCCAGGACATTGTTCTTGCTGGCCCCTCTTGACGATGGTTTTAGACAGGCAGTTGAACCTCAGGCTGATGGAGCTGATCTGTTTGGGGTGGGGGAGCGGTGGCGGTGCTCAAAGGGGCCACGGGCCTGCCCTCTGTGGGGGCCCCTTGCTGTCCAGAAAACAGCTCTGCACAGAAGGGTGCCTGGGCTTCCTGTTCCTGAGGCCTGGCTCCATGTCGAGAGAGATTTTCCAGCTACAAGTCAGCAAGAAGACCCCTCTGGGCCTTTAGGGTGGGGCTGCTTGGACGGGGGTGGGGGGGTATCCAAGGACACCCAACCTCCCCACCTTGAGAGACAGCCGCAGGGTGTACACCAGCCCAGGCTGACAGCCGACCAGGGAGGCCTCCTGCCTGGAGCTGGAGCCTTCAGTACCACCCAGGTGAGCATGGGCAATTCATTTCTTTTCCCTGAGCTCGTTCCTTCACCTGCACAACAAAGTAGGGTGTTGGGGGCACCCTCTAGCTCTAGGGCTCTTATGCCTAGCATGGGACCCCTGCCCCACCTCAGCATCTGGAGGCCGCTGTGTTCAGGGCCTGGGTTGGGACTGAGGACAGGCTGCAGGAGGATGTACCCTGAGATCAGTGGTGGCCTCAAGTTCTGTCTGTCTTCAGCACTGTTGGACTCACTCCCTGGGGCCTCTACCTCTGAGGGAAGTCCCATTATTGTCCTCATTTCAAAGATGAGGAAGCAGGCCCAGACCAGTGAGGGAGCCCACCCAAACCCCATACCCCACAGGTAGCAGTGGCAGAGCCAGGGATCTGGACTGAGGATGTGGCCTGATGTCAGGCCTTCCTGGCGGGGCCTCCAGGAGCCGGATGGGAATGTGTAACAGGTGCTGCCCATGCCTCGTCTGGCACCTGCTTCCTCTCTGCTCCTTCTGGGGAGAGGGAGGTGTGGCTGGGACAGGGCAGATGGGGGGACAGGAGAGGCAGGGGGATGGACATGGAGTGTGACGCTGGGGTTGACTGGGTACAGGCCAGGCTGGGACTCAGAGGGATGGGTGGGTGGAAGGTGATCTATGAGGACAGGGGAGGGTACCTGCCACGTACCCGGGGAGTGTCAGGCAGTTGGACCGGAAAGAGCCCTCCTTCCTCTCCTGCCCTCCTGGCTGCAGGCCCCCAGTGTCTGAGCTGCCCACCTGGGGGCAGAGGTAAGGTGGGGAGGATGTTTGGATACAGGGATGGGTCCCTGGTTGGGGAGGCCCTGGTGTGAGGCCACTCCACCCAGGCCCTGACCTGAGCCCCCAGCTCTGTATTTCTAGGTTCATGGGGGGCTGACAGCCTTATCTTTGCCTTATGACGGGTGGCCCGTGGTTTCCTGCCAACAGCTCCTGTTTCCGGAGGCCCGGCAGGGCCCAGGCAGAGTGAGGAGGGGCAGTGGGGCCGGGCCTGGGTGGCCCCACCGGCCCCGCCCCCATCTATCTTTGGGAATTTATTTGTCCACAGGCGTGGCTGGCCCACAGTCCACTGCTTGCCAGGGGCCAAGAGCTGCTCTTGACCGCCCAAGGATTCTCCCTCCCAACCCAAGCACCTTCAACTGACCTCTGATTCCTGGCCTCTGGCCCCAGCTGCCTGCCCTTCCTAAGGGGCTGGGAAGGCCATAGAAGCTCCTCTGTAGATGTGGGTGTTGACACCTGGCTCACCTCCAGAGCAAAGGCTCAGTTCTCAGTCCGCAGCCTGGTCCACCATGGCACGGAGGCTCCAGGATGAGCTGGCCGCTTTCTTCTTCGAGTATGACACTCCCCGAATGGTGCTCGTGCGCAACAAGAAAGTGGGCATCGTCTTCCGCCTGATCCAGCTCGTGGTTCTGGTTTACGTCATTGGGTGAGTCTGGGCCCCCTCCCCACTACCCTCTTGCACCATCCCCCGAGTGAGCCTGTCCTCCGGGTTCTGGGCTGCCTCCTATGACCCCACAGAGCTCCTCTCTCACTTCACTGGGGGTCATCCTTCCTGACAAACCACGGTGGTATTCAGAAGGAAGTCTGCTACTCACTGTCGGGATGGAGACACTGAGGTAGAAGCCCTGCCCTGGGTCGTATGGTGAATAAGAAGCTAAGTTGTTGGGTCAGAGGAACTAACTCACTGTTAACCATCCCTTCAAGTGGTGAGTGGCTGGAGGCCAGGGCCTTGGCTAGCCACAGCCAGAGTCCTTTGACCTCTGACCTCTTGCCAAGCCAGGCTACTACTGAGATGGAGACTACACCCCATTTTACAGGCCAGAGAAAGACAGGCCCTGCTCCCACCTGCCCTTGCCAAACTAGAGGTATCCTGAGATATTCAGGACCCCTGAAGCGAAGAAACTTTAGTGGGGCCTCTGTGGTGGCATGTCAGGCAGAGGCTGGAGGCCAGTTCTGGTCTCAGGGATGGCAGCTCCTTTCCGGGCATCCTGGGACCTGTCTCACTGTCCCAGGAGTGCAGGGGCAGAAGTGGGGTGGGACTCCCTGTAGTCTGACTGTTCTGGGGGCCACATAAAGACCATCTTCCTGAAATCAGTCTGACTGTCCTGGGAAGTGAGACAGGCCTGGCAGGGGGCTTGCACATGTGTGTGCTTGTGTGGTATGTGTGTGGGTGTGTATTGTACCCAGAGCTTGGTGTTGGTACACATGCCCTCGTGTGTCTGGGTGTGTGCCCAATGGGTGTGGCTGCTGGGTGTGCCCCTGGGGCTGGGTACTCACATATGTGCATGGCCCATGGCTGAGGTGGCTGGGTATCCGATGTGTGTGCCCCTTTCTGGGCAGCTTTGTGCCCACTCACAGTGACTCTGCAGAGGGTTCCTCCAGGGCCACTGAAGTGGGTTCAGCCCCTGCTGGGGGTCTAGAGGTCCCCTGCTGGGGTCTAGAGGTCCCCTGCAGCCCCAGTGTGACTTTGCTATTTGTTTCTGAGGTCCCTGCCCTGTTGGGCTCCATGTCCCCATTTTTGCTGTGGGACCAGACCAGGACTGCTCACTGGGGCCCAGAGCAGGCTGACCAGGAGGCCAAACAGTGACCACACAGCCCTGGTCCCCCCGGGGACTTCGGCATCCAAAGCAGGCTCCTCTCTGCCTCACTCGGTCCCCAAGGCCTTGCAGCTGTCGGGGGGAGCTAGGGCCAGGACCCAGCCTCCTGATACCTTTTGGCCTCTGCCTCCCTTCTGCTCATAAACCAGTTTGACATCTGCAGTGTCATTTGAGTTTGTGAGGAAAACTGAGGTCTAGAGAGGCACAGTGGGGTTTCCAGGTCACCCAGCAAGTCAGCAGCAAGTTCCAGTTAGAACTAAAGCCTCCTGGCACCCGGGTCTCAGCTCTGCCATCTCCTTTCCCACCTCGCATAGGCTGAGAGCCCTTCTAATGGGACACTGGTGGTGTGACACTAGGGACAGGACAGGCCTAAAAGTTCACCATGAGCCACGCTCCTGACTCTCCAGAGAAGAGAGAGGGCACCTGCCTGGGCCCAGCCCATCTGGAGAGGCTGGGAGAATGTTGTCCTCGCTGGGGCCAAATGACTCTCTATTTCTGCTTTTGGGAGCAGCTCCAGGGCCCTCTTGTGTGTTTGCCACAAACTGTCAGGGGAAAAGGGATGGTCCTCCCACCTCACCCTCCGGCTGTAGCCTACGCCCCAAGCCACCATCCAGTCCTGAAGACATCCCTCCAATGATGGGGACCTCACTATCTCCCTGCTTCTGTTTTCCTTCCCAAGACAGCCTGCCTAGTTCCCAAACGGCTGTAGCCTCCTCAGCATAGCGAGGCTCAGAGGCACTGAGTGATTTAGCCTGGACCTCAGCAGCCAGCAAAAGGCGAACCCGGATTTGAATCCCGCTGTGTGGCTTCAGTCAGCCTTGATATCTGGAAAGGAAACATCCTCAGAGAGGGGCACTCACATAGCAGAGGGAAGAAGGCAGGGTCCCTCACAGCATCCCCCCAACCCCACCCTCCAGCCCAGGCTGCCAGCTCTGGCTTTGACGGCCACTCCTGCTTATCTTTGGCTCCCCCTTCTGACCACTGCTTATTACTGCACTGTCTGGCTGCTCAGCAAGGAGTCCACAGCTGCAGACAGAAACCAATCTGGGCTTGGTCTTTCCTCAGACCTCAGTTTCCCAACTGTTCCATGGAGAAGGGGGCGGGGGGCCTCTAAAGATGTTGCAGGCAGACTCAACAACTTTCTCTCTACTGAGGACGGATGGCCTTTCTTTAATTAAGCCCCCACCTAAGGCCCCTGTCTGAATGACCCTGTGGGTGTTGCAGAGAGACAGAGCAGGGGATAGAAGAAGGACTGAACTCCCAGACCGCAGAGACAGGGCGGGACGGGCAAAGAGACCTGGACGGAGGGCCAGACATGGAGAGTAACTGCTCAGATGAAGGGGCCCTCAGACTTAGGGCTGGAGGCAGAGTCACCAAGACGGAGAGGCTGAGGTGATGAGAACCCAAACAGGCTCTGAGGAGCGAAACTAAAGCTGTGTTCTCCAGCGGTTACACTCTTCAGAGATTCCGGGGCAAGTGAAGGGACTGGGTGAGCCTGAGGCCTGGTGGGCTGAGCTAAGATCTCACTCTTTTTGACTCGAATTACAATGGTTAATTTCCAAGTCAGAGCTGTGTGCTGGGAAGTGATGAGCTCCTGGCAGCTGCAGGTGTGCATCCAGTGGGCTGTTGCCTATGACCTAGCAGGCCCATACAAGGGGTGTGCTGGGACATGTGCCCCGGCTGGGGGGTTCTGTCCCGAATGGCTGCAGCCTCCTCAGCATAGGGAGGCTCAGAGGCACAGAGTGTTGCAGGGGAGGTCTGGCTGTGGCACACAGGACGGTTCCAAAGGCAATTTGTGAATGATGCTTGGGGAGGTGTGAGGGTGTCTTTTTTTCCTACAGATACATATAACAATAACAGTATTATACACAGCAGTAATAGTAGTATAACTGTTCGAGTTCCCGGACCCGATTCCAATGTGTGTAAATGTGGGAGAGGGTCTTCCCATACATTAACACCCAGCAATTCTTGAACACCAGCAGGGTGTCTGAGAACTCAACTCAATTCTGATACTTTCTGCCCAGAGATGGCACCAGATTCCTAGGTTAAGGGCTCTGTCCTGCAAGACTGCCCTTCACCCCCCACTCCAGGCACCGGTCACAAGCCCCAACCTCCCCCTTGGATTCAATTAATTCTCTAGGGCTCACAGAACTCAGAAAAACACAAGTTTACCAGTTTAATAAAGGATACAAGTTAATAGCCAGATGAAAAGATACTTGGGGCAAGGTCCCAAATAAAGGAGCTTTCTATCCTCGTGGAGCTTGGGGCCAGGTTCTGTGGCACGTTGAGGTGTTCAGGTTCCCCAAGCACAGAAGTTCCCTGATTGGTATTAGAAAACAGCATAAAACCTAAATGCAATTTGTAGGAGGTTTAAAACATTTTAACAGTAAGGTATTAACAAGGGGCCACGTGGTGGAAGCTGCTCAGGCTGAGAGTGGGGGTGGGAATTGATAAGGGCCTGGCTGTACCTGTTTGAGTTTTTTAAACCTACCAATAAGATTAAGACAAATGTAAGGGAAAGATAGAACTGGTTTAGGCGACGTCCGGGAAATAATGTGAACCCTGTAGTACTCAGCCAATGAGGAACCAGGGGAGGGACTCGCACACTAGGAGATAAATTATTGGCGCCAAACTCCCCAGGTGTGCCTGCCCACCAGACTCCCAATCCTGCAAGACCGTCATTAAAGCCTCGCTCCGCTGTTCTCTTTGTCTCCGTGTCCACTTACTGAATTTGGACCAGTGAGTGTGTTTCTCACACTGGGAAGCAGGATCCAACCGAGCAGAGGGTTAAGCTCTCAGGAGTTTTGTGAGGGCTTCATTGCATAGTCATGACTGACTAAGTTATTGGCTATTGGCTGATTCAGCCTCCAGCCCCTGCCCTCGGGTGGGGGGTCGAAAAACCTCTCATTAACATGACAAAACACCATTTCACCTTTAAGACTGCAGTGTCTTCAGGACTGCAGGCCTGGTGGGCTGAGATCTCACTCTTTTTGACTCAAATTACAATGGTTAATTGTATGCATGACCAAATATATATTTCTTATGACTTGTTGTATCACAGGAGGGGAGCCTAGGAAGAGTTCCTGGAGGAGGGCACACAGTGGTGGAAGCAGCCTTGAGCAAACGCTTGGGGGCTGTAGTCCAGGCAGGCCTATTTTGGGTTTTCCCTCAGGTGCCCCGACGCACCCTCACACAGAGCTCGCGAGTCACCTGCCTCTGAGATTCCCGGTCCTGGAGCACACCAGTGAGGGATAAGGATAGCTATAAGTCACTGCTGAGAGAAACACATCGGAGGACATTCCTAAAGCTCTGTGCCCAGTGCTGTTTCGGGCTCCGTGGGACACTGGGGGAGAGGGGAGAGCGGACGAATCAGGCAGAGGTCCTTTGGTTCCTAGTGAGGAGTGGGGCTACTGACTGGTTTATGTAACTAAAAAAATCCATGTGGGCTCCAGGCCTGGCTGGGTCCTCCATGCTGAGGGCACGGGAAGAGCCAGTTCTCTGGGAGATGCGGTGCTGGGGTCTGTTCCATTTGGGCTCCCCGAGGAAGCCAACCAGGATCTTCTTGGCTCACTCTTCCGCGAAGGCTTCGTTCTCAGGCAGGCTTTCTGTGCTCAGAGCGCAGAACGGCCACCAGCAGCTCCAGGCTGACATCCCCCCAGCTTACCCACCTCCCGCGGCACAGGAGTGTCTCCTCTAGAGTTTCAGAGAAAGTCCCAGGTCCAGCTCTTACTGGCTGGGGTTGGGTCATGTGCCCATCCAGAACCAATCGCTGGCCAAGGAAACGGAATGTCAGATTGGTGGAGCCTGGTTTCTGCCCACCTGGGCCAGGAACCCCTGCTGGAAAGCAGACTGTGATTAAAGGTTCTGGAGCAGGCAAGGAGCAGCAGAAGAGTCCCCAGGGCCAGGCAGGAGGGCATGAAAGGAGCCCAGGGAGAAAAGGTGGAGGGGTGAGCAGGGCTGCTCACTCAGGCCTCTGAACGCCAGGCTGAGGAATGTGGCCTTTCTCCTGCCGGCAGTGGGGAGCCATGGAAGGGTGTCTAGCAGGGGGCAGACAGGTGAGCGAGAGGGCCCGAGGCAGCACAGCTGTGGAGAGGCAGAGGGCGAGCTGGGCCAAAGCAGAAGCAGGGAGCATGGATGACAGAGGTCGCCATCCTGGTAGGCCCCACACAGGGGTGGCCATGGCTGAAACTCTGTCCATCAGTGCTGCGGGAGGACATGTGCCCAGCATGGCCAGAATTCCCAACTTCTCAAGAGCAGTGGGAAATTGGAATTTGTGGGCAAAATGAGCCTATTGGTTTTTAAGAGTTGGTGACTCACTCAAAAAAACACAAATTGCCATCTTGACTTGTCTACATGCTGCTTGTTAACCTCTGAGCTGCCAGTGTGGTCCCCAGCTCTGAGCTCAGTCCTGCCTGGGCCTGGAGTCTGGTCTTGCGCCTCCCCAAGGCTCCTCTGCCCCATAGCATGTGCCCAGTCTGGTCAAATCCCACCTGTGGCCCCACAATTATACCATGTGCCCCACCCACCATGAGACCCGTCCTCTAGTCTCCATTCCAGAGCTCCCCCGGCATCTGCCCTAGCACCTCTTAAGTCTCAGCCTCCCTGCTGTAGACCCTCTCGGTCCTTAGAGGGAAGCAGGGAGGACAGGAAGGACAGAGGGCCCCAAAGAATGTGGGGCCGATGGCAAAATAGGGTGTGACGGTGATGTCCAGGCTTTGAGCTTGGGGGACAGGGGGGACAGTGCCATCCTCCATGATGAGAGCTTCAGAGGGACAAGTTCTGGGGAGGTGAGGCACTCAGGTTGGTCCTGTTGAATTTTTTGTTTTAAGGTATAATTCACATGCCATCACAGTCATCCTTTTAAAATATGTAATTTGGTGGTTTTAGTATAATCACAAAGTTGTGCAACCATCACCACTAATGGCAGAACATTTTCCCTGCTCTGAAAAGAAATGCTGTACCCCTTAGCAATCTCTCCCATTCCCCCTCCTTGCACCCTACTTGCCTACTCTGCACACTGCACATTTCCTATAATATATACAACACATGGTCTTTTGCGTCTGGCTCCTTTTACTTAGCGTACTGTTTGTTAGGTTCATCCATGTTGGTTGTAACATGAATCAGCTTGCCACTCCTTTTTATGGCTGAATAACATTCCATTGTATGGATATACCGCCTCTGACTTATCTGTTTAGCAGCTGATCACATTTGGGTTGTTTGCATTTTTTGTCTTTGTTGCTATGAATACTTATGTCCAAGTGTTTGTATGGACATACATTTTCAGTTCTCTTGGGTGTATACCCAGGAGTGGGATTGCCAAGTCACATGATAATTCCATGTTTAACTTTTGGGGGGAACTGTTGTCCAAAGGGTCAAGTTGAGTTTGAGATACCTGTGAGATGTCTGGGGAGGAGAGCCAGGGTAGGGGGAAGGAATGTGTGTCACTAAGCTGTGGGAAATGTAGGCTTATATGTAAGTTCCTTGAGTACAGAATTTTGGTGTGTCTTGTTCACTTCTGTATTTTTACTGCTTACAAAAGGGCTTGGCACATAATAGAGGCTCAATAAATAAGTATTTGTTGAATAACTAAATGAATGTGTGTGTGTCTGAGCCTCGGAGAAAGTGCAGAAGTAGAGATAGAAATCGGGGGACACAGGAAAACAACTCTATTTACAATGAATCAAAAACAATAAAATACCTAGGAATAAACCTAACCAAGGAGGTGAAAGACTTATGCTCTGAAAACTACAAGACACTCATGAGAGAGATTAGAGAGGACACCAAAAAATGGAAATCTATCCCATGCTCATGAATAGGAAGAATTAATATTGTCAAAATGGCCAACCTGCCCAAAGCAATTTACAGGTTCAGTGCAAACCCTATCAAAATAACAACAGCATTCTTCAATGAACTAGAACAAATAGTTCTAAAATTCATATGGAACCACAAAAGATCCCGAATAGCCAAAGCAATCCTGAGAAAGAAGAACAAAGCTGGTGGGATATACTCCCTGACTTCAAGTTTTACAACAAAGCTACAGTAATCAAAACAGATTGGTACTGGCACAAGAACAGACCCATAGATCAATGGAACAAAATAGAAAGCCCAGATATAAACCCACACATATATGGTCAATTAATATATGATAAAGGAGCCATGAATATATAATGGGGGAAAGACAGCCTCTTCAACAACTGGTGTTGGCAAAACTGGACAGCTACATGTAAGAGAATGAAACTGGAGTATTGTTTAACTCCATACACAAAAGTAAACTTGAAATGGATCACAGACCTGAATGTAAGTCATAAAAGTATAAAACTCTTAGAAGAAAGCATAGGCAAAAATCTCTTGAACATAAGCATGAGCAATTTTTTCTTGGACACATTTCCTTGGGCAAGGGAAACAAAATAAATGAACAAATGGGAACTACATCAAACTAAAAACTTCTGTACAGCAAAGGACACCATCAGCAGAACAAAAGGGCATCCTACAGCATGGAAGAACATATTTGTAAATGACTTATCCAAAAAGGGATTAACCTCCAAAATATATAAAGAACTCACATGCCTCAACACCCAGAAAACAAATAACCCAATTAAGAAAAGGGAGGAGGACCTGACAGACAGTTCTCCAAAGAAGAAATACAAATGGCCAACAGGCACATGAAAAGATGCTCCACATCGCTAATGATTAGAGAAATGCAAATTAAAACCACAATGAGATATCATCTCATACCAGTTAGAATGGCCACTATCCACAGACAAGAGAGAACAAGTGTTGGCAGGGGTGCAGAGAAATAGGAACCCTCCCACACTGATGGTGGGACTGCAAATTGGTGCAACCATTGTGGAAAGCAATACGGAGGTTCCTCAAAAAGCTAAAAATAGAAATACCATTTGACCCAATAATTCCACTCCTAGGAATTTACCCAATTAAAACAAAATCTCTGATTCAAAAAGATATATGCACCCCTATGTTTATCGCAGCACTATTTGCAATAGTCAAGATATGGAAGCAACCTAACTGCCCATCAATAGATGAATGGATAAAGAAGAGGTGGTACATATACACAATGGAATTTTATTCAGCCATAAAAAGAAAAGAAATCCTGCCATTTGCGACAACATGGATGGGTCTAGAAGATATTATGCTCAGTGAAATAAGCCAGATGGAGAAAAATACTATATGATTTCACTTATTTGTGGAATATAAAAACAAAGCAAAACAGAAGGAACAAAACAGCATTAGACTCATAGACACTGAGAAGTGACTAGTGGTTACCACAGAGGAGGGGAGTGGGTGGGGGTGCAGGGGGGGAGTGCGAGGAGGACCATTGAACCACTGTGATGTATATTTCATTAAAAAAAAAAGAAATCAGGGGACACCGTGTGTGACACCTCACGTGGGATTTGCCAGCTCTGAGAATGGAAGCCAGGGCTATGGAGCAGATGGGCATTTAAAGAGGAACTAGTGAGGGAGGGCTTGAGACAGTGAAAACAGGAGGATTATTATGTGCTTACTGTGTGCTAATTTCCTTAAAGAGAACTCATGAAAATGTCCCCCAATCAGCTAGACTCTTTCTTCTGGGCCCTAGCCCACAGCTCAGTGAAGGGTCAGGCCTTGCTTATATCTGTTGAATGAGCAGTGTCTTTGAAACGGGTGCCATGGCCTCCATTTTACTGATAAATCCAAGGCTCAGAGAGGTTTAGTCTTTAGCCTGAAGCTACACTGCTGGTGAGTGGCAGTGCTGACACCTGAACCTCAGCCTCTGGGACCCAGAGGCCACACTCTTGGCCACTCCACCACACAGCCTCCTCCATGAGGGGCTGTTGGAAAGAATAGGGAAGAAGGGCTTCTGGAGATGCTGTTCCTTCAGCAGCGGGCCACCTTGGTGGTGGCAGCCTGGCCAGGTCAAGATGCATGTGCTTTTGGGGGGGTGAGCATGGCCAAATGCTCATTCTATTATTACCAGAACTGAGGTCAGTGATGTCAGATTTGCCTTTTCCCTTTGACCCCAGGTGACAGACGCCTGCATCAGCCCCAGCGTGCAGCCTGGGTGTGGCCCTGCCTCCCCTCTGCTCCGCTGGCTCCAGGCGGACATGCTGATGGCTGATGCCCGGCTGCTCAGGGAAGGGGACAGAGTCCTGGGTCTGAGACCTGGAGCCTGGGGTCTGCCTCTAACTCTCCGGGCTTCAGTTCTTCCATCTATGTTGTAAGGAGTCGGTATTGAGCAAAGAGAGAAATGAGGGTGGGGTGGCACGGCTGGGGGCTGCCAAAAGGGAGGTCAGGGACCTCTCCCACAGGGGCTCAGAATGTGGAGTAGCACTCACCACCCCCCAACAGCTCCTTCTAGCTTGAGCATGAAGCTAAAAGCCTCCTTAGGGAAGGACGCTAAGGAGAGCAGAGGCGTGGGTGAGCCCCCCCACCCCCCGTCCCCCAGAGGAGGCTGCAGGCAGGACGGTAGGCTCAGAACACGGGGAACTTGGGGCCTTTGTCAGGCTTCATGTGCTGCCATCTGGGACCTGCAGGGGGCAGCAGTGACCATGCTTAGCTTAGGCTTGTGGGGGTGGTTTGGCTCCAGTGCCAGACTGAGGGAGGGTCTTGAAGAAAGAGAGGAGTGGACTGGGGGTGGGGGGAGTACTTAGGTGGGCTGCATTCCTAGGGCCTGGAGCAAGGAGACAGCCCCAGAGAACTAGCAGTGACTCTGGGACTAAGAGGCGCAGAGGATTCTGTTGCCAGGCCTGAGCTCTAGAGCACAGGAGAGGGGCTTTGAGCGCAAAGTTCAAAGGACAGATGAGCTGGGGGGTAGGGTTGGGGGTGAAGAGGTAAAATATAACCGCCCACAGTCAGACACAGCCATAGGTGTGCTCACACAGGACTCTCAGTTTTAAGCAACAGAAACCAAACCCAAACTGCCTTAATTAAAAGAAGGGAATTTATTAGCCTTATGTAACTGAAAAGTCCAGAAGTAGATTTTTTCAACATGCTTCAGGCATGACTGGATCCAGGTGCTCAAAGAACATTGATTGACAAGTCTTGGTCATGTGCCCCCCACCCCAATCCTGAGGCTCGGAGGGAGGTCAGCTTTGCTGGACCTCCCCAGTTAAAAGTGGAGAACCCAAAGGGGCAGAGATCCTTGAAGCTGGGAAGGGAAGGCCAGAATTTCCCCAGAAAGCTCAACTGGGGCCAGATGCCGCAAGGCCTTCAGAGGGTCACTTGCCCCATTTCCTTTCCCACACCCTTTGCCAGGGATTCCCAACATGGCAGAGATAATCATAGCTAATGTCTATATGGCTCCTACTCTGTGCCAGTCCCCTTCTGAGTGCTTTTACATGCATTAACTCACAAGAACTGTTATTGTTATCCCCATTTTACAGATGAGGAAACTGAGGCAGAGAAGAAGTGAATAGCTTACCTCAAATTACACAGCCTGTGAGTAGTGTAGTTGGGAATCAACTCCTGGCTCTTGTACACTGAAGGCCAGGCTTTCAGCCATCATGCTCTGCTGTTTCTTGGTAGGAGGGCCTCAGGAAGGAAGGAGCACCCTGGGAATGAGGACTGTGGTCCAAGAGGCTCAGCCTGCAGACCCCAAATCATGCTCTTGGGAAAGGATCTGAAGGAGTCCTTCAGTGGGTCTTCTTCCTGGGAATTAGTATTTTCAGAGTGAAAAGAATGGTGGAAGTTCAGGCATAGGCCAAGTGGGGAGGCAGGTGAGGCTCTCCTGCCTCCAGCCCAAGATGTAGCTTCAGGAACAGCGAGTGGCTCAGAGATGTATCTGGGGAAGGGGAGGGGAAGGACCTGACATGTCTGGCTGGTGTCAGAGAGGGCGGTGGCCCACTTAGCCACATGCCATCCTGAGCAGCACCGCCAAGCTCTGGCCCCTCTGCCCCTCCAATCCCTCTGTAGGTGGGTGTTTGTCTACGAGAAGGGCTACCAGACCTCGAGTGGCCTCATCAGCAGTGTGTCTGTGAAACTCAAGGGTCTGGCCGTGACGCAGCTCCCAGGCCTGGGTCCCCAGGTCTGGGACGTGGCTGACTACGTCTTCCCAGCCCAGGTGAGCTGACTCAGGGCTGCACCTTCCACCCACAGGGCCTGGCTCAGAGCTGGTTGGGCTCTGTCTCACCGCCCTACAGGACCAGGCCAGCTCCTTCGTCTCTCTGAGGGGCAGGAGCAGCCTCCTAGTATCACCCACTCTGCCCTCATGGGGCATGGAGGCTGCTGGGTGCCACGTGGATTCTAGGGGCCTCCTGGAACAGCGCTTGGGTTCTCCAGGCTGTTCCCACAGCTCAGAGCCCTGCCCTCCCTCCCCCTGCCTCTCACTTCCAGGGGGACAGCTCTTTTGTGGTCATGACCAATTTCATCGTGACCCCCCAGCAGACGCAAGGCTACTGTGCAGAGGTGAGGACTGCTGCTGTTTCCCCTTCTCTTCTTGGGCCCACAGCGAAAAATAACATGAAGAGGAGGGCCTCTTGGACACTAGAGGTGAAGCCAGACAGGCTTCCTACCAGGGCCACAAGGGTGGAATTCCAGGCATAGATTCACACCAGCAAGCAGCCACCATTGGCAGTGCTGAGGCTCCCCTCACAGCTGTGTGCCAGACAGGACGCTGAGCCTCAGGGCCCGCCCAACCCCAGGTCCTGACCTCCCATCCACTGCCTGCTGACAGCCACAGTGGGGCAGCTGGGCATGAGCCCAAGGGCTCCCTGGGAGGGGCCTGGGGGGAGGAGGCTGTGAACAAGGGTCACCCCAAAGCAGTCTGGGACTCTGCCGCCTGCCCTCCCTAGGGTCTTGGGAGTGGGAGGGACTCTTTTCAGGACCCCACCTGAGGGACCTGGGGCCAGCAGATCTCCCCTCCCCCAGCACCCAGAAGGGGGCACGTGCATGGATGACAGTGGCTGCAGGCCAGGGAAGGCAGAAAGGAAGGCCCAAGGTAAGGTTGGCCTCCTGTTGACACCCTCCACAGCCGCTGTCAACCCCAGGCTTCCTCTACTAGGAAGTCCTTCCTGCTCTCTCCCCTCCTGCCACCCCGACCCTGGCCTGCCTCGTCCCAGACCCAGCCACATTTCTGTCCTTACGCCTCTGCTTTTGGGTGCCCTGTCACTTGGAGATCCTAAGCGTGGGGCCTCCTCTGCACACCCATTTGGGGTGGACACTCATGGATTCCTCCCTTGCTCCAGGCATCCGCACGGGCAAGTGTGTAGCCTTTAACAACACTGTGCAGACGTGTGAGATCTTTGGCTGGTGCCCTGTGGAGGTGGACGACAATATCCCGTGGTAACACTCTGTCCTTCCAGAGAGCTGGGAAGAGGGTTCCCAACCCAGACAGAGGGGCATCTGGATACGTGCTCTGGAAAGGATCAGTTGCCCCTTCTTCCAACCCCACCTGGACCCCATCTGTGTGGCTCAGGCCAAAGATGCCCCTGGTCCCTGGTCAAGGGGCCTGAGAGTCACCATTACAGCATACCCACCCCTCCACTGACCCCACAGGTTCTCCCACCCCACACACAGTGCCAAGCTCTGGTGGGCACACAGGGTTCTCCTGGGGAGGGGGCGGTGAATAAGTGTGGTCTCCTCCAGCCCTGCTCTTCTCCGAGAGGCCGAGAACTTCACTCTCTTCATCAAGAACAGCATCAGCTTTCCACGCTTCAAGGTCAACAGGTTCGTGGGAAAAGCAGGCAGAAATGCAGGCGGCTTCCTGAGGCCGCTCCAGCTGGTCTGAACTGTCTCCACTCCTGCTGATTTCACTCTGGAGGCAGAACCCCAGGCTGAGCCCCTGGGATGGGCTGCCTTCAGTCTCAAAGATCTGTGGCAGGGGCATTTCTGGAGCCCCTGAGGGATCCCCAGAGCTTTGGGGCATGGTAGGCATCCTCCCAGCTGGTACACTGCTGTCACCAATGCCCTCTGTCTCCACAGGCACAACCTGGTGGAGCAGGTGAATGCTGCCTACATGAAGACCTGCCTCTATCACAAGATCTTACACCCACTGTGCCCTGTCTTCAAGCTTGGCTATGTGATACAGGAGTCAGGACAGAATTTTAGCACCCTAGCCGAGAAGGTATGGTACTAGGAGAGTGGGGACATCCGGGCCCCAGGATCATCAGGCCAATAAAGGCTTTTCAGGCCCAGTTAGCCACCCTCTCAAGCCTCCCTGGTGTGGACCGAGTTTATATGTGGATTATCTCCTAATACTGGGGTCCCCTGAGGGTCAGGCCTGTGTTCTCAGCAGGGCCAGTATGCACCTGGCACAGAGGAGGTACCCAGAATGGATGGACATCTGTTGAGATCCCACTGTTTTTTAAATATTAGATAAAAGCAGCCTGAATCTCATTGCCCATGGCTCTGAGAAATCCTGTTCCCTGGCCAGGATTCCTGGGAATTCTGGATACTCAGTCACCTGGAGCTCTAAGAGAAATGGTATCATGAGGAGCACAGACCTCTCCGACCTGGTTCAAATCCTGGCTCTGGGCCTAACAAGCAGCATGACCTCAGACAAGTGTCTGATCTTCAGTGTGTCTGAGCTTTCGTACACTGTAAAGTGGGGGCAATAAGAGTAGCAGTCTTCTGGGGTTTTCTTGGGGATCAAGTGAGTTTATGCACAGGACAGCACTTTAGTACCACCTGGCATGTGGCAGCTCCCTGTGTGCTCCCACTTGATCATTATTATCCTGTTCCTGAGGCTGCCTATCCCTTTTCTGTGATATCCCACACACATACACACACACACACATGCACACACGCAAAACCTCACTCACAACACATTTATGTAGAAGAGGGGTTGGCAAATTTTTTCTTTAAAGGGCAAGAAAGTATGTATTTTCAGCTTTTCTGGCCATGTGGCTTCTGCTCCAACTATTCAAGTCGGCTGCCTGTCGGGCAAAGCAACCACGGATGATACATAAACAAATCTGGCCCTTGTGCCTTAGTTTGCAGACCCCTGGAGGGCGTTTATACTGTAGCAACATGCAGGACCAGAAGGCTGAGTGTCAGACCTTCCTGTTCCTAAATCTTTCTGCCACCCCCACTGGAAACTTCTCCATCACCATAGGGTACCAGCCTCCTGCCTAGTGGCCCAGCTCCTCACCTGCTCTGACCATCTCCCATCTCTCCTGCTGCTCAGCCTACCATCATCTGTCCCTGATCCTTTCCTTGTCCAGAGGAGCTCTACTTTTTCAAGTTTTCTCTACCCAGCCCATGTCTTTACAGACTCATTATTTAATCCAGCAACTCTTTACTTGCCTCCCAGGCTGTGACTCGTGCTGGGAGCTCAGGAGCCAGGGTGAATGAGGCAGGCAGCCCCATCTTTGTGGAGCTTACAATCTTGGAGGAGATAGGTTGATAATCACGCAAGATAAATATATGATTACAAAGTGACAAATGTCGAAGAAGAAAACACAGAGGGAATAATAGGGACGTATTTTAGATTGGTGGGAGGAAGGGGAGGCCTCTCAGGAGAAATGACCAAAGGTTGAGAGATAGCCAGCCTTATGGGTAACTGGGGCAACTGCATGTGCAAAGGCCCCGAGGTCGGAAGAACTTTTGTCCTAGAAAGCTGGAGTGATTGGGGGAGGTGGGGCCAGAGAGGGAAACAGGACCTCAATCCTGAAGCAGCTTCTCAGTGTCTCTTCTCAAACAAAAAATGTGTTCCCTCTTCAAGAGACTGCTGGCACTCCTGTAAGGCAGGAGTTCCTTCATCCTGAAACCCCAGACCTTAAACAGCTGTGTTTGTGGCAGGGCGGGGTGGTGGGCATCACCATCGACTGGGACTGTGACCTGGACTGGCACGTGCGACACTGCAAACCCATCTACGAGTTCCATGGGCTGTATGAGGAGAAAAATCTGTCTCCAGGCTTCAACTTCAGGTGCCTGCTGGGCCCTTACCAGTGCACCCTTCCTTGGGGTCCTGAGGGCTTTTCTACTCCCAGAATCTACTGGGGCTGCGTAATTGTCCTGGGAGGGGAGCAGAGGAGCCCGGACAGCTCCCATCCTGCTGGGGCTGGCCAAGCAGGGCGCCAGCAGGGAACAAGACCTTGAAGGGCTGAGCCCCTGCCCCTTGAGGACCACCTGGCCAGGACTGGGAATTTCCACTGGGAAATTGCTGACATCAAGAGTTAGGGCAAGGGTTGAATATAGCTTTCCTGAAGGTTGAATTCAGTCTGGGATCCAGCTGGACGCCCCCTCTGTATAATACTGGGGGGGTCTGCAGCTGTCCTCATGGACTTCTAAGGGGCCCCTGCATCCCTGATGCTCTGAGAACTCTGCGCCCAAGATAGTTCTCCATCACCTTCTCCTACAACCCCACTGCTTTCCCAAGGTTTGCCAGGTACTTTGTGGAGAATGGGACCAACTACCGGCACCTCTTCAAGGTGTTTGGGATTCGCTTTGACATCCTTGTGAATGGTAAGGTGAGTGCTCAGTATAAGGGACAGTCAGGCACACATTCTCAGCTCCTGTGAGTGCCAGTTGGGTGTCTGTGTTTACAAACTTACAAACGACAGCAAGTTGGCTGGGCTTCACTCAGCAGGTCTATTTCTGAGAGCAGACAGCGCTGGGTGCCACTGAGGGCAGGACTTTCCAGCCTGCGACATTACCTCCCCTGCTCTGTCTTCATGTCTAGGAAGGCAGAGCCAAGGTCAAAGCCCAGGGCTCCCGAGCAGCCTCTGGGTCCTCATGTAGAGTCAGAGCTGTGGGCAGTAGGTGGTGGGGCCAGTTACCAGAGTAGGGGGTGGGCCTGGCCTTAGGGCTTCTGAGGAGGGCCTGTTCCACCAGGCCCCTTCTGACTCTAAACCCTTCTCTCCCCTGGGCACTGCCACCAGGCTGGCAAGTTTGACATCATCCCCACAATGACTACCATTGGCTCTGGGATTGGGATCTTCGGGGTGGTGAGTACTGGGATCATGGGGACACCGTGCTGCAGTCAGTCCTTCATCTTCTACCTCTCAGTAGCAGCAAAATCCCCAAACCTTGACTGTAATTGTCCATCCTGATTGAGCCTGCCCCACCACCCTAGATCCACAGTATATCTGAGGAAACTGAGGCCCAAAACTGGGGCAGGACAGAGGTGGGATGGGGCGGTCTTGGTCCCCTGTGGGGCCTGCAGGGCCTCATTCCACCTCCAGGACCTGAGGCCTAGATAGGGCGGGATTCACCTTCAGTAGGGCCTAAGGGATGTGGAGGGCTCTGTCCCTGCCCCCAGATTTCCCACACTCTCTCCACCTCCCCCCACCCCTGCCCCCAGGCCACGGTTCTCTGTGACCTGCTGCTGCTCCACATCCTGCCCAAGAGGCACTACTACAAGCAAAAGAAGTTCAAGTATGCAGAGGACATGGGGCCAGGGGCGGTAAGAGACAGCCTGAGCTGGTCCTTCCGAGGCCTCAGGCCCGTGTGTCTGTGTTGGGGGGCCAGCTGCTTCCCTGAGGCTGACTTTTATTCCCCCCAATGCTTCCACAGGGTGAGCGTGACCCCGCGGCCACCAGCTCCACCCTGGGCCTGCAGGAAAATATGAAGACCTCCTGACCCCCAGCCCCAGGCCCCTGACCATGCACTGTGAGGCTTAAGGCGGGGGCCCTGGGGGCCTCTCCCTCCCAGCCGAGGGAGAGGGGTCTTCCCAGGAGCTCTTCTGCCCTCCCAGCCAAGCAGACACCAGGCTGCCAGCAGCTCAGGGTGGATACTGGGAGAGACCTGCACAATTCTGGGCTCTGGCTCCGCACCTCCCAAGGGAGCCTCACCTGGGCTCAGCCACGTCTACTCCATGGGGGCTGGGCGGGGCGCCTCACACTCCTGTCCCGGAGCTGTGTGCTTCTGAGCCCGCCTCCATCCCACTGCCTCAGTGTCTTTCCACCTGTGCTCTCTAATCTGGCAGCCACTAGCTACAGGTGACCACTTAGATTTCAATTAATTTAAACAATACAAACTTTAGTTCCTCAAACTAGCCACATTACAACTGCTAAGTAGACACACATGGCTAGTGGCTGCCATATCGGACCCCACGGAACATTTTCAGTGTTGTAGAAAGTTCTTTTGTGCAGCTCTGCTTGAGCGCTGTTTTCTTAACTTGCCCCAGACTTCCCTGGGGGCTCATCAACAGGGCAGGCACCTGGGCCCACTCCAGACCTCCGGACCCAGAATCTCCAGGGCTGGCCACATGATCTGCAGGGATAGCAAACTCCACAGGCCATTTTAAGGACCTAAGTTTAAGACCTGTTCCTGACCCGGTACCAGACTTAGCCTGGCCCTGCATGACCTGGCAGGTGTGGACATTGAGCAGGTGTGTGGTGAGGTCACAGGCCACAGGAGTCTCATGCACCCCACCCACCATGTGCACACTTGCCTTCATGCACACCCCCCTCCCATCCACACTGTATGTGAACAGCTTGCATCCTGCAGGCACAACCATTTGAACACACCTCCGCCCCTAAACACAGAAACATGGTCCATGCCACCTCACTTCCATGGGGATTTACTTCTCCACAAGTGTGTCAGGCCAGGGCAGTCCCTTCTAGCCATGAATATTCAGCTACCTCTGGTTGAGTGGGAGCCTCGGCCTGATCCTGGGCTCCCTGCCTGTGGCCCAGCCCCAGCTCCCAAGGCCTGCCCAGCTCTGTCTGAACACAAGGTCTGGGAGGGGTGGAGTACAATAAAAGGAATGAGGACAAACCTCTGTCTTCTGCATTTTCTTCCCAGCCCTCTCTGAAACTCAGTGTGCCCATCTGTGAGACCCAGGGCTGAGCTAAAAGACTTTGAGGTCCTTCTGGATTTCCCTGTGCATAGAGGTGAGCTGATGCTTATGTCCTGAGCCCAGCAGTCGGTGCTGTGGGTCAGCTCACCTCTGTCCATGGGCTGCTGTCCTGGCACAGCTCTGAACGCTGGAGTTCTTCTCAACTCTCCACACACCCTTCCCACAGCTCTGAGAAGCCTGGCACTGGGACAAACAGAGACCCTCAGCAGTGGCCTCACAAAAACAAGGGCAGGAAGGGGCTGGATGTCCCAGGAGGGATTGCTGAGCAAATACCAAAGTGGGGAGGGAGGTCTTGAGTGGAGACAGTGTGGAAGGATTCTCCAGGGGCCCTGTGGCGGGTATGACCTCCAGTCTGGACTGACCAGTACTGTCCACAAGCCAGGATGGAAATGTGCTCTATCTATGCCACACATTGTAGTATTCACTAAACACATGTGGCCACTGAGTTCTTAAAATGTGGCTAGTGCAACCAAGGAACTGTTTTTTATTTTATTCACTTTTAACTAACTTATATCACCACATGTGGCTAGCAGCCACCACACTGGACAGCATAGGCTAGCCCTGACCCTCTCCCTCAGGACCTTGCCTCTACTCTCCTCCCCAGCCGAGAACCATCCTTTTATAGGACAGGAACTCCTTCTTCCCTCCCATCCTTCTCCAGATCTACCTGCTGCTTTTTCATCTCCTGTCTGTCCCCCCCTGAAGGAGCAGATGATCCCTCTTTTATATCCAAACTTCTACTCAGCTCAGACCCCCCAGCAGAGGCTGCCTCTCCCTCTCCCACTTACACCTTTCTGCCTCCACTTGGTTCATGTTCCCCTACAGCTCTGCCTGCTCTCCCTGCACTGCCACCATTCCAAAAAGACCAGTTTATACTACCCCTGCATCCTACCCTCTGCAGCTGGCTTCCAGCCCCCACCCCAACTTCTCCTAGATGCCCTTGCCAAGGTTACTGGCGGTGTCTATGTTGCCAAATCCATGCACACACACTTCAGCCCATATCCTGCTTGGCCCATCAGCCTCTGACACTGTTGACCAAACCCTCCTTTGTTGAAGATTTCCTTCCAGCAGCTCCTAGGACCCACCCTCTCCTGATTTTCCAGCCAGTCTGGTGTGCTGGGAAAAGACAATTTTCAACTACAGCACTGCCTCGGGTCACTGTGCGTCTTTGGGCAAGTGGCTTAACTCTCCAAGCCTGCTCTGAGTCAGGGAAAATGATAGCCTCTCCTCAGGTTGGGGTAAGATAAGATACGTAAAATGCCTAGCACACAGCCTGGCATACAGGAGTGCTCTGCCCCTCCATCCCTCCTCTCATTCGGTGGTGGAATCAGCTAGTCCTCCCAGGACATCTATTCTCTCTAGTGATACCACCCTTCTTTCTTGGCTGGCTATGTGGCTGCCCAAAATGGAAGCTGCATTTCCCAGCCTCCTCTTGCAGCTAGGTCTGGTCATGTGACTAAGTTTTAGCTAATGGGATTATGTGGAAATGTCATGTGATGCCTGGGAACTTTCCTTAAAAGAGACATGGTGCAAATCCTTTGGCCTCTTCTTTTTAATCCCTGTCTCCCTCCCACTACCTGGAATGCATATGCAATGGCTGGAGCTCTAGCCACTACCCTGAACCATGAGGACAAGAGGCATACCCAGATCTTGCTGGAGCAGTGAGTTGAAGGAGCCACATCTGAGAGGTGTTTGTGGAGCACAGCTGGCATGCCAGTCCAGGACTGTCTTCCCTGAGGATCTTATGTGGAATCTCTGTTACTTAGGTCAAAATTGGTCCCACCTAGTTTAGAAATCTTTCCTTCTTAAAAGTGAGTGTCCTGTCCTTGGCCTTTGCTTTATTTGCTCTGAGTTATCTCACCCTTTCCCATGGCTCTGTATTTACAACTGTGGGTCCTTTCTGATAACCTCTAAAACTGGTCCAACCCTCTTTCCTAGACTCTGGCCCCACATATCCAAATCCCTAATTGTCATATCCAATTAGTTATTCATTTGAGAAACATCTTTTGAGCATCTACACAATGTGTAAGGCTGTGTGCTGGATGAATCAGGCACAGTCCTTGTTCTCAAGGAGCTTCCAGTCCAGAGACTGAAAAGGCAGGCAAACAAATGCTGAGTACAAACCCTGAGAGAGGCTGCTAACCTATGCTGGGAAGAGAGGAGGACATAGGAAAGGGTTCCTGGCATTGAACCACGCCCTGAAAGGAGCTTGACAAGCAGGTAGTTAGGACTGAGGTCATGCAGGGCTTCACTGGACCTATTCTCAGGGTACTAGTGAGCCATGGAAGATTCCTAGGCAGAGTGGACTAGTTTGGCTGTGTTCCTGAAAGAGTGCTCTGGCTGCCAAGGGGAGAAAGACTAGTGAGAGGGGTGAGACTGGAGGCGGGAGGCCCATGAGGAGGCTGCTGCTGCAATCCAGGTACAAGCTGATGGTGGCTTAAGCTAAGGAGGGCAGAGAGGTGGGGAGAAGTGGGTATTTTCTAGGGATATTTAAGAGGCAGCATGGGCAGGGCTCTAGGATCGGCTGGTTGGGGCAGGAAAGGGGTAGACTAAGGTGACCTCCAGGCTTCTGGCTCCAGATTGAGACAGGGACACAAGAGGTCAGGTTTCGGAGAGTAACATGGGGCACTGTTTTGGGCAAGAGTGAGGTGAGGCGCTAGAGGATTCACAAGTGAAGAACTTAGCATAATTGAGAGTTGGCGAGCTCACCAGAGGAGAAGTGTGGGGCAGAGTTCCCAGCCACCGTGAAGGTCAGGACGTCCTGTTGAGTCCTCTCCATTTCCTCTGCCCCAGCTAGGCCATTCCTGCCATCTTCACCCAGGGCCCTTCCCCCAGAATGAATCCAGCTGCGACCCCAGCACCCGTCTCTCATACCCCACCCAGCAGAAGGCTAAGCTCCTGACTCTGCCATTCAAGGCCTTTCACCCTGGCCCTCGGCCTGGGTCTCGTCCCTCGTCGCCGATCTCGCATTGCCCTGCCTATAGTACGCACCTCGCCTCCTCCCCTCCCCCACGACCCTGGAGGGGTGCGCTTTTGCCCCAGCCAGACAGAGATGGACGGGAAAAAGACTTCTTTTGGCAAGCACCCGTATCCTCCAGGTTCCGCTAAGGGGTCCGGGCTGCGGCCTGGAGGGGTTCAGCGGACCCCAGACAGCACGCATCCGGGCGTGGGGGTGTGTGACAAGGCCCAGCTCCGCGGCTGGAGAAACGGCCCCTCCGAGGCAGCCCCCAGCCGCGGCCCCTCCAGCGCCGGGCGGGAGTCCCGGGCTCTGATTGGGCGGCGCTGGGGGAGCCGCGCGGACAGACCAATGAGCGCCGGCCGGGCGCGGCGGCGGGCGGGGAAGAGAGCGCAGCCTGGAGCCGCGGTGCCGGCGGGCTGAGCTCTGCGATCCTGGCCGGGGCGAGGCTGGCGGGCGGGGCGCGCGCCGCGGGAGCGAGCCTGAGCCTGGCCGCCCGCGGGGCTACGGAGACAGTCGCCGGGCACTGAGGTAGGGGTCGGCAGGAGGGAACCTGGGGCGAGGAGGGGTAGGTGGGACGAACGCCTGGACGTCTTCTCGGAGCCTGCGGGGGAGAGGAATGGTCTGCGAGGCCGTGTCTGTGAGGACAGCCGGGACCTTGTGTGGGGATCCTCCCGCTTCTGTCTGTGGGGTCGGGTCCTCGGAGTGTCTCCTGAGCATGCTTCTGACTGCGCCAGCAGCCGGGACCTCATCTGTGCGGGCGCCCGGCCATCTGCGTCTTTTCCCCAGCTCTAGTCTGCGGGACTGCGTCCATACCCGGCGCACTACCCACCCCCGACCCAGCCCCTGGTGGGAGGCCGTGTCTATGCGGAGTGGGCCCAGACGGGTGCACCCACGTGTGGACCTGTGCGGAGCGCTCCTCCCACACGGCCCTCCTCTGAGTCTTCCTTCAAGAGCTGGGGTGGGGGGGGAATGAATGGGACACATGTCGCGCGTGGCTTTAGCTGCGTAGCCCTCCCCAGGCTGGGGCGGGGGTGGAAGGGGGCGGTGAGGCGGGCGCTGCGGTTTCTGGGGCGAGATAGGCACCGACCTGGTGGCTCAGGGTGCACACGTGTACGGGGACCTGTGTGTGGTGTTTGGAGGCGGGTGTGCGTGTGTCACGTGGACACGGGAGTGTGCCTGTGTGTGTGTGTGTGAGGGGGGTGCATTACAGGATGGAGCGATATGTGAGGGCAGGTCACGCGGACATCGGCGTGTGCCTGTCGGGAGGGGTGTGTGTGTGTGTGTTACAGGGGTGTGTAGAGAAGGTTCTGCCCCAGGTGGCAAGACTGTGTGCCTCTCTGGGTGCATATGGGACTATATGTCAGCCAAGTGGGCCGGGGAGTAGGGAGGAGCTCACGGCTTGTGTCCTTGAGGGTGCACTGTCCCCCCTCCCCAAACCTTGGGACTTCACTAAGCACATACAGACCGAGCCCCCACTGTGTGTCTTGCACCCACAGATTCTCCCTTGTCCTTGGTCTCTCACTGCCAGTCCCCACAGCAGACAGAGATATGGGTTTAAACCTCATCCATCCAAGTCACTCCTCTGCTCAAACCCTCCTCTGGCTTTTGAGGCATCCTAATCTCTGTCCACAAAACCCCCCAATGCCAAGCCCTGAGTCCCAGCCAGGAAATGTCTCTTTGTCATCCACAGTTTGAACTTCCATCCTCTCTCCCCTGAAATCCATTCTTGGTGGTAGTGAAAAAGCTTAAATGCCATCTCCTCCAGGAAGCTGCCCCTCAGGTCAGAGACAGTGAATAACTGGGCCTTCTCATCCAGGTGTAACTCTGCTCGCCACTGGGTACCTCACACACGAACTCCCTACTGCAGCCACAGCCGTCTCCTTCCTCTTCCTCAGACAACGCTTGCTCACAGCCTTTGCAATTGCTGGTTCCTCTGCCCGAGATGCCCTTCCCAGATGTCCACACTGCATGCTCACTCACTTCCTTCAGATTGTTCTCAAATCCTGCATCAGAAAGGCCTTTCCTTGACCTCACTGTATAAAGAGTGTCCCCTATCCCCTCATTCTCAATACACAATTGTAGTTTTCTCCACAGCATGTACCCCATGACATATCATCTATCAATTACTGACTGGTTTCCTTGTTTGTTCTTGCCCCCACTAGAAATTAAACTCTATGAAAGCAGAAGCTTTGTCTTTTTGGCTCCCTGCTTATCTCCCAGCATCTAGCACAGTGCCTGGGCACACAGAGCAGGTGCTCAATAAAGATTTGTTGCATGAATGAGTAACTGGATTTGCATTCCAGGAGACCCCAGTCTGAGGTGAGTTCTGCTCTTCTATCCTCTGGATTTCCTGGAAGGCCAGATCTGGGAGCACTGTGACCGTATTTGCCTGTTAGAAATATTCCCTCTATCAAGTGGTGTGGTGGCTGGCACAGGGTGGGGGTGGGATGGGGGCCTGGAGGTGGGGAGACTGGTAGAAGTAGTGGGCAAGGGAAGCGGAGGTCTGAATCAGGACTTTTTAAGGGGTTCGGCTTGGTGACTTCACCCAGCAGTAGGGAGATCGGGGGGCTCCCAGAGGAGGAGATGGCAAAGCTGTCCTCTAGCAGTAGAGGAGAAGGAGGTGTGTTCTTGGTGGAAGGCACAGCTTGTACAAAGGCCTGGCAGCAGAACTGTGTCTGCAACTTGGGAAGCCACAAGCACCATGATGTGGCCAGAATGGAGAGTGAGTGTGGGGTGGGGGCACAAGGACAGGCAAAAGGCAGAAGCTGGGTATTAATGAGGCTCTGGGGGTTCTGGCCTGGGAGCATTGGGAGGGTGGTCCCCTGTAATGGGGACAAAGGAGGAAGACTAGACTTGGGGGAAAGGCTGAGTTTAATTTGGGCCCTGTTGGGTCTGAGCTGCCCACAAACATGGAAGGGAGGAGGCAGCTGACAGGAATGAGTTGGGCTAGAGGCACAGACTTGGTGTGGAGGACGAGGGGCAGCAGAGATGGAGGGTGAGGCCGGGAGACCCATCAGCCAAGCTGAGGATGCGCTGAGGGTTGCCGGGCTGGATCAGCCACAGAGCCTGCCTCAGTGCTTGGGGCCTCCCTGGGGATGATGGGAGGGGGGCGTCCTCACAGCAGGCGTCCTCAAGCATGACTTGGCACTAGACGCCTGGGCCTCCCTTGAGGGGACTGAGTCATCCCAGGCGGGGGCGGGAGCCTCGGAGGGCACCCGTTGCCAGGGCTGTCCAGGCACTTATCAGAAGCATAAACACGGCTCCTGGGAGACAGCCCTGAGATGCCAGGGCCCCCTTCTGTGTCTGGCCCACGGGGCTAGACCACCTCCTTGCAGCTTTTTCCTTCTGGCCAGCCGTCTGCTGGTCAGGGCCGTGTCCTCTGCCTCGATGGTCACTGGCCCTTGGCCCCTGGCCTACTGACCCTGAGTTCACAGCAGCCCTCTAGAACTTGGCGTAAGGTCTGCCTGTGGCTGAAGTCATCCAAGGTGGGGCAGCTTGAAGCAGCTTGGATGAGAGCAGGACCTGCCAGTCCTCTCCTGCTCTGAGCCTCCTCTGAGAGGGGCCCAGGTGGATGGGGCACGTCCTGGGGAGGCCAGGCCAAGATGGTATCTGCATCCCTTGAGAGTAGCCAGATACCTGGGGTGGGGAGCCTAGCATGAGTGGAGTAATGTGCCAGGCCATCCTGGAGCCAGGGGGCAGAGATGGGGTTGTACTTGGTACCTCAAGGCTCTCTGGTGGCTTCTAGACACAGACACATCCTAGCCCTACATCACTCAGGCACAAACTGCTCCTATGTCCACAGTTTCATCATTTCCTTCCATAGAGATGAGAGCTGGCAGGATGGTGGCCATCTGTCCAGTTCACATATGAGGAAACCGAGGCTCCAAGAGACTTAATAAATTGTTCAAGGCAACCCAGCCCCAATCTGGAGGACAGCGTTGAGGGAGCTTTTCCCAGTAAGAGGTCCTGAGTCTGGCCATACTTCGCTACAGGGCTAGGCTGGTTCCTGGGAGCCTCCCTATGCCGAGCATAGAAGTCCTTGCCCTACCTTGAGCCTGGGTCTCAGCCTATTTTGTTCTGTTTGCCCACGTGGCCCCTAGTTATCTGCTGAGTCAGTTTCGGCAAAGTGTTTCCCCAGGCCTCCCCTTGGGGAGGACCTTGAGAGAACCCTTGGATGAGCCCCCAGAGAGGGGTGGGGCTTGCCAAGGACACAGCCCAGCCCAGCTCAGCGGGCAGCCCTAGGCTGGTGGAAGTTCAAACTTGACCTTCTGGGATAAGGTTCCCATGGCCCCCAAGAGTTCCCCACCCCCATTCTGGAGCCCAAGTCCACAAAGACCTTAATGGACACGAACACATTTATCCACACGCATAGGCCACCTGGATAGATTTCTGTCTCCGTGCAGATGCGCTCCTCTGTGCAGATTCTCTTGCTCCAGAGACACGCTGTCACCCAGGCCCCCAAGCCCTACAACACATATTCTTTACCACGTGGACACAATCCCTCGCACACACAGCCTGGGGCGCCAGGCCTGGACACATTCAGGAACCTGGGGCCTCCCCTGCGCCTCCGCGCAGACGTGCTTAGTCACCTGAATTTGATCCAGGCCAGGAGGGAGGGTGGAGGGTGGAGGGCATGACGTCAGCCCTCACAGCCGCCTCCTGCCGCCCGCGCATCCATCTGGGCTACAGCATGTCCCAGGCAATCACAACTGCAGCCAGCACAACCCGCTTTTACGGGGCTTCCCTGGTGGCAGGCCCACTCTGAGCCCAGCGCGGGCAGTCGTTCACTCCTTTCTCCTCACTGACACCCAGGGAGGTGAGACTGCTGTTCACCTCGTTCTGCAGATAAGGAAAATCCAGGCCCAGAGGCGAAGTTACCTACCTGCAGGCTCACATCCAGGAGAGGATGGAGCCTGGCAGCCTGGCTTCTGAGCCTGGGCTTAAACCAGGTATTGGGGCCCCAGGTTGGATCAGGAAGACCTCTGACCCGACTTGCTGTGTGACCCTGGGCCCATCCCTGCCCCTTGCTGGGCCATGCTTTCCCCAGCTGAGAAGAAGGGGGAAGTGAGTTAAAGGAGGATGGCCTCTTGCTGAGCTAGCAGCCTTAGGGAAATTATATGCAAATTTTATGAGTGGGGCAGCCCTTGGGTTCCTTGCAACTCATTCCTGCTGTGGGCTTGTTGGGGTTCCCTCTCTGAGGCTGCTTTCCCATCTGTCTAATGGGGACAGGGCTGTAATAATCACTATGGCAACCACTCATTCATTCATCAAATATTTATGGAACTCCTACTATGTGCCAGGCACTGCTGCAGACACCAGTGGTCTTATGGAGACAAGGCAGAGAAGAACCCTAATCTATGGAGGTTATTCTGGTGGGAGGAAAAGGACCTATAAGGGGAAGGGGAAGGGCAGTAGAGGGGTCACCTTTGGGGAGGAGTGGGATGGGCAGGCCAGGCTTGGAGGGCTCCCTTCAGCCTTGGCTTCATCTGTCCTGCAAGTGGCCTCATTCTCAAAGCCTCCCTGATGCTCCAGTCCTATTCATCTCCCCCACCTCCTCCAGGGAGCCTTCCCTGATGTTCCAGCCCCATTCACTTCCCCCTCTCATCTCCAGGAAGGCCACCCTGATACTCCAGCCTGACTCACTTTCCTCACCTCCTTCAGAATGGACTCCCTGATGTGCCAGCCCTACTTGCCTTCCACACCCCCTCTGGGGAGGCTTCCCTGGTGCTCTAGCCTTACCACCCACTCCCTTACTACTGTAGGGCCAGTCCTATGTCCTTTCCTGTCACCAGTCTGGATTTCCTTCCCCCTTTCTTTCAACATCACCTCCACCTCCTCCAGGCTTCCCCTCATTCAAAACATTATGTGCCAGGCACAGGGGCCTGGACCATGCCCATACCCATAATTCACCTCCAAGCCTTGCTGTGGCCCTAGAGAATCTGGGAAGGTAATTTATCCATAGCACAGAAGCTCAGAGTTAGGAAGGCCTGCCTAGGGCCCCGCAGGTTGGCAGGCAGGACTGGAACCCAGCCCATGCTCTTCTGTGGTCAGTGGACTCCACCGAGCGTTGCCTCTTAAACACCTGTCAAAGCAAGGTGATGGGGCACAAGGAGTGTCCTGGGTTCTTAAAGTTGTTTTGTTAGGACAAAAGAAGTTACCGCCTGACAGGAAGGGCAGACAGTCAGGAGTCCACTCACTTCCTTCTGAGAAGATGCTGAGTCTGGGCCAGGAATTGGGAGGGGCATCAGCTGGGAAAGGGCCAAGCTCAGCCTGGGGTCAGCCCCGGGTTTGGTCCAAGGGGAAGGCGGGGCTGGAGGTTGGAGGCTGGTTTGGGGTTCAAGCTGGGCCTGGTTTGGGGCTCGGAATGCATTAAGTCCGGGGTGAGTGAAAGGCCAGGCCACAGGGAGCATCTCCGCCTGAGCAGCTATGCCCAACGTTCTGGCCACACAAATAAACTGAAAGTAAAAACCAAGAGAAGTAAGAAAGGACCTTTCAGTTCAGTGAGTCTTTTGGCAGCCACCAAAGCAGCAGCCTCTCCCCTGATGGGTCCTGCCCTGGGCTCCCCGGTGCTCTAGCCTTACCACCTACTCCCTCACTCCTCTAGGACCCATCCCATGTCTCTTCCGGTCACCAGTCTGGATTTTCTTCCTCCTTCCTTTCAACATCAGCTCCGCCACCTCCAGGCTTCCCCACATTCAACACACTATGTGCATGTTCATAAGAAAGGTTCATAAGAAATTCAAATGGAAATTCAGGATACTATGTTCATGGACCCGGCTGGGGCAGGGAAGGAAGTAATGAAAGACTTGCCCTGTGGCTCTGGAGAGGCCTTTCTGGAGGAGGTGAGAGTGGGTGAGAGAGGCTGGAGCCCCAGGGAAGTCTTCCTGACAGCAGTGAGAGGGTTTGGTGTAGGGGGCTGGAACATCAGGGAGGCCTCCCTGGAGGAGGTGAGTGGGCCTAGAGTATCAGGGAGGCCTCTGCATTACAAGTGCCAGCTCAGCTTCCAGGCAACAGTGTTGGAATGCTCTGTTGTCAAGGGTTGGGCTGGTGAGTCACCAGACTGCTGGATGGGGGCCTGAACTGACCCTAGACTGTTTGTCCCAGGGCTGCTGGGCCTCCAGTCTTCTGCCCATGTCTGTTTGTCCTGATACTGAACATCAGATTTGTCCTGCTTCTCTGTGAATCCAGCAAGGCATTGTTGTGATGGTGTCTATTTTACAGATGGGGATACTGAGGTCTGTGGGGCTGGTGTGCAGCAAAGCCAGATGAGTCCCTGGAATTTGTTCAGTTAGTGGGGACAGACCTGAGTTTAGATGCTGGCAACCCAGGCAGAGGGAACTGACAGGACAAAGGCATAGAAGTGGGACCAGCAGGCTCGTGGCTGCAACAGCAGAGGGGCCTGGAAATCTGACCTCCTTGCTTTGTGGCCAGGACTGAAGCCTTCTCTGCCTTCTTTTCTCAGGTTCCTAAGAAGGCTGCAGAGAGGACCCACTTGACTGCGGTGATGGAGCGGGGCCCAGCGGTTTGCTGCCAGGACCCTCGCACAGAGTTGGTGGAGCGAGTGGCAGCCATTGATGTGGCCCACTTGGAGGAGGCTGATGGTGGCCCAGAGCCTTCCAGGAATGGTGTGGACCCTCCGCCACGGGCCAGAGCTGCCTCCGTGATCCCTGGTGGGGTTTCAGGACCCGCCCTAGTCCGGCCCAGCCTCTCAGCTAGGAAGTTCTCCTTGCAGGAGCGGCCAGCAGGAAGCTGCCTGGAGGCCCAGGCTGGGCCTTATGCCACAGGGCCTGCTAGCCACATCTCCCCGCGGGCTTGGCGGAGGCCCACCATCGAGTCCCACCGCGTGGCTATCTCTGACGCAGAGGTTGGTGGGGCACAGCTAGGGGGTGCTCATGAGCTTTGCAGTGTCCTCAGTGAAGCCCCTTTCCTGCTTCTGTCCCTGCCACCCCACTGGCTAGTCTTTGCATTGCACACCCCCAGAGCTGAGGAGCTTGCTACCTACAATGTGGCCTCTTCCCACACAGGTAGCACCATTTGAGCCAATCCCTGCCTCCTAAGTCCTCCTCATTCCCTCCTCCAGTCCAGGCCTCAGAAGTAGGCCACTGCCTTGTCCCCCAAGAAGTCATTCTAGAGGTTTGAAGATAGATGTGTGTCCTCCACCCCCTGTGTCTTCCTCAGCCTGAGCCCCTGGTCTCTAATCCTGCCTCTAGTCTCCTCTGACACAGAAGTTGCTGGCATGCTTCCAGCCTCTGGCTCTGTCCTTGCCACTTAGATCTGAAAGGGAACCTAGTACAAGCAGTTTATAGATCTCATAGGCTGAGTTTTGTATGCCTGAGCCAGGGCTCTGGCTCTTCTCCCCAAGCCTCTCTTCATCTTTCTTGTCCATACAATCTAGGCCTCACATTCAGCTGCTTCTAGAAATCCTTGCTCATGGGTTTCTCACAGATTCGGGCCTCCCAGACTCCAGCACCCAGGCAGAAATTAATTCATTTTTCCTTCACCACTTCCTAGGAAGCAAAGCATAGCCATGACTCACCATTTGTGCTTTCAAACATTATCCAAGGTCTCTTGTCTCTTTTAGTGGCATTGGCACCACTGAGCTACCCTGTGCACACTTGAAAGTTTGATAAGACCTGGGGTCTGGGACTAAGGAACCTGGGGCCAAGATTGGGCCCTGAACAGACTCTTGGGGTGGGATTCATGCTGCTGCCTCTGGATCAAGCTTTACCTGATGCTCCCTCTTTACCCCCAGGACTGTGTGCAGCTGAACCAGTACAAGCTGCAGAGTGAGATTGGCAAGGTAGGACTGGGCAGGCAAGAGCAGTGGAGCCTTCTCTCTTGGGGCTTTGTGGAGATAGCCTCTGCTTGGCATGGTCCCTTCTCCTCTAGGGATGTGGAACACAGCCTGGAAGTGAGGGTATTGTCCTTGGAAATATCTAGCGTGGGGTGGGAGATAACTCCCCATTTTCTAACTCCTCAGTTTTTGGTGGAAGACAGAGACTGGGGGAGCATGGAGCTGCATTGAACCAGGTGGGGCCTTTACCAAGGCACAGGAGTCCCCTCCCTGTCCATGTGAAATTTGTGCCCACTGGTGGCCAGCTGGTAGGGACTAGTGCTGGAGCTGTGCAGGCTCCTCATTTCCTGAGCTAGTCCTGGGGGAGGTTGCCTTGTCCAGGCACGGCTGACCAGTGCCTACCTGCAGGGTGCCTACGGCGTGGTGAGGCTGGCCTACAACGAAAGTGAAGACCGGCACTATGTGAGTCTGGGGATAGGAGGGATGTGTTGCCCAACTAGGGTAGAACCCTGAGGGTGGGCAGTAGCTGTGCTGGGAAGACAGAGGACAAGGCTGCTTCTGAATGGATGGGGCTCCCTCCCCCAGGGGCATACAAAGGGGGTGAGTCTCTTGACCCTAGGAATATGCAAGCTGAGGCTGGACATCTCTGAGGGGAGAGGTCCAGAAAGGCTTGTGGGGGGAATAGGGGTAAAGCCGAGGCTCAGATAATGGCCACCTCCTCACCCAGCTTAAGCACAGCCAGGCTGTACCCTCAGTGTTGGTAGCAGGTGCCCAGTGTGCCTTTCTAGACCTCAATCCACATGTAACCAGCTTGTTCTGGCCCCTGGGGACTACACACAGGTGACATTTCCATCCGTCCTTCCTCAGGCAATGAAAGTTCTTTCCAAAAAGAAGTTACTGAAGCAATACGGCTTTCCACGTATGTATCTATCGGGTCCTGTGCTTGGGAGTCCTGGTCTGGGGACAGAAGAGGCTGACACCTGGGTTCCTAGCTTGATTTATTAGAACTAGGTGTAGAGGTGGGGACAGCACAAGCAAAAGCCCAGTTGGGTTGGCAGGTTGGGGTCAAGACCATGGCCTTACAGGATTCTTGGTTGAGGCTGCTTGCAGGGTCATGGTGAGGCCCAGCCTCCTGCAGCTTGACTCCTCTGCCTGGTCACAGGTCGTCCTCCCCCAAGAGGGCCCCAGGCTACCCAGGGAGGACCAGCCAAGCAGCTGCTGCCCCTGGAGCGGGTGTACCAGGAGATCGCCATCCTGAAGAAGCTGGACCATGTGAATGTGGTCAAGCTGATTGAGGTAGGAGGCAGGGGTGAGTGGGTGGGAACCCGGGCCCGAGGCCTGTAGAGCAGCCTCCAGTGCTGGGAGCACTTAGCACAGACCCAGGATCCCACCGAGGGAACAATGTGCCTGCGGCCTCCAAGGGCAGAACCAGACGTGGGGTGGAGGCTACAGGCAGGCTTTAGGGGTCTGTCCAGGCTGGTCTGGGATGTTCCCAGGGTCTCACTGAGGGTGATGGGCTACCCCATAGGCAGGAAGTGAACCCCCAATCTTGGCAGGAGAGGAGAAGGGTTGGATGTCACTTGGTGTGCCAGGGTTGGGGGTCAGTGATTTCTGAGGCCTCACCTGTCTGGTGCTTACACAGGTCCTGCTCCATTGTCTCGGGTGACTACATAGTACACGGGGGTCTTGGGGATGACAAGGTTGAGGAGACCTAGGACCCCCACCCCATGCCTCCTCAAGCCCTACTCTCATATCTGCTTTCTCTGACCAGGTCCTGGATGACCCAGCTGAGGACAATCTCTATTTGGGTGAGTGACCTAGCTCATCTCCAAAGCAGCTTACCTGGGGTCGTCCAAGGCTCCCTGAGGGCTCATGGCCTCCAAATGGGCCTTGTGAATGCACTGACTTCCTGGGCCAAGGGGGAAAAGCCCTGGATTCCCTTGCGCAGCCCTGCTGATCCAGGCTCGGAATATCCAGTTAGATTCAACAAGTATTCCCAGGTCCCCACTCCACTGATTGGAGAGACAGTGGATCAGGAAGATGAAGGAAGCAGGCTATGTGATGTGAGTTCCCAGAACCTGTCTGATAGCTCTGTGCCTCAGTTTCCCCACCTGTAAAATGGGGGATAATCATGGTATCTACCCCATAGGGTTGATGTGAGGAGTAAATGAGTTATTAAGTGCAAGACATGTTAGCTATTGTTGTTACTAATATTAATGTTGTGGTTATTATTTAAGTTTGTGGTACCTGATTCATGGCTAGGCTTAGAGGCTGTTAGGAAATGGAGCAGAAAGAACACTGGCTGAGGAGTTAGAGGCCAAGGCTTTAGTTTCCACTCCCTTTCCTACTTGCTTATCTGCTATGACCTTTAGGAAAATTTCTGCCCCTTCTCTGACCCTCAGTTATTAACCTATCCCCATGAAAGGGGTTCATACTGAATCAGATGAGACAGGTCCACGGTAGACACCACTCTCACCCATTTACCTCCTCTGGTACCCTGGGACCCTTGTCCCTCCCTCAAGTACGCCTGGATGCCTGCCCCCTCTCCCGCCTTTCAGAATGGGGAGAGACCTGCTTTGACAGTCTGGCTACACCTTACCTACTTTTCTTTTCTTTTCTTTCAGTGTTTGACCTCCTGAGAAAGGGGTGAGTTCCCCATCCCAATCAGGCAGGTCAAGTCTAATCCAGGCCTTCCTTTCCCTCCCCATGTCCCCAGGACTAGGTCAGCTACTCTAGGAGAAAGCAGAGGCCCAGGCCCCACCTTTGAGGAGAAATAAGGGATTAAAAGGGTGATTTTTTTAAAGGCTAGTGAGCCTCTGGAAAAGGTGGGTTTTGAGCCAGGCCTTGAAGAACTGGAAAGGAAATATTGATGGAGGAGAGGGAGAAAAAAAGGTGTTTCTCAAGCAACAAGTGGAGAAGTAGAACTCTTCCCTGTATTCAAATCACAAAGAGTTCTTTCAGCTTTACAAGTTTGTGAGCTGGGTAGGTGGGACTCCCTATGCTCCCATTTACAAGAGGGGAAGCTGAGGTTCAGAGGGGTAAGTGGCTTGCTCAAGGTCACACAGCAAGTCACTGATAAGACCTAGAGCTCTAACTCATGTCTGCCTTATTTAGCCTCCTCAGGGTATTTGCAAAGCAGCAGACATTGAGTAGTGAGCATGGGCCTGGTGGACAGGAGGCCTTGAGTACAGGCTGCGGCTTGTCTCTGTGTAGGGGGGTGGGTTTCCTAAACACCTGTCTGAGGAGTGTTTAGGAAGATTCAGGGACTTTCAAACGTTTTTGACCTCCATTCAAAGTAAGAAATGTAAATTTTACCTTGCTGTCCATATCTGTAACTGAAACCAAGATTTTACAAAACAGTACATATCCTTACTACATATGATACACTCTGATATATTCTACTTCATCAGGAAAACAAGGTAGTAGCCACCCACTAAATTGATGTCATAACCCTTTATTGGGTCCAGTCCTACGGTTTGTAAAACACAGCTCTACATGGCATCTTTGCAACAGTTTGATTATAGATAATAAGGTACTTAGAAGGAATGCTATGCCAATCAGAAATTAAGATAATTTGAAATTATAATGATTGTAAAGGGATATTTGTGTCCATGTGTGTTTTTAAAATGTCATTATGGGAGAAAAAGCTAATTCCTTGGGTTCTGGGGACCTGTTTGAGCATAGAGGGCACCCGGGAGGTCCCGAGGGACCTAGTGGCCCAGTCCCTGTCCCCCTTCACCTGCCGCTTTACTCATCCTGATTTGGCTGAACACTCCAACCCCCTTCTGCCCCCTAGGCCGGTAATGGAGGTGCCCTGTGACAAGCCCTTTCCGGAGGAGCAAGCTCGCCTCTACCTGAGGGACATCATTCTGGGCCTTGAGTACTGTGAGTGAGGGGATGCTTCCCTAGAAAGGACTGGATCCTGGGGAGAGGACACAGAGCCGGGGGCGGAGCCCAGGCTGAGCAGGCCCTGAGCAGTTCCTGTCAGTGCTGACCTGCCAATCAGCTTCAGATGCGGGGCGGGCTTGGGCCTGTGGGTGGGCTCAACACCTGCTGAACGGGAAGGGGAGGCGGTCGGGCCTGAGCCTGCTGCTCTGGGGTATGCGGGCACTACCACATTGGTCTGCGCCTTCCATGTTCAGTCTCTCTCCTCTGCTGAGTTCTTAGCCAAGCTTAGCCTCTCCACAGGGCCTCAAGAGATGTGGGAAGGTAGAGATTTATGTCCAGCTTCTTGAGCGCCTGCCCTGTCATGCAGTCTGTCGGTGGGGGCAGGGCGGGTTTACTGTGAGGGGCCCTACGGTGATGAGAGCTTAGGGAGAAGGAGTTAGCCTCTATCTCTGGAATTCGTTTATTCACTCATTTAGTCATTTCACTCATTTATGAGTACCTACTAAGTGCTGGCCAGGGGCAGAGAGGTGACAAAAGACCCAGATGTGACCTCAAGGATCTCACAGCCTAGTAGGAGGGGCAGGAACCTAAGCAGGCAGATGATACAGTGCAGTGCCTGCCAAGACTGGGGAGGCACGGGGCTGTCAGAGTGCCAAGGGGCTGGAGAGGCTTCCTGGAGGAGGCAGCCACTTGTGACTGGGGTCCTGAAGGATGAGTAGGAGTTTGTTGGCCAGGCTTGAGGGATGGATGAGAGAGAGTATGCTAGGCAGAGAGGACTGCATGGCATAGGCACAGAGGGAAGTGGGTATGTACATCCCTGGCCAGATGAGAGCAGGTAGGGGGTTCTGGGCAGTGGTCCCCCAGGCCAGCGCTCAAGCTGCCTCTTTCTGCAGTGCACTTCAACTAGATTGAGAAGTTCAATCTAGTTGAAGCTTGGGGGTGGGAGATGTGAAAAATAGTTCTTGAAATACTGTTTGGGCCTCACCATGAAGGCTGGGAATACCTCTACTTAGGACTTCCATGATTTCATCCTGTCAGCATTGTGTATACCTCTGAGGGCTGTGAGCTGGGGAGGGACTTGGTAGGCTTTGCGTCTTAGAAAGCTCTGTCTGGCAACTGTGTAGTGGCTGTATAAAGGGTGAGAGGTGGCCAGCTGGTTAGGGAGGAGGCTGTTTCTATAGCCCAAGTGACAGATGGTGAGGCCTGGATTAGGGCAGGGGCAGAAGGGAGGAGACATGAGGGAAGTAGGATGGCCAGACCAGGTGACTGATTAGTCACGGGGAGGAGGGGGACCCCAGACACTGAAGGTTCTGACCTGGTTTGGAAAGCAGGGGTGGTGCCCATCTCTGTAAAATCTTAGCTTGGTTTTTCAGGAGTATATGCTTTCCCTGGGGGAATTGGGTGAGGACCCAGCTGTAAGACAGCAGCCAGGACTGTCTATGTCATTGGAGCCACTCCAGTGCCCTCAGATTAATATTCTCTTTGTACCTGTGGGAAACAGAGAGGGGACTTAGAGGTATAGGAAGGGGCCCTTTCACCCTAGGTGTGGCTAGTGGCAGGCACAGCCCTGTGCCACCTTGACCTCCACCCCCTTCCTGTCTTGGGCTTGTTGTCTCTCATCTTTTACCATCCCCCAAAATAAGCTAATCGCATCTGGCTCCTGGGTCAAGACCAGCTGATCATGGTGAAGGGCTTCCCAGAGTGGACTGGTTAGCCCTAGGGGCTGGACAGGCAGAGGATTCTGATCCCAAGAAAGGAGAGTTGAGGCTTCCGGGGAAAGCTCTGTGGTTGGGGAGCCCAGGCAGATCCTTGCAGGTGGGACAGGTGCAGCAGTACAGGTGTGAAGCAGTTGGATCTGGAGTCTGTCTTAGAGGTTGAGCCCGGAGGACTGGCTGATAAATTATATGTGGGGTCTGAGAGAGAGAGGAGTTGGGGATAATCCCCTGGTTTTTGGGCTGAACAACTGGTAACATGCCATTAACCAGGTGGGGAAGACTAGAGGAGCAGCAGGGGTACTGTGTTTTATTTGTTTAAGGTGGGGCTGGGTTTTTGGGGGGAGAATTGCAGATAGAGGAATCAAGTTCTGAATTAGACGTGTTGTTGAGAAATATTGAGATATGTTTTGAGATGTCTACTGGATATCCACATGGATAAAGAGCCTGGAGTTCAGGGGAGAGGCCAGGGTTTAAGATAAGAGTTTGAAACCACTTTCCGTGGTCTATACACAGCCCTGAGCCTCTGCAGCCTGATGGGTGTGTGTCAAATCCCTGTGTGTGCCTAGCACGTGGCATCCAGTCACTATAGGACCACTGGGTGTGTTGTGAGTGTTGTGGGACACTCCCTGTGCCCCCGGCCTTCTCTCCTCCTCTCCCCTTGCTTCCCCTCTGCCCTTTCCATCATCCATCCTCTCCAACATCCTGGAGTCCATTGGCCCAGGGGAAGGTACTTGCTGAGGGGGAAGCCCGTAAGTGGATGTCTGGGGCGGGTCGTGCCTTCTCTTGGCCGGGACATCTCTAGCCTTCTCAGCCTGAGCAGCCTGTTTCTTCCCAGCAGTGTCAGACCTGAAGCCGGGTGAGCTCCCAGACTACTAGAGAAGGCCCACCCTTACTCCAGGCATGTTCAGTCCAGCCATTCTGAGGCCCGGGATGCCCTCCCTCTCTGAAATCCTTCAGCCAAGCGTCCTTAGGGTAGAGGCAGTACCTCTGCAGGAAACTCCACAATCCCATCCTAAGTCCGAGGAACAGGAACATCTTTGACCAGGTTTATGGTGGGCATGGAGGGACTGTGGAAAGACTTTGATGGGCTTTGGATCTGCAGACAGCACTCACATGGGAGGGCCAGAGATGGCCTGTGGAGAACCCCCTCCCCCAATTTCCTCTGCCCTCCGTACTCAGCAGAGGGTGCCTTGATTGCCATGCAGAGAGTGCTGACTCAGAGTCCAGAGACTCGTGAGAGTCCAGTCCTGGCTCGGCTGCTAACAGCCAGGGCTGGCCCCGGGCTCTTCGCTGCAGTGGGGCAGAGGGCACTGCAGTCCTCTCCCGAGGTCCTCGTGAGATGAGTGTGGCCGTGGGCTGGGATGTCCCAACTCCTTCTCACCTGGAGCTAGAGATGGACCTCCCTGGCCAGACGAGGGCGGGTGGGGGGTTCTGGGCAGCAGCCCCCCAGGCCGGCACTCAAGCTGCCTCTTTCTGCAGTGCACTTCCAGAAGATCATCCACAGGGACATCAAGCCGTCCAACCTGCTCCTGGGGGATGACGGGCATGTGAAGATTGCCGACTTCGGCGTCAGCAACCAGTTTGAGGGGAATGATGCTCGGCTGTCCAGCACAGCAGGGACCCCAGCGTTCATGGCCCCGGAGGCCATTTCTGATTCCGGCCAGAGTTTCAGCGGGAAGGTGGCTTCCAGAGCCTGGGCCGGGTGGGGTTTAGGTGGAGGGGTGGGTTAGCTTGCCGCAGGGCCTTGTTCCCAGCCTGCAGGTGCCAGGGCCCTTGGGTCTTGGGAGTGAACACTGAACATGGTCTGCTCCTTCATGTTTGCCTCTTCCTAGAGTCCAACAACCCATCCAACTTTGGCCTCATCTCATTTTCCAGCAAAATGACCCCTGGCTATTTCCTGCCAGTTGCTGTGTGCTGAGTTCTGGGCTGGGCTGTGAAACAGTTAGAGGTGCCCTTCTGGAGATGGTGAAGAGGGCAGGAGAGCTCATGTCTGAGGGAGTTGGAGGCTCCCCTCAGACTTCTGGGACGTGGCAGGGTTTGAATTAGGCCTTGAAGAATAGGGAGGATCTGAGCAGGAGGTGGAGCCAGAGAACTGAGGGGCCCAGGGTGGGGGGCATGGTGGGGCTGGGCAGAGGTCAGAAGGCCTGGGAGTTCGGGCTTTCTCCTAAATGGCAGAGGCAGTGCACAGAGCTTTCTGAGCAGGGCTGCAATTTGGTGTGTTTGGCCATCCCATGGTGGCCCTGCTATGGAGGCAATGGTGGAGAGGCATTTGGACACGAGTGTGGGGGTGGAGCTCAAGAGACAGGTCAGGGAAGTAGATGGGGATTTTTTATTTTTCACTTTTAATTTTGGTATAATTCAAGATCTACAGAAAAAAAATTGCAAGAATAATACAAAAAAACTCCCATGTATCCTTTTACCCAGATTCACCAACTATCAGCATTTTGTCCCATGTGCCTCTTCACCATCTCTCCCTTTATTTATTTATATGTATGCATGTTCCATGTTTCTGAACTATTTGAGAGTTAGGTCGGAGGCATTATCTCCCTCCATCACTAAATATTAGTGGATGTTTTCTAAGCACAAGGACATTTTCTTACATGACCTCAGCACAGTGATCAGAATGAGGAAACTTATCATCAGTAAAAGACTGTTATCTAATTGACCTAATTCAGATTTCATCTGTGGTACCGACATGGTCCTCCAGTGCCTTTTCTTTTTCTGATCCAGGGTCCCATCCAGGGGCAGCCGCTGCATTCCCTTGTCACATCTCTTTGGGGTTCTTTAATCTGGCAGAGTTCCTTGGCCTTCCTCTCTCTGTCTTTTCCAACCTTGACATTTTTGAGAACAGGCCTGTTACTTGGTAAAATGATGTCAGTTTGCATCTGTCTAGTGTTCTCTGGATTCAGATGAGGCATCTGTGGCAGGAATATGTAGGTAGAACTTTGAGAATCACTTACATAAGAGAGATACCAGGATACCAGGAGAGGAGGTGTGGTTCCAGAAGGGGAAAACGTAACAAGAACCCACAGTAGAACCCAGAGTGGTGGGGGTGCATGACGAATTATGGCCTTGGCAGGGGCAGAGGCTGTTTTGGGTGTCAGAATGAAGGCAGATGGATGGTGGCTTCTCCTGTAGGTCATTAGGAAAGGGATGATGGGCTGGTTTCTCAAGGATAAGGTCAATACACACCATCATTTCTGGGAACATCTTTATCATGAGTATAGTGAATACCACCCTGTAGATGAGGGAAATTTTGTACCTGTTAAGTTGGAAATGTATCTAGTTTGAGCCTGTTTCAAGGAGATGTGGAATCGCTGAAGGGTAGGGGCCCTGTTCTGGTCAACTCTGGGTCCCCAGTGCTCAGCACAGGGTCAGGCATGGAGCAAGTGCCTGGGAGTGTTTGTTGAGTGAATGTGTGACTGAGGAAGGAGGTTCTCTCCCATAACCCACAAGAGCTGGGTGGGCAAGGGGTGTCAGTTCCTTTTGGGAAGTGACGTGAGCTGTTTCTTTCTAGGCATTGGATGTGTGGGCCACTGGGGTCACGTTGTACTGCTTTGTCTATGGACAGGTGAGTGCGGGGTGGGCTGGCACAGCTGGGGCAGGCCCAGACCCCTGGCACCATGGGCTGGGCTTAGCTGAACCAGGATGAAGGACAGGAGCAGGCCCTTTTTTGTGTGTAAAGGAACTTTGAAAGAGCCCATCTGGCTCAGAGAAAACTGAGGGAAAAGAGTTTTTTTTTCTCTGTTTTTCTCTTGTTCCTTGGGAGGGGATTCATGTGAAGGAATCCTGGGACAGCAGACACCCCGAGGGGACACATAGATGGTGGTGTTACCACTTCTCCAGCCAGAGTGCTCCCTGTCCTTCCGTCCCTTGATGCCATTCATTCATTTATACATTCACTCATTCATTCGCCCTTGACTCCTGCTCTGGGCCTTGGGGACACCCAGCACCGATGTGGCCAAGATCCCTGTCTGCAGTTGCTCCCCTTCCAGTGACCCCACTGAGGGGCAGGAGGGAATCTCAGTGAACATGTTCCTGGGAGTGGAGGCCTTCTTGCAGATGGCTGTGATGCTGGAGGGTACACCTGGCCTCACAGTCCCCTCAGTGACTCATTCGGTCAGTCAGTGCTCGTTGAATATCCACTGTGTGCCAGGCCCTGAACAAGTAGATGGGGCCCCTCCCATCTAATGGGGAGCCCAGAGCTATCCCTAAATCCTGGCCCCACCAAGAGATGGACTTGTCCCCCAGGGTGTCGGGGCCCTGGGCCTGCATGCTCTGTCTGCTTCTCCATCCTGCAGTGCCCGTTCATAGACGATTACATCCTGGCCCTGCACAGGAAGATCAAGAACGAGGATGTGGTGTTTCCCAAGGAGTGAGTTGTCCACCAAGGGTCTCCCCCTACCCCGGGAGGCGTGTCTGAGTTCATCAACAGTTTTTGTCCTTCGAAGGCCCCACCCCAGCCTGCAGGTCTGGAGGTGGGGTGCTGTTCCCTGGGAGGGGCCCCTGAGCAGATGAGGGGCCAGAATGTAGAGCGGGGTCTCAGAGACACGTGGGTGGGATCTCACCCTCCAAATGGAACTTTGAGGCCAGAAGTCAAGCAGGGGTGACTCACAGGCACACATTCACTCTGTTCCTTCACTGACGGCCTCCTTGGGGCCTGGGGTACCAATCCCACACCCACCCTGGACTCATGGGAAACCTCTGCCTTCCTCCCACAGGGTAGGGGGGCTTGAAGATGCCAGTGTGTCCCCCACCCCCATTTTGCAGATGGAAAAGGGGAGGCTGCAGAGGAGAGTCATCAGCGGGTCTGGGGTTTGAAGCCACTCCTCTCTCCCGGCCCCTTCCTTTGTGACTGAGGTCTCTGGGCCCAGAGGGACTGTTCGGAGAGGCCTCCCTGCTCCTCCACGGTTCTGATTATGGTGTTGGTACCATGGCTCCTCAGAGCACTTCTGCCCTCTGTTCAAAGTCCTTGACAGGTCAGAGGCCAACCTGGGAGTCACCCTCAGTGCCTCCTGCTCCCTCACGCCCACTTCCTGTCTGGTCCCCAAGCCCTGCTGAGTCCCCCTCTTATCTGTATCTTGGCTCCATTGCCATGGGTGCTCCTGCCTAGTTCAGGCCTCAGCCTCCTCCAGCCCCACCCTCTGGTCTCCCTGCTGCCAGCCTCCCTCCAGTCCAGTCACCGCATTCAGGCCAGGATGATCCTGATAAAGCACAACATATCTCACTGGATCTCGCACTCAAGGTTTTCCTAAGGCTTCCCAAAGTCCGCAGGAAGAGGCCACACCCTGGCCCTGGCATTCAGGGACCTCTGGGTTCTTCTGCCACATCACCGCCCTCCCTGACAGCACTAGCCAACTGGATTCCGTCCCTCTTGCTGCCTCCAGGCCTTTCCTCCTGCTCCAACCCCTGCTAGGACTCTCTCCCCAGCCCAGGAGTTTTAAAGGGGATTAGTGTCTAGGACAGCAGAGGGAAGAAAGGTCAGTAGTCCCAAGAGTGGCTTCCTTCTTAGAGGGATGGGCGCCCCAAGAATGTTGGTAGCAAAGAAGCCTGGACTTTGGGCAGAGACAGTCCAGCTGATGTGGGGCTGAGAGTTCTGTCCCCTCATCCAGTCTCGTCCCTGCCCTCACTTTCCTGGGTAGCAGTGCGCCAACCCTCTAGCCTCTCTGGGCCTTGCTTTCCTCTGTCAAATGAGAATCTCCCGGCCACCTCCAGGCAGAGGAGAGGATTCGATAGGGAGTGGGAGTGGGGACCCCTAGTGGCTCATGAGGTGACTGCAGGTTTTCCTCACCATCTCTGCTACCTGAGGGTGCTGGTTCCCCTGGAACTCTGTGATTGTTGTCTCTGCTTGGTCAGGAAAGAAGGATAGCCATATACTTGTTCTGGGACTCTTTCCTTCTGCCCTGACACCCAGGGGGTATCCCTCCTGCCCTCTGAGAAATGAGGGTCGGGTGGGCTTGCCCTGGTATGCGGGGTGGGGATGGAGAGAGGTGAGGGAAAAGGACTTCATCAATGGTCTCTCCTTCATCTTCTTCCCCCGACCCCTTTAGGCCGAAGGTCAGCGAGGAGCTCAAGGATCTCATCCTGAAGATGCTTGACAAGAATCCTGAAATGAGAATTGGGGTGCCGGATATCAAGGTTGGGGAGCCAGGGGTCTTGGGCTGGGCTGGGCTGGTCCACAGCAAACAGACCTCAGTTCTCCATAGGACACATGTGTACTGGGTTCAGGTGTGTGGGCTTTGGACTCTCTCGAGGTGATTGCTGGTGGGATGCCTGTGGTCCCTTGCTGACTGGGAGTCTGTCTGCTTGCCTGTGGCGCTGAGCCCTCCCTGCCCTCCCAACAGTTGCATCCTTGGGTGACCAAGAATGGGGAGGAGCCCCTTCCCTCGGAGGAGGAGCACTGTAGTGTGGTGGAGGTGACTGAGGAGGAGGTGAAGAACTCAGTGAAGCTCATCCCCAGCTGGACCACGGTGGTAAGGGGGTGAGGGGCAGAGGCCCCCTTGTCTTGGTAGAGCCTGGGGAGGGCTTGGCTGTTGCCTGAGAATTGCTCTGTGCTGGACCCTGTTGGGGGACAGAGGGGAGCCTGGTCAGCCAGCCCAGATGCTGGAGGCTGGTGGGGAAAGAGGTCAAACTATTTAATTACTCAGCCTTAGGGTAGGAACACCAGAGGCTTGGAGAGGGAAGTGCATGATTTAAAGGAACATACTGCCCTCATTGAGTGTTTGGGAGAAGCATTTCCTCCCTCCCTCACATTTACCAAATGTCTGCTGTTTCCCGGGCACTGTACTGAGTGCCCAGGGCATGTCAGTGAGAAGGCTGAGGAAGCCTTTGAATTGGAGAGGCAGGCCCAGAGCCCCTGGCGTCAGTCAGGCACACTGTGTACTCCCTCCCCTTTGCACCCACGGTGTGCTTTTTCTCATCTTTGCCTTGACATCCTCCAAGTTAACTTGGAAGTTATTCGTGTAGTCCCTGATGGCCATTGGGTTTTTGGGAACTCCAAGAGCCATGGCCTGCCTTGCTCTGAGGTGTCATGGCGAGTCAGGGTCAGCACAAGGCCAGGAGAAAGCGTGCAGCTGGTGCCAGTGGTGGGATGGGGCCTGTGCATGTCAGCTTTCCCTGCCAGCTTCAGGCTCAGCTGGCAGCTGGCCCCAGTCCCGCCCGTCCCTGTGCTCTCCAGCACTCCGGGGCTCTGTGGGTCCCTGGAGCCTGTTAGTTTCCATGCATCTCTGCAGCCATTTCCCTCATGTTGGCCCACCATCTCTCTCCTAAACCACTGGAATAGCCTCCCAGGCTGTCCCCTACTTCCACTCTCACCCCCCCTGTAGTTAATGCTCAGCTTGGCAGCCAGGGTGGTCCCAGTGACTGAGCGTGCACTTCTCAGTTCAGCCCCTGCTCGCTCAGATTCCCACCTCATCACTCAGAGTAAGAGCCAAGCCTTGCCTACCCTGAAAGACCCCACACAGTCCACCTGCTCCCATTTCCCCTGCCAGTCTCCCTGCCCCTCTATTCATGGGACTCCAGCCATGTGCCATGCCAACTGCTGCCCCCGGAGCCTTTGAAGTTTTCTTCTTTCCACCTGAGAAGCTCATGCCCAGACACCCTCAGGGCTTGCTTCCTCTCTCCTTTCAGGTCTTTACTCCAAAGTCACCTTCTCAGTGAGAAGCAAGCCTTCCCTGGCCCCTCATCTAAACTCCAACCTCCTCTTTATCCCTTTCTCCTTTCCTTGTTTTATTTTTTCCCTCCCTTAGCCCTTAACCACTGACCGACATACTATATATTTTCCTGGTTTGTCTTATTAATAACCTGTCCCCACAACTAGAGCATAAGCTCCATGAGGGTAAGCATTTTTGCCTCAGTGTGGTCCTGTGCCTGGAATCGTGTCTGGCATATAGTAGGCGCTCAATAGTTACTGATGGGGTGAATGAAAGAATGAAAAGAACAAGTGGAGGCAGCGGCGCTATGCGTGGTGTGTGAGTTTGTGTATGTGTGGGCGGGGCATGGAACTGTCCTCACTGAGGAGGAGGGAAAAGTCAGCCAGGGTGCGGCGGCCAAGCCCCCCTCCCTGCCTCCCCCAGCCATCCTGCCTGCCTTAGCATGAAGGCGAATTCTTAATTGCACTTCCCGTTCCCTCACGATAAAGCCCCCCGCCCCACGTATAGCCTGGCCAGTGCAGACCCTTTGTGGACCCAACCCAGCAGCTGCCGCCTTAGGGAGCCAGCATGGAAGCGACCCGTGTGTCCAGGAGCCTGGGGCCTGTGTTCCTCACGCTGACATGTCCTCTGCAGATCCTGGTTAAGTCCATGCTGAGAAAGCGTTCCTTTGGGAACCCGTTTGAGCCCCAGGTGCGGAGGGAGGAGCGGTCCCTGTCTACTCCGGGAAACTTCCTTCCGTAAGTAGAGCGGGGTGAGGCCTGTAGGGCGCTCCCTGGGGTGGGGTGGGGTGGGGGCTATGGCACACCTTCCCGACTCTCACTGTCACCGGGCTGTGCAGGCTGCGCCCGAAGCCTGGGCACTCAGGTCTTAGAACAGGGCCCCGTTTGCGCTTGTTCTCAGCCTAGTACAGCCTGGTAGAGGTCTGCGGACAGGCCTCATGTCTGCTCCTTGTAGAACTTGTCTGTGGAGGCGGGGAGCTGACTCTTCTGCTGAGTCTTCCTGGCCTGGCAGAGCATTAGCTGCTCTCCTGGAGGCCCATGCCGCCTCCCACCGTTGCTGAGGCCGTGTGCTCAGTCAGCACTTTGTGAATGCTTGTCCAGCAAGTATGAGTGGACAAGCTGGCTGACTGGGCCAGGGAAGAGGAACTCGCATTTGCTGAACCAGGCATGTGCATTTACCTCCTTCTAGAAGAGGTCAAAAAAGTGGTTCCCCAAACCTCTGTGAGCCTCATCTGGAGCTTTTCCACCTTCTTCCATGAAAATAAAAGTCAGTTTGGGATGCCAAAAAGGTCTGCTGGAGTTTGTGCCCAGACCTATAGTGAAAGTGGTGAGGGGGTCCAGAATGTGGGCCTGGGACACTGATGGCCTCCCTCTGGCCTGGGAAAGGAGTTGTTCCCCGGACCCGTTCCTGAGAGGGGAGTGCCAGACACTGCCCAGGAGCAGTTTCACTTGTGCCATCCAGGGGCCCGGGTGTTGGTTGTGCATGAGACCACCCTCTTGTAAATGAGCAGGCTCATCAGGTCCCTTCATAGTAGACAAGCTGGTGTCTGCTCCCTCCAGAGGTTGCTTGCATGGAGGGATGCCCATTTACCAACCTCTTGCTCCATCCCTGATAATCTTCCTGGCCAGTGGGGGGTGAGGGGTGGGGTCTAGGAGAGGCCTGGACTGTAATGGACTTATCTCTGGTTCCCTGTCTCTTTAGTAAGGTGGCCAGGGTTCCTCTAGGTCTGCAGGCCTCAATGCTGGAAGTGGGCTTGTTGTAGGGGATCACATGTCTAGCATTCAAACAGAGCCACTTTTGAGGTGAAAGAGGAAGTATTGCCAATTATCCCAGGAAAACAGGCTTAGCCAGGGCCCTGACAGCAAACCTGGACATCTGGTCACTCCAGCTTAGTGCCTGTGATTCAGGGCCCCCAAGTGCTGGGACAGGCCAGTCACAGCCTAAGACACAGCCAGCTCCTAGTGCATGCCTGGCACTGGCTAACACAACTGAGCAGGACCATCATTATCCTTTTCTGGATGTCTTAGTGGGGAGACAGGCCAGTTGCCTCATCTGGACTGTGAGAGGATTGGGCTTTAATACTCTCCAGCTATAACATTCTATAATTCTGCGATTCAAGTTTAATTTTGAAAAGTAGGTTTTACCTCATCATAGACTTTCAACATTTGTCCCTGATAGACTGTTTTTCATGCTTTGGGATAATTGATGAAACTCTATAGTTAAAGGGATTGTTCCTTTTAAAAGATACTAAAACCCATTCGTTGGTCATTTAGAAAGAAAGGTCTTGCAGTAAAAATCAGACACGGCATTTGTTGAATATGTGACAGAATCCCAAGACTGATAGGCAGACTCTGTCCAATCTATGAACAAGGCAATGAAAATGCAAAATTGAAGTGCCTCTTGCCCAGGACCGTGGTGCTGATCTAGGCCAACATAGAAGGCCTGTGACCTGGCTGCTGCTCGAGGATGCAGGGAAGGCAGCTGAGTCAGATCGTGAGCAGCTCCAGGAGTCAGGCTGGGAAGTCTCCACTTGACCTCTGGGCAGTAGGGAGCCACACAGGGTTATGGACCAAGACTGGGGTCGGGAGACCAGCAAGGGGTCATGATGCAGGGGGCTGAGACTGAGGCGAGCTCGGGGAAGTGGGAGAGAGGGGATTGGAGAGGCTGTGGATGGAGGGGATTGTGGATTGTGACGGATGTGAATGCCTGTGGAGCACATGAGAGTGTCCTCCTGAAAGCATGTTCTGATCTCTGAGCTACCTCTGCTCCTGGTGTCCCCTGAACAGGAAAGACGGGTGTGGCGAAGCGGGCAAGACCCCAGAGCTCCCTGGCGTCCGAGAAGACGAGGCTGCATCCTGAGCGCCTGCATGCACCCAGGGCTGCCCAGCAGCACGCCCATCCTGCACTTCCAAAGGCCCACTGCCCCCGTGCCGACAGTCACCCCTGCAGGCAGGGGGCTGGGAACTGGGCCCCCCTCCCTGCCCCCAGCCCTCTGTCGTGCTGCATGACTTCTGTGCGCGTGTCCAGGGACAGGAGTGGAATGTGTGTCCTCTGGGTTTGGGGACAGCGCTCCCACAAGGCCTTTCTCCTCGTCCTCGCTCTCCCTTCCAGGACCCATCCTGTGGGGAAGGGAGGTACCTGTGGTGCCTTAGAAACCCCATCGAGCTAGCAAGGCCCAGGGGCAGGAGGCAGGACACCAGGGTGGCAGGTAGTGGCCTGGCTTACCACCACTGCAGAGACCTCCCATGGGGGGCTGGGCAGGCCTGGCTCTGCTGCTGCACACACAAGGCAGTGTTCCCTGCCCACCCCAGGCAGGTGCTGCCAGAGCTCTTTTCTACCAAGAACACTAACATGGAGGCTCTGCCCTTGATAGGTAATTCTGGGCCTCACTGAGGCAGGGCCAGTATTGGAGAATTCAGATTCCTTTTTTGTTGTCTTTTACTTTTGTTTTTAACTCGGGAGGGGGGTTGCACAGCCCTGCTTGGGAACATCTGATGAGCTCTCCTACGGCTTTGGGTGGTTCCCAGCACAGCCCAGCAACATTTGACAGCCAAGAGAACTGGACTAACCTTTTAGGATTGCATTTCACACTTGGCATTGTCTGGAGGATGGACTAAACTAAAGCTCTGAGCAGAAGCCTGAACCAGGGGCATTATATCTTCCCTGCCCACCTCCCTCCCTCCCTTCATGGCTTCCCAGAACCTGCAGAAGAGGCACAAGGGGCCAACATTGACTAAGGGCCCTGGACTCACAGGGCAGTGGCCTCGCAGACACTGAAGTAGCAGGAATTCCAGAATCTACACTGGCCTACCCGTCTGGCCTCAGAAGCTGCCCTCACATTCCTATGATGAAGGACAAGCTGCCCAGGTTAGAGGCAGTGCTAGAAACGGAACCCTCATGGGATGTGCCTTTGGCAGGTGGCCACGGAGAGGTGGGCCTTCCGCCACTGCCTCACCCTCAGGACCGTCGCCATTCGGCCTGCTCAGAGCTGGAGTGCTGGGGCAGACTTCTTCTTCCTCTGCCTCTGGGACCCGGCTGGCTGGCGTGGTGTTTACTGACCGAGTGCTTGAGATTGAGCCTGTAGAGGAAAATAAAGCAGGACTCAGATACCTCCTCTGAAAACATGGGCCAAACAAGAATTTCAGTCACCTGCGTGGGTTCTAATTGCAGGAGGACTTGTACTGGGAAGGGAAGCTGGGCTGGAGGAGTGCCCGCCTCCCATACATCTCTGTGCCTGTGGGTGTACATCGCGCCTGCACGCACACGCATGTGCGTGCCCATCTGCTGCACGCAGCACACTCGCATGTCTTGCACTGGCACGTGCATCTGTAATATAGTTTCTTTGTCTATTTAAGGCTATGAGCAGAATGTGGCCCATTATTAATGGGTCTACATTTCTCCCTGGCTCCTCTGCACTAAAGCATTATAAGCCAGGGCTTAAAAAGTAATTCAGTACTGTTTTTAAGAACACTTTTATAGAGTTCATGGGAGGCTAATCACAGATCTGCAAGTTTTTCTCGAGCATCCCTGAACTGGGGTCTGGAGGGTGGGGGTTTCAGGGGGCTACATCTATTGGACCTGCCCTAGCAAAGCTCAAAAGGTGGGTCTGGTTTCATTTCTCCTTTCAGAGTCCAGATGGGGTGCTCACCCCATCATTGAGGGTTTTGGTTGGCATCATTGATTTCTAGTGTAGCACAAGTGATGAACAAACTCCACAAGAGTGTTTTAGAAATTAACTTCCCAGGAAGTGAGTTCAAAATAATAAAAGCCCTTTCTTGAGTTAAAAAAACAAAACTGTGTGTACATTTTCTGCATCTGCATGTGTGTTCTTCCTCACCAGCTGTACCGTCTGGCTTTGCCAGCTCCTCTGGGAGAGTCTTGGTGGGAGAGTGGGAGGAGCTCTGGGAGGAAGTGAGAGGGAGGAAGGAGGGAGGGAATGGGGGGAGCGAGAAGGGCTGGCTCTGGAGGGTGAGAAGCTACAGTCCAGGATGCAGCTTGGTCTCCTGAGAAGGTTCTGTGATCCGGCCTTGGGAAGAACAGGGTGTTTGGGAGCCAATGGGCTGCCCATGAGGGGGCAGGGGCCCTGGGTGACCAAGGTCTGGTCCCTGGGAGTTGTCACCGTTCCTCATGGGGCGGAAGTCCCAGGGGAGACTCACAGGAGTCCCTGTGACATGGTCCGGTGGCCTCCCTATGTCTCTTAGCATTGTTTTGGGCTTTTTAGACCTAGCGGCTCTCTGCTCATAGTGGGGCCCTCCGTGGCCATGGTGAAAGGAGGCAGCACTTGGGTCAGACAGCCTTGAGCTTGAATCCAAACTTTGCCATTTCATAGCTGCATGACCTTCGGCAAGTCATTGACACTAGGAGCAGATAATGTCAGCACCTCCTCAGGCAGTACTAGTGAGGCTACATGAAGTCCTTCTGCCAAGCGGCTGACGTGTACTTGGTATGCGGTAAGTATTCAGCAAATGAGACCCTTGAAAGAAAACCAGAGTGCTTTCTGCCTCAGGGGCTGCCTGGAACCAGCCTTAGTAGCCGCAGGCTCAGCACGTCCTGCATGATTGGTATTTGCTCATATGTGGAGCTTCCAGCTGGGTGAGACGAGCCCAACCCGAAAGAGACCAGGCCCAAGGCTGCCCAGTGGGGTGATCAGTTTTTCCATCTGAGAAATGGAGACCAAAGCTGCTCCTGCCCCAGTGATTGTCGTCTGGTCAGGGGCCCATGAGGGGCTGCACCACGCCTTCTCCCGGAGGGGTGCTGGCTGCGAGGCACCAGTTCCCCAGCTGCCAAAATCAGTAAGTGATTCTTGATCCCGCTTCCTCCCCACTACTGTGGCCCTCCATTCGAGACCCCACTACCTCTCATGTCCTCACTGGTCTCTGGTGTTGGTCCCCGGCACTCCACACTGTCCTCTAACCAGCTGCTGGAGTGATCCTCGGGCACACCTGCTTGACCATGCCTGCGCCTCTCAGGACCCTCCCATGCTTTCCACAGTGCTCTGCCTGGTGCTTGAGGCTCCTACCATCAGCCCCGCTGGCCTCTCAGGGTGCTCTCTTGACCCAGGCCCCACCCATCCACACTCCATCCATTCCCCCAGCTCTTTAGGCACCCCCACTACTCCAGGACACTGCCTTCTCCCATCCCAGCCTCTGCTTATCAGAGTCTGCCCCACCCTCCAAGGCATGTCCTGCAGTCAGAAAAATTCCCCAGGCTGGTTCATCCCAGATGTGGTCACCAAACCCTGGGCCTGGGTCTGACAGGCCAGATCATCATGTGTGAGAGCTTTGAATAGGATGGCAGGTGTTTGATGTCATTTCCCCACCAGGACAACCACTCTAGGAGGTAGGGAAACTGAAGTCCAGGTAGCAGTGACTTGCTCAGTCACATAGCGAGGCAGGAAAGAGCTAGGCTAGAGCGCAGGTCTCCTGCCCACTCGCCCAAGCAGGTCTTCCCACACTAGCGGCCAGAAAATCCTAGAGCCCCACACCGATACATCTGGGGGGGTCGGAGCGGGCGGGGAAATCAGACGGAGGCTGCAGTTCTGGACCTAACCACACGGGGGAGCTAAGCCCAGGCCAGCTTGTCCTGTAGGAGGCCGGGGAGCAGTCCTGCGTTTGCCCCGGGGGGCCGGGTTTCCTCGCAGAGAATCTTTGGGATCTGGATCCCACAGGCACTTTGCCTGGTCTCTGCTCCCACCATCCTTTATCATCCTATATGGTCTCGGCCTGGGGAGAGGAGGTCAGGGATACTGATGATTCCAGTTTTCCCACCGGGACACCCAGACATGTACTGGGGCCCATATAAACACCCCACAGGCTTTGGAGTCACCACACAGCCTCCTGTAGGGCAAACAAACAGGGCTGCTTCCTGGGCCCCTGGGTCTACCAAGGGAGGACAGGGGAGCCATGGTCTGGGTAGTACTGGGCCCTGGGGGCCAACTGAGGCCCAGGAGGAGACCAAGAGGATCCGGAGAGGGGCCAGTCCTCCACCTCACCTGCAGAACAGAGTCCTGGCCTGCCAGGACTCCCTGCACCACTCCATCCCCCTCCTGGACTAGGCATGCATGGCTTAAAGGACCATCTCCTACCCCCAGTCCCACCTGCCATACACATACAGATCTGGCTCTGCCCTCCAGGGTCTCAGCCACACCCATTTCTTCATTCAGGGTGACTAGGGAGCAGAGTCGGGGTCCTCTCACTCTCCAGGGCAGCTGCCAGTCCCCACCCAGGTCGGGCTAACCAGTTTTTCATGAGCGCACCCCAGTTTTGTGGTCAGCCTCCCTGCCTTCCCCACTGCCTTGGTCCCTCCCATCTCCAGGTCACCTCGTCCAGGAAGCCTTGCCTGGTTCCCAGAGGCGCCCTTGGCATGTAGTCTGGCGTCAGGTCCATCTCCTACAAGACTGGAACAAGGGCCCAAGAATTTTCCCACTGGCTGAGTCACTTCCACAACTTATATCTGCCCACTCACTGTTCCACCAGATGAGGGCCCATCAAAGAGTGTCTCAGCTGAATCACAAGAATGGGGCCTTCCTCTGGAGTCCCATTCTGTCCTCCTGATGCCTAGTCAGCCCCTTCTCTGGCCTGTATATCTCTGGCCTTTTCTGGTTCTCTGTTCCTTCTCCTCAGCCTACAAACTAGTTCAGGCCTCCCCCGTAGCTGTAAACCGGATTTACACCCTCTTGGCTTTCTGAAGGCCGCTGCCCCACACTCCTGGGCATGCAGGAGGCAGCCCCTCCTGCCTTCTCTCAGATGCCCTCTGCATGGGCTCCTTCTTCCCTGTCACCGCCCAGCTCACTCTGTCTCATCCCCAGGAGTACCCGTCCCTGTGCGTTCCATTTGGCTGGTGCTCTCCATAGCCTGTGGGGTGTTTGAATATCAGAAGCCCTTTGATACCCACTCTCCCTTCGTCCTTTGGTCTTCCCAAGACCCTCCCCCCATGGCCCTGGCACAGGTCTACACTAAAGTAAAAGCACCGGAACCATGGGGAACTGCAACACAGAAAGGGGCTGGTTAAACCTCCACGCTTGGTGGGTCCCAGGGTCCAGAGGACCATCCTGAGGTGTGGGAGCTCTCACAGAAGAGGAACCCTGCCCTCAGGTACCCTCCCTCCTCCTTTCAGGAAATATGTGCCATGCCAACATGTACCTGCCTTTCTGGGAAACCCACCCAAAGCTGAGGGAGAGTGACAGCTGTGGTCTGCCCCTCCCATTCCCAATTTGGTCTCATCAGTAGTCATTATCCTGGTACATGCTATAATCACCTAGGGAGCTTTTAAAAAATCCTGATGCCTGGGTTCTGCCCTTGGAAACTAATTTAGTTGGTCCAGCATATAGTCTGGATGTTAGGATTTTTAACAGATTTTATTTTTCGGAAGTTTTAGATTAACAGAAAAATTGAGTGGAAAATACTGGAAGTTCCCATAGACCTTCTTCTTACTAACATCTTGCCTTAGTAGTTCGTTACAAACAATGAGGTAACATTGACACATTATTATTAACTAAAGTCCACAGTTTCCAGTTCACTCTGTTGTATATTTTGAGTTGTGACAAATACATAATGTCATGTATGCACCCTTACTATTTCATACAGGATAGTTTCTGTCCCAGGAATCCCCTGTGCTCCACCTGTTCATCCCTCTTTCCTTTCCCAACCCTTCACCTGCCATCTGCCTTAACTCCTGGCCACACTGATCTTTTTGCTGTCTCCATAGTTTTGATTTTTCCAGAAAGTCATATGGTTGGAATCATACAGTATATAATTTTTGTAGCTTCTAATTGAGTTTAAAATTTTTTTATTACTTTCAGTTGAGATATAATTGACGTACAACATTGTATAAGTTTAAGGTATACGACATGTTGATTTGATACATTTGAACTGCAATATGATTGCCCTCGTAGCATTAGCTAACACCTCTGTCTTGTCACGTAATTGTATTTCTTGTAGTGGTGAGGACAATTAAGATTTGTCTTTCTAGCAAGTTTAATGCATTTTTTTATTTTTGCTATAATTAATCTACAATTACATGAAGAACACTATGTTTATCAAGCTACCCTCCTTACCAAGTCCCCCCACCACACCCCACTATAGTCACTGTCCATCAGTGTAGCAAGATGCTGTAGAATCACCACCTGTTTTCTCTGTGCTGTACAGCCCTCCCCGTGCCCCCCTACAACACTATACATGCTAATCGTAATGCCCCCTTTCTTTTCCCTGCCCTTATCCCTCCCTTCCCACCCATCCTCCCCAGTCCCTTTCCCTTTTGTAACTGTTAGTCCATTTTTGGGTTCTGTGATTCTGCTGCTGTTTTGTTCCTTCAGTTTTATCTTTGTTCTTATACTCCACAGATGACTGAAATCATTTGATACTTGTCTTTCTCTGCCTGGCTTATTTCACTGAGCATAATACCCTCTAGCTCCATCCATGTTGTTGCAAATGGTAGGATTTGTCTTCTCCTTATGGGTGAATAATATTCCATTGTGTATATGTACCACATCTTTATCCATTCATCTACTGATGGACACTTAGGTTGCTTCCATTTCTTGGCTATTGTGAATAGTGCTGCAATAAATGTAGGGGTGCATTTGTCTTTTTCAAACTGGGCTGCTGCGTTCTTAGGGTAAATTCCTAGGAGTGGAATTCCTGGGTCAAATGGTATTTCTATTTTGAGCATTTTGAGGAACCTCCATACTGCTTTCCACAATGGTTGAACTAATTTACATTCCCACCAGCAGTGTAGGAGGGTTCCCCTTTCTCCACAACCTCGCCAACATTTGCCGTTGTTTGTCTTTTGGATGGTAGCCATCCTTACCAGTGTGAGGTGATATCTCATTGTGGTTTTAATTTGCATTTCTCTGATGACAAGCAATGTGGAGCATCTTTTCATGTGTGTGTTGGCCATCTGAATTTCTTCTTTAGAGAACTGTCTATTCAGCTCCTCTGCCCATTTTTTAATTGGATTATTTGCTTTTTGTTTGTTGAGGTGTGTGAGCTCTTTATATATTTTGGATGTCAACCCTTTATCAGATCTGTCATTTATGAATATATTCTCCTATACTGTAGGATACCTTTTTGTTCTATTTAAATACAATTTTGTTGTCTATAATCACTGTAATGTATATTAGATCTCCTGCACTTACTTATCTACTGTTTACAAGTATGTATCTTGACCTGGGTGATTTTAATAAACAGTGAGGTTTGACATAAATAGCCCTGAACTAGAATTTGATAAAGGGGGACTGGTAGATCTGGGACCCATGTTTCTAAATCTAATGTGGGCATTAGTCTCATTTCCCTTTTGATATGTCCATCTGTCCAGCCATCCTTTCGATATTTGTCTGGGGCCTTCTATAATCAGGCACTGAGTTAGGCACTAAGGCAAATCAACACCGTTGCTGCTCTTATGGGTCTCACAGTCCATCATAGGAGACAGACATTAATCAAGTTGCCATGCATGGACATGGATGAATTTGAACTGACATAAGGCACTCTATAGGAAAGACTCCTTGCTCTCTGAGAGTAGTTGGGAGGCTTCACAGAGGGAGGGAGGCTCCAACTGAGCTCTGAAGTTGAGGACGAACTAGCTAGGCCAAGAGGGAGAGAGACCAGCTTGTGCAAGGGCCCTGTGGTAGGAAGGAGCCTGATGCTTTCCAAGGACAGAAGTGAAGTGATGATGTTGGGAGTGAGGCACAGAATAGTGTAAGGTGAGTCTGGAGAGGAGGACAGGGCTGGATAGTATGCACCAAAAATATCCCTCTGGCTGTAGTGCAGAGGAGGGAGGGGAGTGGAGGAACCAGACCGTTAACGTGTGGGCGGAGATAAAAGCCAAGAAGGCACTGGAGCAGGAGCAGCTTGGGAGGTGAGAGGAAATCCAAGCGTGGCATTATAAAGGAAAGGTGTGTGTGGTTTCAAGAATTAAGGAGTGGCCATCAGTGTCCATGATGCTGAGTGATTGAGTCAGATGGAGAAAATGAGAGAAGACAGTCTTATCAAGAATTTAGCTGTTTAGAGGGTGGGGGGCAGAGATACAACTCTCCCACAAAGGTCACTTCCTCATGAGGAAACTTTTTCTTAACTATGATCTGCACATGTCCCAAGGATAGGCATGAAATGGGGGTGTGGGGCGTGGGGTTGCATGTACCTAATTTAAAACTGCATAAAGAGCATCTCTGCTTGAACCAGTAGGACTTCACCTCTACCCTGTTGTCTCTGTTATCAGTCCTCAAGTAGCATTTGATTTCACCTTAGCAGCTTAAATTACCTTTTATTGGCTTTTCCCTTTGTTACCCCAGGAGAGGTAGATTTCCGTTATTTTTATTCCCTTCCTCCCTGGATGGGAGAGGATGAGAGAAAGGAGAGGGAGTGGCCAATTTCATTTAAAGAAGGGGGAGTAAAAAAGGTGTCTTTTAGAAGACCCTGTTAATATGCTCCCTTGTCTCTTAGCCTCTATCTTCACATGGGTCTCAAAAAGGTATTCACACATCTTCAAATTCCATCACTAATCAACCTGCCCTTCAAGGACATTGGTTTCCTCAAGGTCATCAATGGTCAACAAACCTGTAGACCCAAGCCAAGCTCCCATGTGAACTTGGGGCTGCATTTGGCACTCGATCATTTCCTTTGTGAAACCCTCCAGTCTGATCCAATGTCTCACTCTCCTGGTTTCTTCTGTTAATAAAAAATTTATACAGACTTCAGAAATAGAAAAAAAGGAACAGGAGAAAGAGCTAAACTAATGTTCTCTCAGTGTAATGTCAGGTGTTATCCAACATGACTTATCTACTCAAGAATCATCTGATTCTCTAGGGATGTCACGTTTGTCTTCTGATTTACCAATGATTAGGGTATTTCACAACTCTGTAAGGGGAGAGGCTAATTTATAGGAAATTCATAATGAGTAAACAATTCTTGTCCAATAGCAATGTGGATGTTTTCTGTCTGGAAGAAAAGGGAGCCCCTAAGGTTACAGTTTCTTGTTTGTAGGGCATTACCTGTCCTGTTACATTCATTTCAGTATTCCTTTGACCAACTCTATTCATCCTCAAATTCTCTTTTGAACTATTCTTAATACCTTACTGATGTCCTCGTTCATTAATGAATGCATAAAAGCTTTGACATGTGTTCATTTTATATTTGAGAGCCAAGTTAAACTTCTTTGGAAATTATCCTTTACCACTTCTAATTCTGTGCTCCACATCATCCTGCTTCACTGAGGATGCAAGAGGGTGTTAGGTGATCAAAAAGGCTCAGGCACAAAGGGCTTTTCTGAAAGGAGTCTAGGAAACTTGGTGTTTGCCTGATGCCCTGGCTTGCTGTGGATTCCTAATTCTCCTGTCAGCTAGTGCACCCCTCCCTGCCAGCAGGGTTGTTCTCTGAACTGTGCTGAACTGCCATGCCTGAATCTCATGCAACAAGACTCCTACCCTGCAGGGAGAGGGGCCTGCCCAGCCTTGTCTGCTGGACTGCTGATGTCCACAGCCGAGGAGGTCTTGCTTCCTCCTCTCCTCACCCCCCACCCCCACAGACAGAAAACAAGTGCAACGGTGGGCCTGTGATGGTCACTCAGAGCTGGCCCCTGGGCACAAACTTTCTTTGAAATGTTCTTAAAATTCACATCAATGCATTCCATGCATTCAAACCAGTTGTGACAAAGGGTCCACTATGTGTCCCTGTCAACAAGCAAAGCTAACTTCCTGAAGAATTCCATCTGTGTTTGTACTGTGATTTATCCCACATTTAAGACAAACTATGACGTACTGTAATCCTGTTGGATTCTTTATTTATGTATAATGATCTCATTTTACCCTCACAACCTCCTATGGGGGTGGGTAATATTGTCCCATTTTATGGATGAAGGAACTGAGAAGGGTTAAGTAGCTTGCCCAAGGTCATACATAGTGTAAAAGGGGTAGAGCCAGCCAGCTTGAAACTCAGGTGTGTCTGATGCTGGTCATGCTCTCCCATGGTTGATAATTATTTGTTTCTCCGTGGTTAGATCTGGTAAGGGCCTTGGAGAACCTAGGATCCCACTTACACCCTCCTCAGATGGGAAGACAGCCCAGAAAGGGGCCAGAACTAGGCCAAGGTAACACAGGGAGGAAGGTACAAAATCAGGACTCAAAGCCAAAACTGACCAGTGGTACCCTCTAGAAGCCTAGAACCCCATCTCCCAGCCAGGCTTTTAGAAATGTCTGCAAGAAACCATGTTCAGAGTTCTACAGCGAATCCAGCCCTCGGGAGTCAGGGAATTGGGGTTCAAGCTCTGGCCTTCGGGTAGCTCATTACCCTTGGAGTCTTAATTTTTGTGTACATAAAATGGGGCAATTATTGGGAGACTTGAAAGACACAACTGTTGGCAAGGCAAGTACAGTGTAAACCCATGGACTGCCCAGGGGTGATAGGCCAAGGCTCATCCTGGGCTCTCGAATCAGATGGCCTAGGCTTAGATCCAGGATTCATCTCGTAAGTAGCTTGTCACCTTGGGTGCATTTATATGCCTCAGTTTCCTCATATGTGAAATGGGAATAATAATGGTGTGAACTTTATAGGGCTGTTGTAAGGATTCTAGCACTTTGAACGTCGCTGGCACGTGATGATAGCTCAGTAAAGTTAGCTTTTATTACAGGTTTGCTGCTCAAGGCATAGCAATTTTCTAAGCCCAGATTGCACCCGTCCTCCAGGCCCCGCCCACATCCCCACTGGGTTCCACCTCCCCACCCTGTCCCGCTCCAGCCGTCCCGGGTTCCTCCAGCCACCAGGGAGCGGCAGCGCCGCAGGCGGCCTTCCAGCCGAAGCAGGCGGCGCTCTAGGCAACGGCGGTGGCTGCTCTGTGGCCAGTGGTGGTGGCGCTCTAGTCCGCGGGTGTGCGGAGCGGGCGCTCAGTGGTGCGGCCGGCGGGAGGCGATGGCGGCCGTACGGGGCCTGCGAGTGTCGGTGAAAGCGGAGGCCCCAGCGGGGCCGGCGCTGGGGCTCCCGTCGCCTGAGGCAGAGTCCGGTTTGGAGCGTGGCGAGCCGGAGCCCATGGAGGTGGAGGAGGGCGAGCTGGAGGTCGTGCCGGTGCGGCGCTCGCTGAAGGAACTGATACCGGTAGGGCGGGGGGCGGGGGGCGAGGAGGTCGCCGGGAGTGTCCCGCGCCCGAGCGCGCCGGAAGGGGAGGCTGCCGGTGTTCGACTGGGGAAGTCAGACGAAGGGGAGGGAGGGGGGCGAGCGCCCTGGGGGCGGGAGCGCCAGGCTGCGGGAGAGACGCGGAGCGAGAGAAAGGACGCCTGGGGCCCGGAAATGGGTGTTGGGGGGGCTGGAGGAGGTGGGGGAGAGCTGGGGTGTAGTTGGGGACACCCCCTTCGGTGCCCCTGCGAGTCATTCTCTGCAAGGGGGTGAGTGAGGAGGGGCTGGGATTGTCTGGGGTCCTGAGTACAGAGGGAGCCCCTGGCGGGACCATACCCAGCAGCAGCCCAGAAGGCACAGTCTCCCTGTGCGTCCGGCTCCGGTGAAGCTGGTGCCTTGTTAAACATAGCACTCAAGGTTTCACCTGGGAGGGGTGGACTTGTCAGCAGCAGAAACTGTGTTTCTGTTGTGACTTGAGGGTCATTTTGTCCCCATGCAGTTCCACTGCTGTGTAACATGTACACTGTAGCTCCAGCATCTGCTGCTTAATGAAACCAAACTATCAGCCAACCGGCAGTGGCCCGTCTTTTATCACACTGGGGATGGAGAGAGGTGTTCTGTTTGAAGTGTGGTGGTTCCCTGTCCGGTTCTTAGGGCAGGTCTCGGGCCTGCATGGTTCCTCTCATGTACTGAATTTCTCACCTCACGTGAACTGCTTTTTCCCACATGTCAGCAAGTCTTGCTTTTAAACTGTAATGAAGGTGAAGGTAGGTGAAATTAAGGTGAAAGTAGGATCACTAAAGATAGCATTTGGTAATGACTGGTAACAATTAACATAGTGGCATTGAGCCATTTACTACCTTCTGTCATTTAAACATCACTGTAATTGTGAAGTAGATACTACCCTCCCTTTATTCATTCAGTTCAGCATGAATTTCTTGCATCCTCCGCTATGTGCCAGGTACACTCCTAGGTGCTTGATGAAGCTCAAACTCCCTCCTGGAGTTTGTTTCAGTTGGGGGCACAAGCAAAGAAATAATTTCCTATAGGCATAAGTGTTGAAGAAAATAAAACATGTTAGTGGGATAGAGAGTGCAGAAGGCAGGGAGGGTTTGCAGAGTGGGAAGCAGAATGGGATAGGGTGGTCAAGGAAGTCCTGTGAGATCGTGACATTTAAGCTGAACCCTAAGGAACAAAAAGGAGCCAATCGTGCAGATTTGGGAAAGAGTGTCCCCATCACGGCAACAGTAAGTACAAAGGCTCGGAGATGGGAACAAGATTGTTTTGTTGGAGAAGCAGTCCTGTAGCTCAAGTAGGAGAGCAGTGAAAGAGGTCAGGAAGGCAGGCCAGATACCACAGAGGCATCCTAGGTCCAGAGAGGCCAAAGAAATTGTCCAGCGTCATGTAATCAGCAAACCTCAGAACTGTGACTTGAGTCCTCAGCTTCCAAATCCCATCCTTTTTTCATTTCACTGAGCTGTGCTTTCCCCAGGACATCTAGGTGAGCTTGGACTGGTGCATTTTGGTGATGACTTATGCTCTAGCTGGTGGCCTGGCCTGATGAATTTGTCCAGTCTGGGTTGGAGTGATAAGTGACTATACCTCATCTTAAACAGTTTTCACAAAAGTTTTTAGGTCTTCCTTTACGTGGATACCTTCAATAGATGAACTTACTTAAGGTTTTGGATTGGCCCTGATCTAGAAAAGACTTCTCATTAGAGTGGCTAATTGCTATTACGGAGCTACTGAGACAGGCTTCTTTATCATTAGGGGTTGTCAGGTGGGGGAAGGATTGCTGAAAAGAATGACTGTCCAGCGGCATCAGTTGTTGGACTATCTTTTATCATGAGGTCTTCCTCAGTTGTCAGCATGTCTCACCCTTCCCCCTCATGCTAGGACACAAGCAGAAGATACGAAAACAAGGCTGGCAGCTTCATCACTGGAATCGATGTCACCTCCAAGGTAAGACAGACCATGATTTATTTATACATTTTGCTAAGTGGGTGAACTTAATGAAATTTGTCTCCAGGACTTGTAGAACACCAGTTATTCTTTACCTCCTTTTCTCTTTTGTTGCTGGATTAAAACATTTTCTATAAAATTAAATTTTGTATTACACAGCAATGCTTTCATGCATCCTGAAAACATCGAGTAGAATTAGTGTGTTCTGATATCCATGGAAAGATGAAATCACTGTATACCTAGATACCCGTGCTTAACCGTTTGCAAGAAGTTCTGCACTGGGAATGTTTTGTACTGCTATGTCCACTCTTTAAAATGTGTATACTGTTTCTGCTCTCAACAGAACAAAATGTGAAAAGCGCCTGGCACATAGTAAGCCTTTAGTAAATGTCTTTATTCCTCACTGGTTGCAGGCTTAGGAAAATAGGATTTGCTGATGTTGTGGCTGTCTAAACTTTGAAGGCCAAGTCATCTGAATTATTCTCGGTACCTAGGAGTATTGCCTTTTATCTAGGTATTTATTACTACATTATCTGCTTCATTTTAACTCCTCAGAGTCAAACCTATTATTTTCCTTATTATAAACAGTCAGTAAATATTTGCTGCTCTAATTGGTGATATCCAACCCTGGACATTCTGATTTTAATGTGTGCAGTTAAGTTTGGAACAGAATTTTGAATTACAATTCTGAATAATAGTACTCTGTTGCTATACTGGTTGTATGAAACCAATAAATAAATAAATATGTCATGCTTACCTTTTTACATTTAATTTGGGTCTCCATCTATCTCAGATTACTTAAAGGCCAACAGAAAGAACCAATCACCTTAAAGACAGATAAGAAAAGAGAACAAAATGAAGATGTCCTCTTGTAAATGACTGAGTAAACTCTAGTGTTCTTAATCCTATAGTTTCCATTATATGAAACAAATATATGGGAGAAAGGGTGGTAGCCCCAGAATTGTTACATAAGTTGTTACCAAAGGCAGGTAGATAAGTTGTTTGCACTGGGAAGACGTCAGTGAAAAAAATTAGCCTAACTATTGGGAAATAACAGAAGCCTTTGCTGCTTTACCAATCCCTACAAGCTTTCTTAGTCAGACCCTCAATTAGTGTGACAAAGTCAATATACAATTAGTGGGTGGTTCCTGAGAGCGTTCAAGAACCCACAGTCGGACCTGGATTTATTTTAGCTCTTGGGAAAAAAACACAGGAAGCTGATTATTTTGTTTTTCAGTGAAGCATCAATGCCTCTTGTCACTTAAAGATGAAAATTGGCAATTCCATGCACCCAAACCTAGAATAGAGGAGAGCGTTTCTTTGCTTCAGTGTTATTTTTACACGGGGAAAACGCTTTAGGGAGTGGACCGCTCAGGCAGGCATAACGTTATAGGTGTGATTACCATGTGCACAGACGCTGTGAAATGCGGATGGTGGTGGGGCTTCTAGAAATAACACTGAGATCAGAAGATTATCCCCGTTATAGCTAAAGTGTCTCCAGCACATATTTTAGCTTTGGTATGCTTCGGTTCTGTATATCAAGTGGGATGTTAGGATTGTTTAGTTTAAGTAAATAAAACATTATATGTTATTATTACCCATCAAATTGACAGATATTCATTGAATTCCTGCTGTGCCCCAGCTACAGTGATAAGCATTGAATCATCATGGAATTATTACAGATAATGGCAGAGTTAGTGTGTGCCCTCCCAGTCATCGACTCAATATCCTCTTCTCTGCAAAAATCAGGGAAGGCGCAGTGCTGCTTATTTCTCTCTATTTTAGGGTTGTCACTGATGTATCGTGTTGTGTGGTAATTTAACTTTCCTCCTCCGTGGTTCACTTCTTTGGCTTTTTCTGGACCTCCTAGGAAGCAATTGAAAAGAAGGAACAGCGAGCCAAGCGTTTCCATTTTCGATCAGAAGTAAATCTTGCCCAAAGAAATGTAGCCTTGGACCGAGACATGATGAAGAAAGGTACGGCATGCTTTGGGGGAGTTTTTCCATGTTACCCCAGGGAATAACTTTGCTCTGCCACAGCCTTGTGCATTTGGCCTTGCCTTGCAGGTTCAGTCCTTATCCACACAGTCCTAGAGGAAGAGACTTGTGAGGCTCATTTCTTAGATGACCTGTTTGAAGTTGAGCTGCTGTTAGCTATGTCTCAGATGTTAGAGCTGGAAGAAAAAAAAAGAGAGAGAGAGATTGCCTTGTCTGAAAAGGCCCAGAGAAAGTCACCCAGTTAGTGGCAGAGCTGGGATTAAAACCCATGCTTCTGCAGATGCTTACTCATTTTCTGCTTTTATCAGAGAAGTGTTAACTTCTCTTTCCTTTGAATGTAGTGGAAATGTATCACAGTAAGACTTTTTTTTAGGGGAGTCAGAGCAATATTGGGATTGGCGTGGAAAAACCATTAATACTTAAATGTTAATACATTATTCTAGTTTTATTTTATTTTTGTGTTTTGTTAGGTATTTTGCTTCCAAGAACTTATTCTGAGTTACCATACATAGTAATCTGTCCCAGTCTTCTGAAGCAATTTATAAATAAACGGGAGAATCACTACTTTTTTAGTGAGTTCAGAGCCATACTCGTTACTTCTAATATAAATCCATGAATGCAAAAGTCTCCCTCTGTTGTATTTGCAAATTTGGATATTTGTGACAGGCTTATTTGGCAGTCCCTTGAATGCATGTTAAAGGTCTCTGCTTTGCTGTGTGAGTTTCTCTAGGCTTGCTTGGTTGATAAAAACATGTTGGATGAATGAGAGAATAGCTACTGTTTGTTGGGAACTGGCTCTCTTACCAAGCACTGTGTTAATCTGCACATTTCATATTTGTTATTTCTCACAATCACCCTATGAGGAATATGTTTTCATCCCAATTTTACCAAGAAGGAAAGGCTCAAAGAAGTTTGATAAATGCCCAGGGTTATACAGCTAGTAAAAGTGGACTCAGGATTTGAATCTAGATTTATCTGACTTTTGAAGCCTTCTTCTTAACTGCTTTGCTCTGATGCCTTACAATGTGTGACGTGATACCATAGACCCAAAACTCCTGAGTTCATCCCAGTGAACAGAGTAACTTGGATGCAGAGTTCAACTCTGGGTGCTGCTTTACTCTTTGCTGCATCATGAGTTCAAATTAGAAAAGTGACCTTGGCTTCCCATGCAGGCTGGGTTTCTAGGCATCTGCTTGAGTGGATTTCTGTTTCAGGAAAAGTCCTGTGAACACCAAGGACAGCCATGTAGCTTCGCATTCGTGCGCCTATACAGTGTGGGCTAGGTAGGCCTCTGAGGCCTCTCTTACAGCTCCACCTTGAGAGTACTGTAGTGTCACCACACCTGTTAACTTCTAGTCCTGTGAGCATTTCTTGTGAAATCTTGCCTCTGATCTTGTTCCTGCCTTTCCCTTTGCTGATTTGCCCTCCTTTGTTCCATACTTAGTCTAGTTCAGGTGTTACTTCCTCCATTACCCTTCCCTCTTCACCTGCTCAGATTTCTCTCCCACCTCTGTTGGAGCTCTTTAGGGTGCTAAACCCTCCTGGAATAAGTCTCAGTTCCTTTTTGAATGGGGCCAGTTATTGAACCTTTTTAGGTGTCAGTCTCCTTGTCGGTAAAGTGGGAATATGATAACCTACCTGAATAGGGTTGCTTTTAGGGTTAAATTTTAATTAAAAAAATTGTTTTTTGGCAAAGCAATCCTTATCTCATGGTTCTAAAAATATTCCTAAAAAGCAATAGATCTGCCTGAGATGTCAGCTGGTGCAAGGTGCTGATTCTACTTATCTCTCATCCAGGAGACAGCGTGGTATGTCTCTGAGTGCCGGCAGGGATGTTAGGGACACAGGCTTCAGTAGGACCAGTCTTCAGATCCCAGCCTTGCTACTGACCTCAGCTCTGGGACCTTGGGCAGGTTTCTCAACCTCCCACCACCTTATTTCCTTATCAGTAAAACAGAAATGATAAATAATTTCCCCTCATAGTGTTGTTGAAAGTATAAGTTAACCACATAGCAGAGTGACTGGCACATAGTAAACATTTATCAAATGATATCTTTTTCCCAAACTCTGGAGAACCCTGCTGCCTATACCAGATCAATTTAATTTAGAATGGGGGAGGTTTGGACAGGTCCTGGATATAGTTATTATTTTTATATCTCCCTAGGAGTTGTTATGTACGGTTAGAGCCACTGGTGTCAGGGTGAAGAGCATGGATTCTGAAGCCTGACATCCTGTATTCAAATCCTGGCCTGTCACCTTCTAGGGCAAGTTATTTAGCCTCCAGTAAAACCTGTGTTTCCTAATCTGTAAAGATAACAGTAGTTCTTAGAGGGTTGCTGGGAGGCTTTAACAAAATGTTACAGTTCTTAGAGAGATGTCTGGCACTCAGTAAGTGCCCAATAAATGTTAGTCATCTCATCGTCTGGTGTTCTTCATCTTCCAAGCAGTCATCTAAGTGGCCCAGCCTCTTGGGAGAATGGGGACATTGGAACAAGCATCTTGACCCCAGGTGTCAAGTTATTTCTTACTATTATTAATATAAGCAATAACAAAAGGTACCATTTTATAAATGCTTACTGTGTGCCAGTCACTCTGCTGTATGGTTAACTTCTGCTTTCAACAACACTGAGGGGAAATTATTTATCATTTCTGTTTTACTGATGAGGAAATACGGTAGTGAGAGGTTGAGAAACCTGCCCAAGGGTCAGTAGCAAGGCTGGGATTCGAAGACTGGTCCTACTGAAGCCTGTGTCTCTAACGTCCCTGCCAGCACTCAGGGCCAGGGTGTGGGGCACACACTGCAGTAGACCATTCTGCATCAAGAGGGACTTCATACTCTTGAGGGACTCAGTGTGAACAGCTTTAGCCTTATCCCCAAGATCAAAGCTCTTAGGGTTGGGAGGGACCTTAGAGGTTATCTAGACTAACCTCCTGCCCAGTGCTGCAGGCCTTTTGGCAAAGTTCCCAATGGTCTTTAGGCCTGTGCCTGAACATTTCCCAGTGATAGTACAAGAACTGTTCATGAGGCAGTCAGTCTTGTTTTGGGGATTTCCTCATGTGGAGCAGAAACTGTTGTCTAGTAATTTCTGTCAGTTAGTTACTGTGTGACTCTTAGAACAAAATAAAGCCCTTTCCTTATTCACATAGTAATAACCCTTTAGGTGAGGAAATGAGAAGCCTGTTACCTTCTTTTTTTTTATGTGACCTGACTTCCTGGTCTCCCTCCTCTAGATTCTTTCCAGTTTCTAGATGTCCATTAGGTGAAGCATAGATTTCAGATATGGTTGGATTTGTGGAGAGTATGGTAGGATTATTATCAGAGCCTCTATCCTGGTCATTTCATAGTGTTGTATTCATCTTCTAGTCAACAAAGTACCTAAGTCTTTCTTCCAGGAAATGCACCCATCGAAACAGTCTTTCTCATCTTGTACTTGAGGCACTTTTAAGAAATTACGTTTTAATTTATCCCTATTAAATTACATCACATTGATTTCCAAGTCTCCGTTTCAGCCTGTTGAGTTAATTTTCATCTTTATGTTTCAGCTTGTAGCTGGGTGCCTCGCTTCGGTGTGCATGGCTTCTGTGTCTTCGTCCAATTGTTGCTAAATGTTGAACAGGATAGTCCTGTATCATGCCATGAAACTGATCTATGAATTCTAAGTCTTATTCTGTTACCAGGCCCACATTTCCTTGCATTGTCATGTAGAGCTAGATTACATGCCTTAATGAGCTTGAGGTAGAACACTACCTATGGTATTTGAATTTCTTGGCCTGGTAGTCCTGTCAAAAAAAAAAAAGAAAAGAGGTCAGTGTGGCTTGCTTCAAAGCAAACTCATCATTTTTTATGGTTTCTTAAGGGTCATTGATTTTGTCTGATAAGCAATTTTTTTTTTAAGTTTCTGAGAATGACACTAATCTTTTCAAACTGTGGTTTGGGAATTTCTCTTTTCCTCTTTTATGAAAATCAGTACAGGATTAGTCCTTCTCAAGACTTTAAGGTAGTTCACTCTTCTGCCACTTTTTAGAGATTACCTGCCTAATTTAGAGATTGCTGCATAATTCTGAAATCACATCTGAGTGTTTTGAGTCAATATGTTGGGATGTAATTCTCTAGGAGATTTAAATCTGTTAAAACTAAATCTTATGCTGTCCTCCTCTATCTTGGTTTTAGTCCTTACTTTTAATAGCTATTCCACTGCCAGTAAATACAGTAGCAAAATACACCAACAGTTCTGCTCTTTTTCTTGCATCATCTTCCCGAAGCAGTATTGCTTGTGCAAAAATTTAAAAAAAAAGCCAACAGTCTTTTTGATAAGGCTGTTTACTCTAGACTGTAACCTTTTCTTCATTGGATGTCATACAAATAACTCATGTTCACTAAAGAAAATGGGGAAAGTAGAATAAGAAGTTGCCCACAGTCCACCATTCAAACCCATTGTCAGTGTTTTGTGTATTTCCTTCTCATCTTTGCTGGGTGTGGACTTTATTTTTGTTACTCTCTTTGTAGTCATACTGCTGTTTTCCTTTTTACTTGCCAGTCTATGATCAGCATTTTTCATGTCATTAAATAGCCTTGATGTTAGTCTTGCAGATTCTTACATGGCTCACATCCATTCTCTTACATCTGTCAGTAGTAATTTACCCTTTATCTGTCTCCCGTGTTTTGTTCTGTGGTTAGTTGTGCTTACCTAAGCTTTGCTGCCTTCTCTTTCCTTGGGGATCACCTCTCATACTCCCAAGTTACTGTATTTAGCATCTTCCAAATCTTTGCATCTTTGAAATCTGAGGCCTTGGAATTGGCTGCTTTTCCTGTGGATTTTCAGAAATCTGCTTTCCTAAAGACTTGAGATTTGTGTCCTACTATTATCATTCATTGTCTTCTTCCCCGTTAGAAAACCCACATGATACCCCCTCCACCTTTTGTGGTCAGCGCTCAGTAAATGCCCAGTCCTGGTTCCCCAGGGTGTCTTTCGCTGCCACCTCAGCAGTTAGCCCTTACTCAGCCGTTGGCCGCCTTTGTCATGTTTGTGTGTTTTAAGCAGTGCCATTGTCAGCAAGGTGAGGAGTGCAACGCATTCTCCTTTGGCAACCTTCCATCAAATCTGGAGCCTCACACAGTTTATCTCTAGTGGATCCTGCCACTATCAGTCAGTTTGGTTATTTTCTGAAAAGCACCTTTCCTATCCTCCAGCTGATTGAGATGAGTGTATCTCTACAGTGATACAGCTCTTGCACTTCTTTTTAATGACTTTACTTTTTTTGAACAACATTGTCCATTTTGTTATATATGCTGTTCTCTCTACATTAAAACAGACATTTTGTTCCTTACATTCTTTTCCCTTTTGTTTTTAAGCTAGTTCTCTCACCTGTAGTGCTTTCTTTTTTTTAATGTTGGAATGCCTTGTTATACTAACCCCCTGATACTTTTGATAATTTATTTTTGTCATTTCTTTTGGTTTTTATTTTCTCTACTTATCTCATTTATGATTAAATCCTTGTTATCAGATCAACAAATCTACAAGATGCTTTCTCCCTGATCCTCAGTCTGTTGCCTCTGCCATCACCAGGAGCTCTCCCTGTTGTTGGTTGCCTTCTTCACAACCATCTCTTTACTTCCCAGAAGACCTTTTTCTTCCAAAGTCACGACTTTTAGCTTGAAGAGCTAAGGAGGCTCTTCGGGTTAAACCCTTGAGTTTCCCATCCTGCATGTTGAAGTCACTCTGGATGTCCAGTGTGGACAACCACCTCACTGGGGCCCCTGGTCACAGTTGTGCTGGTGACCACTTATCAGGACTTGTGGGATTCCTCAGTCTTGATGGTGGTGTTGTCTTCATGAATCTGGCTGACAGGAAGTTATTCACCTGCTTTATTTATTTATTTTTATTTTGGTATCATTAATGTACGATTACATGAGCAACATTATTGTTACTAGACTCCCCCCATTATCAAGTCCCCACCCCATACCCCATTACAGTCACTGTCCATCAGCGTAATAAGATGCTATAGAATCACTACTTGTCTTCTCTGTGTTGTACAGCCCTCCCCTTGCCCCCCCACTACATTATGTGTGCTAATTGTAATGCCCCTTCTACCCCCTTATCTTTCCCATCCCACCCATCCTCCCCAGTCCCTTTCCCTTTGGTAACTATTAGTCCATTCTTGGGTTCTGTGAGTCTGCTGCTGTTCTGTTCCTTCAGTTTTTTTCTTTGTTCTTATGCTCCACAGATGAGTGAAATCATTTGGTACTTGTCTATCTCCGCCTGGCTTATTTCACTGAGCATAATACCCTCTAGCTCCATCCATGTTGTTGCAAATGGTAGGATTTGTTTTCTTCTTATGGCTGAATAATATTCTATTATGTATATGTGCCACATCTTCTTTATCCATTCATCTACTGATGGACACTTAGGTTGCTGCCATTTCTTGGCTATTGTAAATAGTGCTGTGATAAACATAGGGGTGCATATGTCTTTTTCAAACTAGGCTGCTGCATTCTTAGGGTAAATTCCTAGGAGTGGAATTCCTGGGTCAAATGGTATTTCTATTTTGAGTTTTTTGAGGAACTTCCATATTGCTTTCCACAAAGGTTGAACTAATTTACATTCCCACCAGCAGTGTAGGAGGGTTCCTCTTTCTCTGCATCCTCGCCAACATTTGTTGTTTGTCTTTTGGATAGTGGTCATCCTAACTGGTGTGAGGTGATATCTCATTGTGGTTTTAATTTGCATTTCTCTGATGATTAGTGATGTGGAGCATCTTTTCATTGCCTGTTGGCCATCTGAATTTCTTCTTTGGAGAAGTGTCTGTTCAGATCCTCTGCCCATTTTTTAATTGGATTATTTGCTTTTTGTTTGTTAAGGTGCGTGATCTCTATATATTTTGGATGTCAACCCCTTATCGGATATATCATTTATGAATATATTCTCCCATACTGTAGGATGCCTTTTTGTTCTATTGATGGTGTCCTTTGCTGTATAGAAGCTTTTCAGCTTGGTATAGTTCCACTTGTTCATTTTTGCTTTTGTTTCCCTTGTCCGGGGAGATATGTTCATGAAGAAGTTGCTCATGTTTATGTCCAAGAGATTTTTGCCTATGTTTTTTTTCTAAGAGTTTTATGGTTTCATGACTTACATTCAGGTCTTTGATCCATTTCGAATTTACTTTTGTGTATGGGGTTAGACAGTGATCCAGTTTCATTCTCTTACATGTAGCTGTCCAGTTTTGCCAACACCAGCTGTTGAAGAGGCTGTCATTTCCCCATTGTATATCCATGACTCCTTTATCGTATATTAATTGACCATGTATGTTTGGGTTAATATCTGGACTCTGTATTCTGTTCCACTGGTCTGTTCACCTGATTTAGTTTGGCCACCTACATAGGCTCTCATCAAACTTATCTTTAATCTTCAAGATGACAAGGCACTATTTAAGAAATAATTTATCTGAAAGTATTTGCATGCTTTTTTTTTTTTTTTTGAAGAAGGAAGGTTGTTCTTGCCCATTTTTAAGTTCTTCTGAGGGCCCCAAATGTGGTGCAAAGGACAGATTTGGGGGAAAACGAGACACCTTCAAATCTTAGCCCATCACGTTAGAGCTGTGTGACTCTGGGCAGATGCCACAGCTTCTCTGAGCACTGGGGGAGATTACAGAAGTTCCTAGTGGAGAGAGTCTGGGAGAGTGCTCAGATAACAGGGTCTTGGAGGAAAAACCAGCCTCGTCTTTCCCCTCCTGTAGTCTGGGGATGGCCTGGGCGATATATACATATAGCTTCTCCAGTGTCCATTGCATTTTAAGTTTGTTCTAAATAAAAGTAATATATGTCATATATTTAGCCTGACTTAGGATCCTGTTTGACTATAGCCTTCAGCCTTTCTTCCTTCCTGGAAGTAACAATGGTTATCAGTGTGGGGTGAATCATATAAGGCTTTTTTTCTAGGTATTTTTGTATATAAATACATACCCTTAGAAAATGAATGGTAGTGTCTATGTTTTAATTTTTTTAATGTCATTTTATGTGTTTTTCTGCATCTTGCTTTTTTCACTCAATAATGTGTCTCCCATGGTATATAATTAATTTCATTGTTTTACTTACATACTGTTCTTTAATGTGAATAAACCATGGTTCATTTAATATGGATAAACCCTAACTTAGTACTCAGATCGCTACTGGGTTGTTAGAAATAGAACTGCAGCAAACATCTTTGTGTGAGCTCATCTGTGAACCATCATAGATACTGAGGAGTAAAATTGTGGTGCTTATAGGGCATGTGCTAAATATTTGTAATATACACTCCCAATTTGCTCTTCAGAGTGGCTGTATCAGTTCACGTTCCCACTGGCAGAGGGTGTGGCTTTTCCCCCCGCACTGCCAACAATTGATACTAAAAGACATAAATAAAAAAAAAATTCTAGTCAAAGCTGAATGTCTTGTTTTAATGTACATTTTCCTGATTAGTAGTGAGATCAACTATTTTTTCATAAGCTTATTGGCCTTTTGTGTTTGCTTTTGTGTGAGATACCTGCCCATATCCTTTGCCCATTTTTATTTTAGGCTGTTATTTTCTTACTGATTTTATAGGATTTCTTTAGTTTCATACTTTGCTTTATATCCAGGAGCAATGTCTCTTCTTTTCACAATTGTCTTGACTATTGCACCTTTCTCTTTGACACATTTAAAATTTTAGAATCTGCTTTTCCAGTTCAGTGAATAATCCTGTTGAATTTGATATTGCTTTAGTTACTGCAGGTAATGTAGGGAGAAGTATCATGTATTTTACTAACACTTTATCTTCCTCAGCCTGATATGCCTATTCTGAATTAAATCATTTGTGTAATGCTGCTGTTATGTGATAAGAATTAAAATAGCTTAGCTTATTGTGTGTCTCATTTTCTTTTTTTTGTTTTGTTTTTTATTTAAATTTTACATATGTAGAACCATGCAACCTGGACTCATTTGTGTCTGGCTCCTTTCACACGACTCTGTGTCTGACAGATCCAAGCAGGTGGTCGGACCTAACTAACGTAATTTAGGGTGTGATGTCGGTCAGTTGTACTCTTTGGAACAAATCATCTCACTTGGGAACAAACTGTGGCGTATTGGGAGGCACGTAGCGTTGTTCCTGTGCAGACATCCCCAGGTTGTCCCTGAAGGGATGTGGGGCAGTTCCTCCAGTGAGTCCACGCCAACAAAGCAGTGGAGGCAGTTTCCCAGTGCTGCCTTCATCACAGCCTAGCCATGGCTGGCATTCCATGGCCGGAAATAGGTGCACATCTGTGAGCTTCCTCCCAGGCAGTGTCTGTGCCCTCACGTGGCTTAGTACATGCCAGACACTTTGTCCTGCTATACCAACAGCCTGCGGGCAGAGTGACGAAGTATGCACACCGCCGGGGCTGCCGTCTGGTTATTGAAGCTATCAGGTCTGGCCTGGGCTCCTGAGGATTTTCCTGCCTGTGAAAGACTTGCTTGATAAAATGGGAGACTGGTGGATAGGGTATAGATGTCTGCTCTCTTCACCAACTCTCGTAGGACTTCCGCGTCTTATCCTGGTGTATTTTCATGAAGATCTTTAAGGCACTCTTTAGATGCCTCCTGGATTAGGTGTCTGGAAATCTAATAGCCCTGCAGCAGCAAAGCACAGCTGTGGTGGGGCTGTTTTAATGAGATGAGTGGAAGGTACAGCCGGGATTACACTGGGACTGAAGCAGTTCCTGGTGAGGAAAGCGGTTCGGGAGCCAAGGGGTGAGCACACGGGTCAGTGCAGACATGACTAGTTAGGCAGGCTTTGTCTGGCTTCTGCCACTAATTAGCTGGTCATTTAACAAAGCCACTCAACAGCTTTGGACCTCAGATTCTGCCTTTGTTTTGAAAAGTGAAGTGGCTGTATTTCATGATCTGACGCCTTCCAGTCTAAAACAGTGTGTTTTCTAAAACTGAATGGAATATTCAGCATTGCAGGGTGTTAATTGTCTCATTCTGATTATCTGGGCGGTCTTGCCATAATGCAGTAAACTTTCACTTAGAGAGTCGGAGACATTTACATCTGGTGGAGCCTTTTACAAGTCAAGAAAACAGACTCTGAATGTGCAGATGACTTATTCGCGGACGTCCAGATGGTTATCTGAAAAAACTAACCTGTTACACCCCGAATCTCAGGTGCCCAGTTCTGAGATCTATTCAATAGTTTCTCAGAAGGATCGCCTAGAAAATTACCTCCTTTCCTAGAAATCCTGATCCCACTGGATTATAGAATCAGGACTGTACTCCATAGAGCTTTGGAAAACTTGCTAGACCAGCGGGAATGGTTTTACATTAGCTGCTGCCATCAGCTCTTTTTTTTTTTTTTTTTATGTTAAGGTGTCATTGATACACATTCGTGTTTTGTGCGGTCTGTTCTGTTCTCCAGCTGTATGCAGTCTGCGTAGCCTTCTTTCACGTTGCTCTTTTAGGATTAGTTGTATTAACTATATTTTCATATTATATGTGGTTTTGGGAGGGATTCTTTGTCTCACCTCTCACGCCGCCATCTTTAATCTCCTCATTTTCTTTTAAAGTAATTGTCATCTCCTTTAGCATATTTCTTTTCTAAATACATGTGATCTGAACTGTTATAAAGGGATACTGGTGGGGTATGTAGTAGTGGGTGGGAAAATTCTATCATTTCTGTGTCTTGTTTCTCCAGCAATCCCCAGAGTGAGACTGGAGACGATCTACATTTGCGGAGTAGATGAGATGAGTACCCAGGATATCTTTTCCTATTTTAAAGAATATCCTCCAGCTCACATTGAATGGTTGGATGATACCTCTTGTAAGTACACCCAAGTTTCCTTTTGAATATGCTTCTGTTTACAATTTTAAAAGCGTTCTTACCATCTCAGATGGTGAATGATTATGGCTCACACTCTGTGTCTAATCTCTGCCCTAGCCTAGGAGAGGGAAAATTGCCTGAAGATGAGCACAGAATGCCTTAACCAGTATTCCAGGGCAGTGCAGAGGTGGTGACCAGGTCTCTAGGAGGTGGCTGCTGGCATCTGAGTCCACTGTACATGATAGAGGCCTCTTTAACTCCACACTTTTCTAACAAAGGAGGGGATCCAACTGTATAGACATGGGGCTGCGTTTTCAGGGCTTTGAACTTTGTAATTGCAACTTGTCATACAGCTATTCAGCGGGCTAGCCTGCCTCAGTGCCTCTGTCTGAGAACGAACCAGAACCTCTGATGCTGTATCAGCCCTCTCACTCCTGCTTGCTTTGGAACTTCACCTGCTTGCCCTAACCCGTGAATTGCCCAATTTGTGAACTAATGGTGATTTTTAACTTAACCTTTCCATGTCAAGTCCAGCCTGGCCTCTGCTAGCCAGTTTGCTGGCTTCTTGTCTTGACTCACTTCTAGTCTGGCTTTACTTACTGCCAGCTTGCTGACCTGCTGGGTTACCCCAGGTAGCAGCCTGATTTTCCTGGTTGCTTTCTTTAGAAAGTAATTCAGTGTTTTCATTGAAAGAAGAAGAAACATTGACTGATGTGTGGGTGTATTTTCCTACATATATATATATATATATATATGTATGTATGTATATGTATAACAGTAACAATATTATATACAACAGTAATAGTAGCACAACTCCATTTGGGTTCCTGGACCCAATTCCAATGTCTGTGTCTGTGTGGGGGTCTTCCCCCACACACACCACCAAGAAATTCTCCAACACCAGCAGGGTGTCCGAGAACTCAATTCTGATGCTCTCTGCCTGAAAACAGCACCAGATTCCCCTAGGTTAAGGGCTCCATCCTACAAGACTGCCCTCCACCCCCAACTCCAGATGCCAGTCACAAGCCCCAGTCAGTCCCACTACCTCTTCCTTAGTTTCAGTTAATTTGCTAGAGTGGCCCACAGATCTCAAGAAAACACTTATATTTACCAGTTTTATAAAGGATACAAATTAACAGCCAGATGAAGAGAGACATAGGGCAAGGTCCCAAATAAAGGAGTGTCGGTCCTCGTGGAGCTTGGGGCCTGGCTCGGTGCACATGGAGTCGTTCTGGTTCCCCAAGCGTAGAAGCTCTCCCCGACTGAGGGAAGCAGGATCCAACAGAGCAATAAGCTCTCAGGGTTTTGTGAGGGCTTCATTGCATAGTCACGGTTGACTAAGTTATTGGCCATTGACTGATGCAGTCTGGTCCAAAGTCTCTCATTAACATGCCAAAACACCCATTTCACCTTTAAGACTGTAGTGTTTTCAGGAACTGTGGATGAAGATCAAATACACTTGGGAAATATATATTTGGTCAAATGAATGACCAAATATGTATTTCTTATGACCCATTTTATCACAACTGAGTAACAGATTTTTCTTCTTTATCCTTTTTGCTTAACTTACACCGTCCAAATCAGGGGTCGGCAAATCTTTTTCTATAAAGGGTTGAATGGTAAATATTTTAGGTTTTGCAGCCTGTACATCTCTGTTTCATCTCCTCGACTTCACCATTGCAGCGTGAAAGCTGACAGTACGTGATTGTCTATGAGCCTGACCGTTTTCCATGGAACGTTATTTACAGAAATGTGATTGTGTAGTATATTTTATATTAATTATAGGTAAATAAAGCTGGTACAGAAATAACCAAGCAGTAAATAAACAGGTGGTAGGTTGGATTTGGCCTTGGGGTTATAGTTTGCAAATCTTTGATTTGAGTTGTTAAAATCATAGCTAACAGGATGATAGAGTTAGAGGGACCCTTGGAATTAATTACCCAATTCAACCAGCTCATATTACAGAGAAGGGAAGTTGCTCAAGCCCAGGTGGCACGTTAATAACAAAGATGAGAATCTTTAGGCCTTAGTTTTTTAAACTGAGGTGTAAAATTAATATAAGATTGAGAAATGCTGTTTTAAACAGAGTAAAACATATCTCTTTTCTACAAGATTCTTCAAAAACTTTTTCTTACCAAATTCTGTTACTTAAAGTAGTAAATTAAATAAGTTGCTACAAAGCCAAGGGGCTGTCATGCCTCCATGTTATCTATCCCATGAATACCTTCATCACCCACAGTTCTCAGTGGCAGAACATCATTTAGCATGTCTGAGTGACAAGATACAGCAGAGAGCTTCCCTGTAGAGGGCAGTAGTATAAAGGATATTCCAAGTTTATTTGACCACCATCATCATCATCAAAAACCGCTGACGTATACTGGCACCCACTGCATGTCAGGCAGTTTTAATATAGAATGAAATACTTGACCATCACTTGTGGAACCCAGTTTCGGCATGTAGCTCTGGCTAACTTCATCAAAGAGGTTTTACTATCACTTTCTGAACTTGTTTTATTAGTTGGTTTATACATTTTACTGGTGCCAGTCTGCAGCTAGATGAGACTAATGAATACGATGCAGTCTCTGTTCCCCAGAAATTGTTTGGATGCAGTGTAACATTTTTTATTTTACGTTTTATTTTAGGTAATGTGGTTTGGCTGGATGAAATGACAGCCACCCGAGCCCTTATCAATATGAGCTCTCTGCCAGCCCTGGATAAGATAAGAAGCAGGGATGCCAATGAGGACAGGTCATCTGAGAAAAGTAAAAAAGGTAACTGAATACAAAGGATGGACTTCAGAGCTAAAAGTCCTTTTGTTTACACAGTTTGGGTTTTCTGTACAGCGAATTATATAGCATCTCATTGTCAGTTATTTCAGAAATGGGTCCTCAGTAAATAGGAGAGAACGTTAGATATCTGAATTAATATATTTGAGATGGAGTTATGTTAAGGTTCATCTTGTCCCTCACGTTCCATTTTAGACAAGCAGGAAGACAGCTCAGATGATGATGGGGCTGAAGAAGGAGAAGTTGAAGATGAGAACTCAAGTGATGTTGAGGTTAGTAATAGGGCAAAGAATATGTAAGGTTTTACTATAAAAACTGCTTATTGTCTTTTTATTTAAAGCTTAAAGACTTAGTAAGTTGTGTTCTTCCTCTGCCTTTCACCAGTAGGCCTGAAGGTACACCAGCCTCTCGGCCCTTAAGTTCCTGTGGCTGTAATAAATGATAGATACATCTTGATATCTTAGAGTAGCATTCATGCTTGTGTATAAACGAAAATGTTTTATTGAGAAATACTTTTGAGTGGTATCTACTCAGGAAAAAAAGCAAGTAATGGCCTATTTCCTAATGGACTATATATGATTGTTGGAAATACTAAAGTGTGTTCATTTGAAAAATATTCATGGAGTGCTTACTCTGTACCAAATACTAGGTGCTGGGGATATAACGTCAAGCAAAACACAGTCCTTGCCCCATTGGAGCCTATATCGTAGTGGGGAAGACAGACAATACACAGATATGCAGATATGTAATGTAATGTCAGGAAGTAAGGGTATTGTGAAGAAATGTAGGGAAAGTTAAGTGGATGGAGAGTGCTAGAGACTATTTTAAACAAGATGGTCAGGGAAGACCTAACTTAGAAGCTCTGCAGAGGGACTGGTGCTGTACTGTTGATGAGTGTTACTACAGGTGGAATATGCCTTCTTAATCAATGGTAACTGAGTAAACACGGAAAAGGCTTTAATTTTTATATTGAAAATACTCTTTTTTCTTAAGTTGGACACGTTGTCTCAGGTAGAAGAAGAGTCTCTGCTAAGAAACGACCTTCGTCCAGCTAACAAACTTGCTAAAGGCAATAGGTTGTTCATGAGATTTGCTACAAAAGGTAAATGTGATACTTGGTATTGATTTTTATTATTAATCACAGTGATTTATTATTATGTGAATCAGAATCTAATTTCTGATTTGAATCAGAAATTAGATCAAGTAATCTCAAGGCCCCTCTCAAACTATAATATTCTGCAATGATGATTTGCTGAGTTGAATTTCAGACTTTGAGGGTGAATATTAGCTATTTGTGTACTTTGGTGTTTCTGGCTAAAGTAAGTTGTTTTCTAGTTTTCCATGTGTGCTTTTCAGCCAGTTTATCATCTGAACTATGAAAATTTTTTAAATTGTATTTTTTTAACTGATCACAGCAGTAGCTTCCGGGACATCGCTAATAGTGCCATCAGCTCTGATTCTCTGAGGAATTAAATTAAAAGCTTCTTAACAGTTCATATGGTTTCTTATACACAGTGAGTTTGGTGTGTCTTAAAAAATACAAATAGTGTTTTGAATCACTTGAGAATTAATTGGAGGTGGTAACATTTCACCCCTGAATACTTCCATATGTATTTCTGAGAATAAGGGATTTGTTTTTAATCAAAGTTATCAAAATCAGGAAATTTAACAATACAATACTGTTAGCTAATCCATAGTGCACCTTCAGATTTCATCAGTTGTTTCGTTAATTTCCCCACTTTTTATATTAAAACTGCCTGGCACACAGAGAGTGCTGCGTAAGAGTTAGCAGCTCTTGATGGTGGTGGTGATTGTCAAATGTATTTGGATTATTCTTTACACTACTCCCTCCTTAAACTCAGATCCACTCCAGGACTGAGAGGTTAAGGATGCCATGTCTCCATAGTCTCGCTGAATATGAGACTCCTCTACCTGGTTTTCCTTGACTTAAAAACATTCCTTCAAAAACATGTTTAAAGCATATAGGCTCATTATTTTACAGACTGCCCCTCAGTTTTGGTGTGTCTGATGTCTCCTGATTAAATCTGGGTTGTGCATCGGAGGGAGGGCAGGAATACCACAGAAGTGGTGCTGCGTCTTACCAGGAGGCACATGATATTTGTCCCATTCCCGGAGATGTTAACTTTTATCAATTGGTTAAGGTAAACTGTGCCAGGTTTCTTCACTGTAAAGTTACTCTTCCATTTGTAATTTGAAGATTTGTGAGGAGATATTTTGAGATTATGTAAACAGCCTGTTGCTCATCAGACTTGTACAAATAGCTTTAACAGCCATTGATGACTTTCTAACCCTCCATTTTTTAATTAGTTGGCAGTGTGCTGTAAGGAAAAGCTTTCTCTTTTTACCCATTTATTTATTTACTTATTTATATCAGTTTACACTCATGGAGCCTTGTTTTATTCAGTGGGTTATCATCCATTAAATTGTCTTGGATTTGGCCAGGAGAGCCCCTTCACACTGTGTTCTTTTGACATGCCTCCATGATTCTTTGAGCACTTAATTATTTTGTGGCACAATAAAATTTCTTGTTTGCCCAGACTCAGCTTACATCTGGAATTGGCCATGTCTCCAAGGAGCTGGGGGGCCCTTTTTTTGTAGGTGTACCCGCTGGTTTATGCTGCCAAGTTTTCACACAGCGCTGGATATATTTGCATTTGTGTTTATGCTTTGCAATCATTTGAGCGCCCAAGCAGCTGTCAAAGACCCTGACCACCTTTTCTTTCTGTTAACTGGCATTTTATCTCGACAAATGTGATTTTTTTCTCTAATTGTTCATTTGCATGGCTATTTGGGTGCATTGTGGATATATACTGCTCTGCTGTTTTCTTTAAGCTATTTTGAGGAACATCATGATAAACTGGAAAAAAAGGTTTACCAAATATATGGAATTGTGTGTGATCTGTTTCTTTAATGCTGATTTTGTATTATTGGAGTGTTGTCATTCAGAAATGAGTATCAGCTTTGAGGAGGCAGTGAAAATGCCACCTTTTTTAGAAAGCTTTTTGATTCTTGAACACCTGTAATGACTGAAGCTCTCTCATGCTTCTGGGAACCTGGTATTTTATATTGTTTTTGTTTTTTAATGATATTTTCTCTAGTAAGTTGGCTCCTTCAGAGCATCTTAACCTCATATATCCCTGTAGCTTGCTCCACCCTCTCCACAGTGTCAGGGACACTCAAAGGGACTGTTATTATGGTGCCTCTTTCCATTGTGTTGGCAGACTGCTTCATCTGATCCCAGCTATGGAAACATTCTTTTTTTTTCAACTATTCAACATTGTCTTCACACCCACAGGAAATCCTAGGTAACTGTTGCAATTAATTTTTAGATGACAAAAAGGAACTTGGAGCTGCCAGGAGAAGTCAGTATTACATGAAATATGGAAATCCAAATTATGGAGGCATGAAAGGAATTCTTAGTAATTCTTGGTGAGTCCAAAACCTTAACAATACAATAGTTTAAATAGTACTTAAACTTTTCTTAATCCTTCAGTGGGTATTCTGCAGTGGAATGTCGACACCATGTGTGTGGACTTGAAAGAAGACAAGAAAGAATTCAAGATTCTTAACTGTGGTAAATGGTGTGAGAATGCTGAATTTTAGTTTCATGTAAAATGTTTCTTTCAGTACCTAAGTTGCATCAGTGTGGAGTTGAAATTAATTAGTGAATTTCAGGGTTCTTCTTGTTGGTTTTTGATTATGTGCTTATCTTGGCGATGTTGCAGGAAGCGAAGATATCATTCCCGTCGCATTCAGCGGGATGTGATCAAGAAGAGAGCCCTGATTGGGGATGACGTTGGCTTGACGTCCTATAAACACCGACATTCCGGTAGTTGCCTGCTCAGCTCTTGGGTAGACACATGCTTGGCTCCCGAAATCATATTTTTATTCTTAATGCAGTCTTTTAAGGTTCCAAACTTTATCATCCTTTCTTCCTTGCCCTCACCCTCTGCCAACATATAGGAAAGTAAGTGAAGTCACGATTAATTTTAAATTGCCCATACAAAGAGGTCAAATGATTTTATAAAAGCTGCTCTAACAAAAAAGGCCAAATGTGACATAGGGAAAAGACTTCTCATAGGAATCTGATTTTCTACTATTAATATCAAAAGCTGCATGAAAAAAATTTTTAAAATTATTTTATCAGATGAGCTGATGTTATTGTTCCTTTATCTGATAGTGAAAAACAGGCTTCCAGGTCTAGTATTTTATGCTTACTGGCTTGTGCACATGAATGCCTCAGTAAAGTGGATTTCTTGACTGGGTTTCACTTTGTTTTGCTCTTCCTTCCTTCCTTCCTCCTTCCCTTCCTTCCTTCTTTCTTTGGTACTTTTTGTAAAAGAACCATTTTCATTATGTTTTATAAAGATTTCTTTTTATTTTGGACCTAATCTGTGGACTCATTTACATGCTTTGTAGAACTAAGTCAGCTTATAAACATGGAATAACATGTATACACATTTATCATTGTAACAGGGACAGGGAGAGATGAAGTTATCATATTTAATGTTTAAGTCCAAAGTTGCATATTTGAAATCTGCATCTTCAAGATGCTTTGACTTTTCTGTTGCAGTTACACTTTTCCAATTTCAGTTACTCTAAGATACTTTTATCATATCATCATTAAACTAAAAAGCAAATTGCCCCTAATTCTAGCACTCTAATAAAATACTCATTTCATTTTAAACTTTTCCTTTTTGTCTCTTCATAAGTATAATTGTGAACATATATTTTATATTTTTCCACATATAAGCATTTTTCTATGACCTTGGAAGTTACAGCTGATTTTCATTATTTGTGGTGGTTGTGTCTATAGAGTCACTGTGATCATTGAAGCAGCAAATTTTAAACCATTCAGAACTTATCATGCCATTTTCATCATCTGATCAGTATATAACCTTGTTTGATGTGTATTTCTGTTTAAAGATACTTTATTTGTTATATATTGTTGATTCATTAATGTTGGACTCACGGCCAACAGCACTATAACTCATGCCTGAATGAAGTTTATCTAACATATATTTTCTCTATTAGGCACAATACAGACTTCTTAGGAAGTACTTAGGAACAGTAGATAGTTTCGGCACTACATTCGGAGGCCATTTTAAACAGTGAAATCACCAACAAAGGCCACAAAAATGTGAAAAATGTGGCGCTCACTAGATGGCAAAAAGGGCACTTGCTTACAATACAAATGCTGACACAAGAAGCCACATTGTTTGACCTCAGCTGGGAACAAGCATGTCTGGTGTCTCAGATTTTTTGCCACTCTAAACATATCCACAAATGACCACGGAAGTGCTTTGCGTGTTGCTTTTGGAGTTACAAATAAATTTGGCAAATTCACAAAAAAAAGAATCTGTGAATAATGACAATCAACTATATTTTGGGTAATAGCCATCAGCCTGCTAGATCATACTTTACCTGGCCATTCTCCTGTTGTAGGTATCAGAGTAGCAACCAGATTGGCACTGTTGCAGATAATGCTTCAAGAAGGTCTTAGGCATGGGCACCTCATCTTTTAAAAAGATCCCAATGCAGAGTAGAAAATCAGATTTGTTAGTAGAAAACCTCATGTTTTCTGGTTAAATTTCTAGGACTAGTGAATGTTCCTGAGGAACCCATTGAAGAGGAGGAAGAAGAGGAAGAGGAGGAGGAGGAGGACCAGGACATGGACGCAGACGACAGGGTGGTGGTAGAATACCATGAGGAGCTCCCAGCTGTCAAGCAGACTCGGGAGCGGAGCGCATCTAGGCGCTCCAGTGCCAGCAGCTCAGACTCAGATGAAATGGACTATGATCTAGAACTGAAAATGATTTCTACTCCCTCACCAAAGAAAAGCATGAAAATGACTATGTATGCTGATGAAGTGGAATCTCAGTTGAAAAGCATTAGGTAAAAGTATTTTTTCTTTTTTTTCAGATAATCATGTTTATTTATCTGTTCTAATTTAGTCCTTTGGAGAATGTGAATAAAAGCATACATTTTTTTCCTTTAAATATACAAAAAGTGATATTTGTTATAAAAACTAGAGAATACAGAAAGTGAAAACCACCTGTAATTTCATCCTTTGCTAAGGTAACAGCTGCTAGCAATTGAGTGAATAAACTTCCTGCTAATTTTATGTATATAAATAACACATGGAGAAATTATAGATATATTTGTACAAAAATGAAATTACTACACTATTTGTGTTGTTTTGCAGCATGCTTTTTCCATTTAATATATTGCAGACATCTGCTGTTTTTCAACTGTATCTGGTATTGTTTGAAAGTATCATGATTTATTTAACCAGTCAACTAAGGTTAAAGTCTAGGGGTGCTCTCTTTAAGCATTCTTGGTGGTGTATTTGGGAAAAGGAAAAAGGCACTCTAGCTGGTTTGTTTGTATGGCTTTGTTCACATCCTTAGTTTTAGTTTTTGGAGAGCTTGCTGGTGGTGACTGCTGCCAGAATGACGCTGGCCCCTAGTGTGGTAGCAGATGTGGTTTGACAGAGAAGTCTGCCCTTTAAAGAAGGGGATGGTAGACTCTCTTGTATCTTGACTGCAGCCATATCAGAGCCTGGGTGAGCAGAGAGCCCCTGTAGGCCTGTTTGTCCCAGGAGAAGAGAGGGGACTCATGATCACGTGCTCTTTGATGGCTTACAGGTATAAGTGGAAACCACCCTGGAAAACTCAGGAACCTGCTTGTCCCATCTGGTCTCTTCACAACAGGCTGATCATGATTTTTATAGGCAAATAATTATCAGGGTGTGGTATTTGTAAATGAACGTTGGCCGTATTAGATTGGATTTCTTAAATTGTTTTCCAAAATACATGAGGTTGTTTCATAGGCATCATCCCACAGTTGACATTGGTTAATTGTGTCCTTTTTTTTTAAAGGAACTCCATGAGGGCAGATACTATATCCACAAGCAATATCAAAAACCGAATCGGTAACAAATTACCAACTGAGAAATTTGCAGATGTCCGACATCTGTTAGATGAAAAACGCCAGCACACGCGTCCACACCACCCGGGCAGCAGTGCTAAGTCAGGTATTGTCTGGTCGTGTCTCTGGGCTTCACTCTGAGCTCTAGAGAGCATATTGGGGCAGGGATGGGTCCTTGAATAGAATGGTGCCTCTTGTGGACTGGTTTAGTTGTCCTGGTTCATCATGTCTAGGTTTTGGATCAGGCATTGGAACTTTAGGAAATGAAAAATAATCAGGTTTTTGCATTCCTAGCCTTCAGTATTTTTATCTCAATTATTTTACTGTGCCTGTCATTGGTATACTTTCTTCATAAGAACAGTAGGAAATTAAGCTGAGTTGCTTTATACATGGTTAAGAATTTGAACTAGATAGCTTATATGTGCAAATAAGATACAGTTCTTGGCCACGCATGCTGTATGCCAGGCCCTGGGCTTGCTGCTGGCAGTGTTAGGGGTTTGTGGAGGGGATGCAAAGTCATCAGGAACTCAGATGGAGAAACACGGGTGCACATATTCAGATAATTCTACCCCAAAGAGGAATGGAGTAACTGCTCTAAAAAGTGTACAGGCAGTGGGCTGTGGGAGCAGAGGGGGGTGGGAAATCCACTGGGAGAATTGTGGAAGGCTTCTTAGAGAAAGTGGCCTTAGAAGGAGGCTTTGGGGGGAGAGTAGGACCTCAGTTGGCAAACCTAGTTTTTTGAGATGGGATGTAACCTGATCTTTATCTGGTTTGGAAAGATTATTTGGTGGCAGAGTGGGAGTAGGATAGAGAGTTAAGTGAATAACAAGGACCCGAACTAGATCAGGGTCAGTGGAGACAGAGTGGGTGACAGAACTTCAGACCTTGGGAAGGAAGAAGACTCAGCACTGGGCAGTGAGGGAGGGAAGGGAGAGAAGCCGAGGGCTCAGTGCTGAGGGGTGAAGGATGGGGCTGTGCTCTGAGACAATAAGCAAGGTGGGTTAGCCCCAGCGTGGTGAGGTCCTGAGAAGTCTGGTATTGTTAGTGGGAACTTGGGAGGACAGGCAGCTCTCAGGGGGATTGGAGGAAAAATAGGTTTGATTTGGGGTATCTTCCCCTGATCCTTTGCTTTTTGCCAATCTCATTATTGTTAAGTATAATAAGTTTATTGAGAACTTGTTATATGTTCAAAGGTTATGGCTTCTGCCCTCAGGGAGCACAGTATTGCTTGTTAGCTGAAATGTTTGTAAATTATGTGGTGTGCTTGGTTCTACTAAAACAAAAAGCAAAGCAGTTGATTTTGCCTTAGAAATTCCTTTCTGGAGCAGTCAGCTGAGACACTTTCTCCTCAGGACAGCTGTGTCTGGCTTTTTCTAGGGGAATCGGACTGACTATGCAGAGAAGAGGCTTTGAGAAGCTTGGTTTTGTTGGGCTCTGTGTCCCCAGCCTGGGGAGACCTGGCACCGGGCTTTGTGGAGGCCGCGGGCTGACAGCACGGAGAGCAGAGCACGCACGCTTGGTCATAGCAGTCCTTTGTTTCTTTTCCTAGACATACGCCAGAGGCTAGGAAAGAGACCGTATTCTCCGGAAAAGGCTTCTGGTAGTAACCCGGTCGTTCGGAGAGAGCCCTTTTCTGATGTACATAGTAGGCTAGGTGTTCCCAGGCAAGATGTTAAAGGCCTCTACTCTGATACTCGGGAGAAGAAATCAGGTTGGTAACACTTGTAACTGACGGGGATGGGACTGGGTAAGAGGAGAGACAATGAGTCTGTCACACAAAGGCTTTGTTTGCAGAAGAAAGGAAATAGTGTATGCCAAAAGTAAGTGATTTTTTTCTCCATTATAATCGTTTTTATAATAATAGTAAGAATGGTAACAGTGTGGAAAATTTAGAAAATGGGGGGAGAAAACCTACCCCTGGTTCTTTCTGTTTAGCACAAAAATAATGTTTAGTTTCATGTAGGTTATTCCAGTCTTTGTTGATAAACATATCCTACTTTTTTTATGTAGCATTTTATCATAATAATTTTTCCACATTGTTATATTCTTTATAAATAAAACTTTTAGTTTCCTTATAGTGTGGCTGTGCTGTGAAATTCTAAACATGTATTTCTCTATTAGATGTTAATAAAGTGTATTTTAAAAATTAATGGATAGTGGGCAGAATCTCTGAAAGTTTACAGTGTAGCAGGGCCATCAGTTTGCAAAGTGTTACAGCTGGGAATGATCTGGGAATGCGCCACTCCTGGCAGAATGAAGCTATGCGCACAGCATGGTGAGTCTCCCCAGGGAGGGGCAGGTGTAGTAAATAGTTTCCCAGGTGATTTGGATGGGCCTAGTGTGGGGGCCACATGCGCCCTGGCCGTGAGACTCTCCCACTGGGTCCAGTCCCTCAGTTTGCAGTCTGGGGCCTGCAGCCAGGGAAGCGAGAGCACCCGCCCGAGACTGCATAGTGGCTGCAAGTGCCACAGACACCCTGGTGCTTATTGCATATCATGTGCTGGTAGTTTCCCAGCCTCCTTGGTACCTCCCTGTTTCTCAGCATTAACCGCCAAAACTGAAGTGCCTTCTCATCCAAACAGGTAGTTTATGGACTCGCTTAGGATCCGCACCCAAGACCAAAGAAAAGAACATGAAGAAAGTGGATCACAGGGCGCCGGGCACCGAGGAGGATGACTCTGAGCTGCAAAGGGCGTGGGGGGCTCTGATCACGGAGAAAGAACAGTCTCGCCAAAAGAAGAGCCGGTTAGATAACTTACCATCTCTTCAGATTGAAGTTAGTCGGGAAAGCAGCTCTGGTTCAGAGGCAGAGTCCTGATGCCCTTGGGGCTGAGGGCAGCTGCCCCAAAGCCTGCCATTCCTCCACGGGGTGGGGCGCACAGAAGGAGCCTCCCCCTGCAGGAGCTGGCGCCCCTCCTGCTCTTACACAGTCACCCTCAGCTCTTGCTCCTCCAGCAAGACATCTTAAGAATGTGACATGTTTGAAGGGCATCTATCTTTTGCTGCAGAGTTATAGTTCTGGGCCCTCAATTCTTTTCCCACCACCCCACAAGCTTTAACCCTTTGAGGGAAAGGCAGCCCTCCAAATTTTGTAGACATTTTTCTTAATATTTTTAACATGTGTCTTTTAAAAGAAATGTTTTACACAATTCATCCAAAGAGCAGAGAACTGAACTTCTCACTATTGCCTTGGCCCTGACAGCTGTTACCAGCACCCTTTTCCCAAGAAAAGTCAATTCCCAGGTGCTTATTGGACAGCCTTCGAGGGGGAAGATGAGGGAAGCTGCCAGCTCACTCTTCCAGGACCCTAGTGTGGGGTCGAATCTCATGGACCTGACCTCAGAGGTGCACCAGTGCCGCCAGGTAGATAAGAGACGCAGCGTCGGTTGTGCTTCCGTTCTTCCCCGGGGATTTCTGTCAGGGGCCCCTTATTAGCCATCAGCTTGAGTGAAGACCCAAGTTCAGTGCTGTGGGATTTTTAGGAACAAAAAACTGTGACTTCTGGATTTGGGGTGAATTTTTGTGCTAGGGGCAGAGTCATGGGTTAATGTTGAATAATTTTTAAGTCTGTATTACGTTTCAAAAATATTGATTTAAAAGTTTAAATTTTTAATTTTTATATGTGAAAGTACTTCCTGTTGGCTACAAAGGAAGCTCAAGTGGTGTCTTCTTATGTGCTGTTAAATATATATTATATACTTTGGAAGAAGGCAAAGAGAGGAGTCTCATTATTTTTAAATAATCCTAATTGTATAGTCTGTTGTACATAGAATTCAATTTGCTTTTTTGGCCACTGTAGGAAAAAGAATCTGTCCATCTGAGATGGGGGTCCTGTAGTTTATTAATACTTGAGAAGTGATACATTGATATTTATTCTTTCTGTCTCCAAGTTCTGGCACCTGAAGATATCTTCAAAACTGGCAAATAAGATAATAGTTCTAGAAATTTTAGTTCATTTATTTCTAAACTTCTTACAGATTATTTTACCATGGAAAGACAGTAGATGATTTTGTCTTTCTGTCTGATTTTTATTTTGAAGTATTTAATGTCTGTATTCCTCTGCAGGCTTAAGAATAGTCTTTCACTTGAGTTCACTAAAACTTAGGACTTGGAGATAAGTCCCCTTTGTGATGTCTCAGCTCCTCACCTTTCTGATGTGTTTCAGTAGCCTATACAGCCCTGGATCCTGGACATCTTGTAGCTGAGCTAATAGTCATGTTGGTAGTTAATTACAGTGCAGTGTGACTAAATGCAGAACACTGCTGTGAATAAAGTAAAGGGCTGTGGAACTCATGGAGGATATGTTCGTGCCTCCTAATAAGATTTTAAAAAAGAGATGGTTCTGGTTTCTCTGTCAGCTGAGACCTGAAGTTTTTGAGATTTCTCAGCCCCATGTAGCACACTGCTGAGAGCCAAGTTCTTGAGGAGGTCAGGGGAGTTGAGGAGCTGGTAGAGTAAGAAGTACAAGGGCCTGAGAGAGACCTGGATGCCAACCCCTGCCTCTGCTCCGTGGGCCTGGGCCTCAGTTTCCTCATCTGGCAAATGAATGGGTAGGTAACCAGAGCTTCTGGCTCTGTTGTGCATCCAGCAGTGTTCTTCTCTTCCCCAAGCTATGGCTGCGGTGAGCGGGCTAGCGCTTGTTTCTGTGGCAGGTTGGGGGAGGCTCGAGGGGACAATTGAGGAAGTGTATGAGGTTGTGGACAGGGATTTACCCCATCCCATCCCCAAATAGTCTCTGGGTCTCCTAGTGGGACAGAGATGTCCTGTGGCCAGGGTTGCAATTACTGTGGTCTCTACAGTGTTCATAAAATGCTTCCTCTTGGACTTCCCTTTGTTTCCCATTCATGACCCTTTTGGGCCTGTCTGTCCTATGGCCTTTTAGCCCTGGCCAGTCTCCCTTTCTGGAAGGGTAGTGGTGTGTAGTCAAAACTAGCTCTTGGATCTACAAGAAAAATGCCTACTTAAGCATCCTGCAGTTCTCACAGAGAACCCAGAAAAGTATCTTGAAAGATTTTATTTCCCAAAGGTATAGGCCTTGGCCTCTTGTGCTGTCCAATCACACTCAGGTACTCAGATCTTGCAGCATCTTGGCCACCCTGAAGGCCCAGGCCCTTTCTGTGGATTTTGGGGGCAAGGGTGGCAGTCGGGACAGTCCCCTGGCAGGCAGCTCATCTTGCTTCTCTCCCAGGCACTCCTCGTGCATATGTATACATGATACAGTACCACACACTTTTCTGTAGTCCTCTCAGTCTCTATGTGGATAAAATTTAAATATATTTTTGCTGCTTGATAATAAATGCAGGTACCTCAGTTCTGTTTCCCACTGTCCCTCTTGGGAGCGGTACCAGCTACCAGGAGAACTTGGGGAACCCACAAGATGGAACCTCCCCTCCCCTGGCCGCGTCCAGGCCATCTCATGAATCCCTCCCTTAGTTCTACCTCTTGTTGTCTCCCACTCCATCCCCGGAACTGGTCTCTGCCCTGTCTCTCCGTACACGCTGCAGCTGGGGTGAACTTTTGTTGTTAGCAGCTTCTTTGAGATGTCATTTACATAGCATACAGTTCACCTATTTGAAGTGTGCACCTTCAGTGACTTAGTATATTCACAGAATTATGCAGCCATCACCATGAACAATTTTTTTTTTCCCCTGGACATTTATTCCCACAATATTATACTCATATTATTTTCATATAGTATAAAGTAAGTTTTGTTTTTTTTTTGAGAGGGCATATCTTATATTTATTGATCAAATGGTTGTTAACAACAGTAAAATTCTGTATAGAGGACTCAATGCACAATCATTAATCAACCCCAAGCCTAATTCTCAACAGTCTCCAATCTTCTAAAGTATAATGAACAAGTTCTTACATGGTGAACAAATTCTTACATAGTGAATAAGTTCTTACATGGTGAACAGTGCAAGGGCAGTCATCACAGAAACTTTCGGTTTTGATCACGCATTATGAACCATAAACAGGTCAAATATGAATATTCGTTTGATTTTTATACTTGATTTATATGTGGATCCCACATTTCTCCCTTTATTATTATTATTATTATTATTTTTAATAAAATGCTGAAGCACAATGAACAATTTTAGAACATTTTCATCACCAAAAAGCAATCCTGAACCTACTGGCAGGCATTCCCAGTTCCCTTTCCCCCCGCAACCACTAACTGACTTCCCGTCTCTATAGATTGGCCTGTTCTGAACATTTCCTATAAGTGAAATCAGACACTTTGTGGCTATTTGTGACTGGCTTCTTTCACTTGCATAATGTTTGCGAAGTTCATCAGTGGTGTAGCCGGTGTCAGCACTGTGTTCCCCATTGTTGCTGAGTGAGGGACCACTGCGTGGGCACATTGCTTTTCGTGTATGCGTTCACCAGCTGGTGGGGTTTGGGTTGTGTCCACTTTTTGGCTGTTACAAATAACACTGCTGCAAACATCCATGTACAAGTTTTTGGGTGGATGTATGTTTTCACTACTGGGTCATTATGGTAACTCTGTCTTTAACTTCTTTAAGAACTGCCAGACTGTTTGCCTCAGTGGCTGCATCATCGTCCATTCTGCCCGCAGTGTACGAAGGTTCCGACTCTTTCATCTCGTCATCAGCACTTGTCATTGTTGCAGTGGTATCCGTCGCATTTGGGTTTGCATTTCCCTGATGACACATGTCATTGGCAACTTTTCATGTGCTTCAGGATGAGCTTTCTTAAGAAAGTTGTTCCTGTTATTTCTCTGTTTAAACCCTTTCCAAAACTTCCCCATTTCCCTTGGGGTACATTCCAGACCCCTTTGATAGCTCACAAGGCTGGTCAGTTTCCAGTCTCTGGCAGTGTCTCTGGCCTGTTCCCCCATCATCCCTTGCCTGCTTGCTCACTAGTGCCCAGACCCATCTGGATCTCACCAGCCTTCCAGACTCAGCTCACTGCAGTTCTGCCGCAATGACACACTCTTCTGGGCCCTCAGCCTTGCCTCCTCCCCAAGGACTTAGAGGCTGCTCGAGACCCAGAGCGGGGCTATGGGCCCCTGCTATGTGTCCCATAGTCCCTCCATGCAGGAGTCTTGGCTTATTCCAGGGTGAGGTTATAAAGTCAGGCCTAATAAAAATTGAGTGTGAATTCTTCTTGGAAAGCCTGAGGAAGGTGCCATGTTGAAGGCCAGTGTTACTAGGTCCAGTGTGGTTGGCTCCTGCCAGTGTGGGAATAGATCATGGTTTCTTTGGCTGAGCACCAGGTAGAGTGGTTGGCCTGCAATTAGGGCTATGTTGTGCAAAAAACACTTACTTTTAGGTGTTAGACTCACACTCAGGCAAGTGGCTCACTTTTGAAGAGGCTCTTGGGAATGAGATGGGTCACAGGAGCAGCAGAGGCACAAGACAAGCTTGCTTCAGGCCCTCCTGCCTGTCCAGTGAGTGGAGGAGCAGGTGGAATGGCCCAAATGACTTAAAATTGTTTTCCTTTCTCCTTGTCTTTTTTTTTTTCTAACTTTTTTAGACCAATACCATGGTGTTTGCCTAAGGCGAAATGTGTGTATAATGCCAAATCTCTGTACCCTCCCCACCAGCCCAGCATACCTATACACTGGATTGTAATTCTCTGTTTCTATTGTGTGTTTTTGCTACACTGTAAGCTCTGTGAGAGCAGGGACCTTGTGTGGCTTATTCATAGGGGTTTCCCTAGTCCTAGTATGATGCCTGGCACCAGGCAGGTGGTCCATTGGTATGTGATGAATGTGTAAACCCCCTGGCTGCAGGACCAGCTCCATTCTGAGGCCTGAGGTCTTCTGGGATCCTATTATAGGTTAGGCCTCATTTTTCTGCCTTGTACACATAACACTTTTGTTTTCATGTTTCGTTCTCCCTGCTAGCCTGTGAGCTCTTAAGGGGCAGATGTCCTTATGCTGTTACCTGTTTCCTTACCACATGTCAGTCAGAGTAAGTAGTGCTTCAAAAGGGTCTGGTGAATGAATGGATTACTGTAACCGAACCCAGCTCTGGTACCTTTGTCTGTAGGCTGGTCTAACTCTAGCTGAGACAACCACACTCAAAAAGAGGAAGATTATTCAGAAGTACATAAACTGTACTTATAGAAGAAAAAAAACCTCATTAATTAGATCTTCATAAAATCTAAGTTTGGTATGTGGCCATATCTGAGCTGAAGCTTACTGAACTCTATAATGAATTTGCTAGAGAATCATGCATAGTTAAGAATATTTTTTAGAAAGCATTCGTCTGTCTCAGGAGAGCAGGAAAGGAAGCTGGTAGGTGGATAAAAGGCCCAAAGAGGGACTGCTGAGCCTTTTCTAGCCTCTGGTCCTGTTGGTGAGGAAAGTGACAGCAGTTCAGAGAAGGTGGGAAGAAACAATTCATTCCCGGCAGCAGCTCTTTTGCCTAAAACAGCATTCCAGACCTCACATGGAGCATTCTTAAGTTTTGGTGAAAGGCAGTTTGGATTAAAGTCAACAGCAAACTCTGCCTTCACAGATTAATTGCTGTATAAATAAGTTTGATGTATAAGCATTTACTTTTAAACCTTATATAACAAGAAGTAAAGAGAAATTAAACTGTTTTTTTTTTTTTTTAAGAACTAAAAGGACAATGTTTTTGAGAATCTTGAGAATAGTAGATTTGCTCCAAGGTGAATTGTTATTGTATTATCTGACCAACACTAATCTAGAATTCTTACGTGTTTATAAAATAAATCTTAGAAGAAAAAATACTGTAGTATTTAAAAAAATGAAATTCTGTTAACATTTCACAGAACTTTGATGTTTCTGGGAGCATTTAGGGAAATGCTGGCTCAAAAGCCTATTTCAAATAGCTGTGAGGTGTTGAAGTGGGATTTTGCTGTGCTGTAAATAAAATTCTCAAGTATGGGTGGTATTTAGCTTGCCAAAGTCAATACTCTGCCCTGGGCTCTTATCTGCTTTTGTTTGAGCAATTTTAGAGGCTCCACACAGTGGAGACTGTCTGTCACCCTTGACCCTGGACCAGTGCAGGTTAGTGAGGGTAGGATGCCCATACCATTGGCAGGAGAGGAGACCTGGCCTTTTGTCCCTTTTTGGGTTATTGTGTGTTTAACCCTGTGATACATCTCTTCTTGTCATTGGCAAGGTTTCTCAGAGGGCCTTTGAGCAGAAGGCAGCACTTTTAGCTCAGTTAGAGTGTCTTCTTGGGATGGTCAAATAGGATGGTGCTGGGGCTGGGCCTGGAGCCCTGGGGACTCATTTTGTCTCACATATAAACTGGAAAAGCCTGAGCAAGTCCCTTCACCTCTCTGGACCTCAGTTTCCCTGTCTGTCAAATGAAGGGCTTGGCTAGGAGGATCTCCAGGTTTCCTTTTAGTACTAATATGAATTCTGTGTCTTTGCTGTACTTTCCCAGGGAGCGTCAGGAGTGTATGTTGGGCAGGAAGGAGTTGGGGGCTGGCCAGAGAACTCAGCCCTTGGACCCTTTGTTCCATGACTCTTAACCATCCCCATCTGCAGCCTTTCAGTTGTGAAAGGACTAGAGGATCACTTGCTACACACACACACACACACACACACACACACACACACGAAATTTATTTTCACACACACACGAAATTTATTTTCTCACAGTCTGGAGGCTGGAGGTTGAAGATAGGGTACCAGCATGGTCAGGTTCTGGTGGGGCCTATCATCCCCATCAGTTGTGTAGGCATGTGGATGGCTGTCTTCTCACTGTGTGCTCATATCTCCTTTCCTTAGTGCATGCACAGAGAGAGAGCGGTCTCTCTTCCTCTTCTAAGGCCACCAGGTCTATTCGATTAGGGTCCTACCCTTATGAGCTTAATTATTTCTAAAGGCTGTCTTCAACACACAAATTGGGTGGGGGGCCAGTTCAGTGCATGGTACCCAGTAATGTGAGGGTCCCAGTATATGTTTGTGCAGTGAGGTCCCTGCTTTTAAAAAGCTCACAAACTGGGAGAGATTTAGACCCATAGGTCTGAAGGCTGTAGGGTTGGTAGTGGTTCAGAGTACTGGTTCTGAAGGAAACAGATCTACTTGAGTCCCAACTCTGCCACTTACTAGCTTTATGGCCTTGGGCAAATGACTGGACCTCTGTGTCCAAGCCAGCTTTCTCCTCTGGGAAGTCAGGGTAATTGAATAGGGTAGCTGTGAGGATCGGGTAGGTGAGGGCTTGCCCGGGAGGCCCTGGGCACTGAGTCTGGTGCCCCCTCCTGTGCACTCGGCCCAGGGTGGGGATTCCTGTTGCTCAGTAGGCCCCAAGCTCCCCTTTGCCAGCTCTCCTCCTTGCGCTCCTGTCTCTAGTCTCAGTCATGTCCTCACTCTTCCAGAGTCCTGCTTCCCAGCCTGCTAGGCCTCAGAGGACAAGTGGTAATTAGAAACATGTCTTGCATCTGTCCAGACGCTGGGAGGTAGGACCGTGGGGACAGCCCCCTCCGTTGGCGAGGACAGACACCAGGGCTTGTGTTACTCTTGGGACCAAACTGTTAGTTCTTTCACCTCAGGCTGGACACATCTCCACCCCATGACTTTTAAAACACTTTATTTTGAAATATTTCAAAATTACAGAACATTGCTAAGGTAGAATAATGAACATGTTGCCACGTTTTATCATCTGATTCTCCTCCTTCCCTGTTGGAGAGTTACCACGCCCATCGTGTCCCTTTACTCCTAAATATCTTAGTGCCTGTTTGCTAAGAACAAGGGCAGCCTCCCATATGCCCGTGGTATGGGTGATCACATTTGTGAAATGTGAGTTTTATTTGATCAGCACAGTAGTTCTAATCTGCAGTTCTTGTTCAGTTTCACCAGCTGTCCCAGCAATGTTTTTTAAAGCAGTTCTTTTTCTTGACTGGGATCCAGGCCAGGATCACACACTGCATCTAGTGTCTGTCTTTAGTCTCCTTTAATCTTAATTCCTTAGCCTTTCTTTTCAGATATTGACGTTTTTGAAGAGTCTGGTCCAACTATGTTATATGGTTTATATAATGTCCCTCAGGTTGGTCCTTTAATATTTATTTAAAATGAGTTGGGAAGCAATGTCACATACCTTTTGTGTGTACTTGCTGAACTACCAGGCTTGCATGAGGTGCTGTGAGTGGGAGCATTACACAGTGTAGGCTGGTTCTGCCCTTGGGATCGTAAGTTTGGGTTTGTGGGGACAGCAGTTATGTCAGAGGGCTGAAGGGCCCCTTGTGCACTCATGATTAGGGGTCTGCCATGCTGGCACCAGCAAGCTCAGATAAATACATCTTAGATGAATGCAGGATGAATCGGCATTCCAGAAGTCTCCAGAAAATGGCCCTGTACCAGTCCAGCACCCAGTCATCAACTTTGCCTGCTCTCCTGAAGTCCACACTCCAAACTTGAAGTCCCGCTTCTCAGAAGTCTCCAGCAAGCTGCAGTCCTGGATGTTGGCCTGTCCCTACTGCTGATCTGTGGCCTGGGACTACTCTCTTCCCCCTCTGGGCCAGGGATGGGGAGAAGAGCCCCTCATGGTTCTGCCAAGTGCGTCTTGCACTCTGAACAAGTGAGTGCTGGGTTGGGAGAGTCACTGAGCTCTGGAGTGGTAGGAAGACAGGCCAGGATTCTGGCCCGTGACAAGGTTAAGCTGACTCGGATGGTCTTCATTGTGATCTGGCAGACAAATCATCAGACCTGGACCATCACTTTTTCAGCTGTTTAAGTTCTCTGTTGGAATGTATACAGTGTGAAAAATGGTGAATTGTAATCTCTATTCAAACAACTGTGTTCCATCGGGGAACTATCATACCCACTGTAGGTATTTTGTCAGACCAAAGCGGACAATGCGGAAATGTTCTGAGTGTCATCGATCTTTATGGAGCTTTGGCCGAGCAAGTTTTCAATGTGAGAAACAGAATAAAATTGATTTTCATCTAGTCATTAAGTCAACACCATTGCCTGCTATGTTTTACCACATTAACACTTTCAAATGCTGTCCCTGGGGATGCATACATTCATGTTAGAGAGACACAGAGTTCTCTGCCCTTTTTAAATGCAAGTTAATTAAATAAAACTTAAAATTCAGTTCCTTAGTTACACTGGTGACATTTCAGGGGCCCAGTAGTGTGCTGGACAGGGCTGCTCTGCGTTCCTGAGAGGCAGGGGTGTGGGAGGAACTTCCTTCTGTGACAGCCTTGGGCACACAGGGAAAGTCTGATAAACTGTGAAGGTAGCATTTACATGATGGCTGCAGACTATTGGCAGTTTATCCTCTGGGTGCTGGGCTGGAGCAGAGGTATGCTGAAAGATGTGTGGAATTTTACTTCTTCCTTTGTTCTGGTAACTCAGAGCTCTTGTTAAATTCATTCCGGCATCATGGTGCTGTAGCCAGGTTTTAAAGAGAATGCTGCCAGTTTCAGTTAGTGCATTGAGTCTCTCACCTGGCCTTCCACAGCCACAGGGCTTTGAGAGCACCAGTTTCTAGCTGCGGGGAACTTCCTGTGGGAGGGGGCTCCATTCTCATTGCTGAGGCAGCTGGCACCAAGTGCCCTGGGCTGGGTGCTGGGGTGAGGCATCCACTGGGTTCTGGGGCAGGGCAGGAGTTTGAGACTTGCGCCCCCAGATGAAAATGGTTGGATTCATACAGCTCCTGCTCCTCAAACATCTGCCGAGGACACCAGAGCTGTGTTCCCAGGTCAAACCTCAGCTCACGCTTCCAGAAAAGTGTGGGTGATGGAACAGGGCTGACAGGTGTCTCTGAGGTCCTAGGACCCAGCTCCCTGGATCTGAGGAAGCCGCACAGCCAGCTGTGTGCTAGTGGGAGCGTTTGCCTGCCTGTGGGTCCTTGCCTGTGTGCCTCTGCCCCGCCTCCCGGCCACCAGCGAGGAGGGGAAGCTGAGTAGGCCAGGGCCCTGCGCTGTCTCTGCTCCAGCTAGGATGTGGCTCTTCCACGTTCTGCTCTGCATGACCAGTAAGTCAGCCTTACCCCCTGCCCAAGGGGCTGCTGTGCCCTCAGCATCATAGCCTTTGTGTGTCTGTCTGTCTGCTTGAAGGGGCTCAGTCAGAGCCAGAGCTCAGAGAAAGTGTGGGAGCTTCCCCAGGGGGATGTTCTTGCTCGGTGGGCCAGATCCCCAGGCCTGCTCTGAAGGGCCTCTGGTGCTCTAGTGACAGTGCTGACACGTCTTCAGGCTCTAGAGCTCTGCCACCCTGTTACCGTCCAGCCAGCCACCCCTCCCCAGCACCCACTCCAGGCAGGTCCTCAGGCCCCTGCCGGGTTTGCTGTTGGGGTGCAGAGGCTGAGGACATGCATCCTGCCCAGCAGAGCAGTATGAGCTAGAGTTCGGCCGAGGAGGGTGAGGGCCCTGTGAGAAGGTACATGCTGATGAGAGCGGGGGCATTTGTCTGTGGGGTAGAGGGCGAATGCTTCCTGTCCCTGGTGTTAGGGTCAGTGTGAGGACCTGCCTGCGGGGAGGGGGCACTTCCTCTTCCCACTACCTGGAGGTCCCTGGGGGCCTTTAAGCCTCTCATGGTAGCCACCTGGGGCAAGCCAAGCCAGAAGCCTGAACCTGCCCAGGGGCCCCAGGTATGAGGTTGAGCATGGCCAGCAACCTGCTGGAGCAGATCAAGCCTGAGGCAGGGTGGTCCTGCCTGATGATCTGAGCAGGCATCCCAGGGATCTTTTGCCCTTGTCAGAAGCTTGACAGGAATAAGATGGACATCAGGCAGTGTAGTTCTGAGGCTCTTGGGAACCTTTTCTCCCTGAAGGAGGGCAGGGACCAGCAAGTTAGCGCCAGACACAAGTTAGTGTCTGAGAGAGCTGAGTGCATGCCGAGAGGGGATTAGCATCGAGGGAGGGAACGGATCACCAAGGGGCAGGCTGCAACATGTGTGAAGTACCAGCAAAATGTGTTCTGGGATATGTTTGATATTTGATATTCAAAGTAGTCATGGAAAGGTAAAAATTGTGCTCAACTTCTTTTCCTTACTTTATAGTTTAGACTTAACTTTATTTTCAGTTACATACCTGGTGAGAGGGTCTCATGTTTTTTTGGCTTATGGCTTTGATCTCCTGTCACCAAGAATGTCCAGAGAAGATGCTTAGCCTAGACTCTACTCCCCAGTACAGAGGAGGTTAACTGAGGCCCAGAGAGGGGCAGTGACTGTCCAGGGTTACAAGCAAGTAGAAGCGAGCCTCAAGCCCAGGTCTCTGTCCCTCCTGCCAGCTCTGGAATACCCCATGGCCTGGGACACTAACCCTGGGTCTCTGGGCTGCTTGTTCATCTGTTTCCTGTGGCTTCTGGACTGACCAGCCATCACCCAGCACTTTTTTTCCGAACGTCAATCCAGATATCACTGAACCCTTTCAGAGGCCTAGGCACTTCTCACGCTGACAGACAGCAGAGAGCAAGACGGAACAATGACAGGCTTGCAGTGACATCACTTAAGGGAAGAGGGTGAGAGCCCGGCCCCAGTGCTCTAGTCTGACTGGGAGAAGTGAAGCTGTGATAGTTCTGTCCCGAGCTGTGAGGCCCTGAGACTTAGGGATGGACCAGCCCTGAAGAGCTCCCTAGAGGAGGTGTACCTGCAGGCTTAAGGGCTGGGACAGTCTGAGGAAGTGACAAGGAGATGCCGAGGAGGGTGGGAGGAACCCCTCAGGCTGTGACCCCGGGCATGGGGCGCCCTGCACCCTGTAACTGGCTAGGCCTCCCTAGGCTGGAGAGCATCCAGACCCTTCCTGGCCTGACCCTGACCTTCCATCGTCGGGCCGCCCACTATGCTGATGTCTACTTCTCATTGTCAAAAGAGGTTTCGCATTAAGTGCAGATACCCAGAAACACGGAAGCCCTGGAGCTTGCCCTGTCACCGAGCAGCCTGCTGTCCCCTGTCAGGCCCCACTTTGACTCATCCTGTGAGCGTGGGCACTCACTTCTCCCTGGGTCTCAGGTCGAGTCCCTGTCCTCTGTGTGAGGAAGGGGACTATGCTGTCAGCCTGTAAAGCCTGCAGGGATGAAGAAGGAGCCAAAAGCCCAGGGTCGGCTCTGCTCTTGCACCAACTTCAGGCTGAAGCCTGGGACCCGGCCGGGGCCTGCTGGGGGAGGGGAAGGTGTCAGAGCTGGCTCTGTCTGGGGGCATTACCTCAGACCTGTGTGCAAGTAGGTGATAGAAGATCTTGGCCTTTGGGGATGGGGGTCCACAGTGTCTAAGGCTTGGTGCGCGTGCACGCGCACACACACTGACGGACCCCATAGTGTCTGACGCCTGGTGCACATGTGCGCGCACACACATGGACCCCCTCCGGCCCTGGGGCATTAGGTCTCACACAGTGGGGATGGGGAAAGGCATTCCAGGCAGAGGTAAAACACCAGAGAAATGCAGTATCCGTGGGCAGGCCAGGTGTGGAGTGCAGGCCACCTGGGAACCAGCCAGGAATTTCCACTCTTCTCTGGGAGGCTGGCTTGTAGGATTTGTATGGGGGGACACATGGGTGGTCAGGCTGGGGAAGTCCAGGGTGGCGATGCAGAGTGTGGGCAGTCTAGAGTGCCAGGCTCTGGGAGCTTGGACCTCACCCAGGGTCCACAGTGGGTCTTGAGCAGGGTAGTGACAGTGGGTGGAAGGTGGACAAAGAGGAGGCAGAGAGGCCACTGAGGAGGCTGCTGACATGGTCCAGTTCAAGGGCATTGGGCAGATGGGCATGGGTAGGAGGAGACTCATGAGAGCTGTATAGGAGGAGAATCCAGAAGCGCATAGTCAGTGCGCAGATCTGTGGGCCACTGTCAGGTTGACGGTGAAGTAGGACGGCAGGGGAGTGAGGTTTGGGGCTGAGACAGTGAGGTTCCTGTGTGGGTTGAAGGTGAGCTGCAGATGGCTCTGAGGATTGAGCCTCCCCTCCCCCAGGACCCTCCTGGGTGTTCTGGGCTGGGTGTCAGGGCACCTGAGTCTAGTCCCGGTTCTGCAGCCGGCTCCTTGTATAATTGCAGGCCAACCATGCCCCTTGGGCCTCAGTTTGCTAAACCTGGAGCAGTGCTGTGAGAGTGTGCATTTAAAATGCCCACTGTGATGAGGGAGAGGGGGTGGAGGGGGAGGCAGTGGTGGCTGACAGGATGGAGGGACGGTCTTATTCTGACTCAGCAGGCCTGTGTGCCTGGCGACAGCCTGGGGGAGGTGGCCCTGTGGGCAGTGTGGTGACAGACACTGGTTCATCTGGGCTCTCATGTCTGACAGCAAGCGAGGGGGGCTTGAAAAAGAGGCAAGGCTGTCGGAGAGAACGTGACAGCCCTTCGCTTTGTGGTTACAAACACTCCAGCACCAGCACCCATGCACTGAGCCTCTGACTCAGGGGATGCTGGGGAGCATTGCCCATTTGCTCCGCACAGCCCGTATCAGATGGGGAAGCTATGGTGAGGCGGCAAGCCAGGGTCCTTCAGACTTGAAGGCACAGTGAAGATGTGTGCTCAGGCCTATCTCCTTCTGGTATTTTCTCTGAGCCTTGGAGGGAAGTGGGAAGGGAAGGGTTACCCTTACCCAGGTAAACATAAAGGGTTACTTTTACCTTTACAGACCAAGCAAAGGTAGAATGCCGGGGGCCTGGAGGGAGTCTGCTCCAGCAAAGTGGCCCATGCCTGGCCTATCCCAGGGTTCCTGCTGTGACCGGGGCAGCACAGCGAGGACGGTGACCACTCTGCACATGCTCAGGCCACACTGCCTCCTCAGGAGGGTCTCACAGACCTAATTACCGGCCCTCTAATTTAGAGCTCGGCCCTATCTGTGAGCTGAGGGCACAACAGGGAGCTATGCCCACCTTCCTCAGACCATTTGTGACCCTGATCTCTGTTTACCAACTCCTCAGTGCCTCCAGCTTTTACTAAGGGCTTTAGAATTAGGCAGACCTGGGCCCCAGACACAAATATTCAATTTGCTGATGGGCCATGGGCAAATTGCTCTGTGTCTCTGAGCCTCAACACCCAGTACGATGCCTTGGAAGAAGGCAGGTGCTCCCAGGGGGTGCCCCCAGGGATTATGCACCAAGACCTCTCAGTTGAAAAAAGCAAAAGGCGATGGGGTGGGGTGAGAACAGGAATCTCTGCCCACTCTGACCTTTTCAGGACACCTCTTAAGAGTCTGGCCCTGTGCTGAGCTGGGCCTTGTGGTTGGGGGGGTGTCACGGATGACTCAGATCCGATCATGGTTTTGGGGAGACAGACTTACTTACAGATTACTCTGACCCAGACAGGATTTAGTCAGAGCCAGGCAGAGACACCACAGGGGCCGAGGGGGCTCAGGGACAGGGAGTTCTGTGGTGGAGAATCTCAACTGGCCTCTGGGGCAGGGAGTGCGTGAGGGCCCCCAAAGATGGGGGAGAGGTGGGAGAGAGGAGGTCCTGCTGAGCAGAGGGAATGGCTTGTGCAAAGGCCCAGGGGTGGGGAGTGCAGGTGGTGTGCAGGGGCTGGGGGATAGAGGGCTCCCTGTGGCTGAGGCAGACCTGTTTGGGGGTAAGGGCGTTGGTTGGGCAGGGAGATGCCACAGATGCCCAGGTGAGGAGACTGGCATCATCTCAGGGGTTTCAAATCAGGTCTTAAGTTACACTGTCAAAAAGGAGAAAGGAGACCTTCCACTCACACCTCATAAGAAGCTGGTAGTTCTCACTTTTTCATTCTTTCTGAGGCAGTTTGCTGATGCCCAGCCCTGCCAACTCTTACCCCAGCCCGGCTGACCAATAAACAGGGCTTAGCATAAAGTGGGCGGTCTGCGTCCAAACTCCATCCCAGCCATCCCTTCTCTGAGCTCTGCATTCAAGGAGGACGGTGATCCCCCTTCCCCATCTGGGGTCTTGATCTGGAACCCTTGAGGGTTGACTGATGGGCATCTGGGAGCCCCCTTTATTCATCCAGCACCTACCAAGTGTAGCCACCATCCCAGGCCTTGGGATGATTCCATGTACGAGGCAGATGCACAGTCTTTGCCCTCCAGGGGCTCACTGAGGTGGGCAGGGAGTGGGGGACAGTCACAGGCAATAAGTAAACTAGGAGATGAGCAAGGTGATTTCAGATTGTAACCAAAGTCTTGTAGGTGGGGGTACAGAGTGCCCAGGAGGGGGTCGGGAGGTCAGGAAGGCCTCTTGGAGACAGCAAAATGTGAGGAGGAGACCAGCGATAGCTGCAGGGTGAGATCTGTACAGACGTGCACTTGGGGAACTGGGGAGGGTTCTGATGCTTTTCTCAGATTCTCAAAGTCCCCTGGCCCCCTAGAGCTCATGGTCTGGTTACATTTTCTGCATTCTACTTCGGGATGATGGGGGGAGGACAGGAATAACAGCTCCAGGTAATTTGGAGTGCGGGTTTGTTCATTCAGTGCTCTTGCTGAGAGAACCCTCAGGGAAATTTTTTCTGGTGTACTGTTTTTTTCTGCTTCGCCAGATTAGTTTTTGTTTTTCCAAATTTGGGGACATTGTAAATGGTATAACTGATCATTTTCATCCCTGTACTGGCTTCAGGAAGTTCATTCGTTTATGCCTTTACTCAAAAAATAATTTTATGAAGTGCCTACTGTGTGCCAGTGCTGTGTTCAGAGCCAAAAGTGGGGTCTGTGATAGAAAGTGCTACGCTTGTTGATACACGGGTTACAGGTTTGCTATTAGCCTGCGTCTGGGTTTGTGTCCCTCCATTTTTCCCCCCCTTTTTCTATCGCTTTCTTCCTGTCCTTTCCCCACCCCACCCCCACCTGCCCCATTGTTTAAAACAAGTTTTGTCTTATTGTATTGCCCATTTTTTCATGTCACCACGATTCATACCAGGCAAGGGAGAGGTGTAAAGGGGAAGGAATAAAGTGCAGATGCCTGCTTTGTGCCAGGCTCAGGGAGAGGGCCTGGGAATTCAGAGCAAAGGGGACAGGACACTGCCCTCCCAGCCCTCACCCAGCATCTCCTCCTACAGCCTTTGGAGGGTTGGTTTTTAACAACGTTTTAAATACATACAAAAGTAAAGAAAATAACCATAATAAACCCAATATACCCAACCCCCCAGGTTACACAGTTCCTAAGGTTTGGCTACAAGTGCTGCATTCATTTCACTGTCTCTTTTTGTCCTTTAGCAAAGTATTGTAAAGCCTTGCTGCCCAGGAGATGGTCTGGGGACCAGAACTGGAGTCTCAGCCCAACTCCCTGATTACTGAATCAGAATCTGCATTTTAACAAGAGACTTGGGTGATTCATTTGCAGGTTTCTTTTTTCTTTTTAACAACTGATAATCAATTTATTAAAAGGTTCATTTAAGCATCTGCAGTGGTGACTTCAATCTGGACTCCTAGCTCGATACTGAAGGGAGTAACCAGCTTAACAGTCTCAGGACTGTGCAAGTCTGCAAGTCGCCGCTGTGCTCTCATCTGAAAATGATCCCATGTCTTAGAGCCTTTAGCCCGAGGAGTTTTTCTTGGGGTTGATTCTGAGTCTTGGTAGGCGTCTGAACTTCGGCTGTCCGCTTTGAGATTCCTTTCCTTTGCCCCTCATACCAAGTTGGCACGTACCTTCTCCAAAGATTTTACTTACATTGCAGCTGGTGAGAGGAATTCTAAGTCAGTGAATCGCCAAGGCTGGTTCCATGGTGTCTTTGTGGCCACAGCCATGGCTTCTGGAACAACTTGTTCCTGGGATTCTCTGCAGCTGCCACCGCATCTTCCTCAAAGAGTCATTTGCACATTCTTTTTTTTTTTTACTGGAAGATTGGCCATTAAAAGATGACCACTTGGAGATGAGATTTTTTTTTTTTTTGTATCATTACTCTACAATTACATGAGGAGCATTATGTTTACTAGACTCCCCCATCACCAAGTTCGCCCCACATTCCCCATTGCAGTTACTGTCTATCAGTGTAGTAAGATGCTGTAGAATCACTACTTGTCTTCTCTGTGTTGCACAGCCCTCCCCGTGCCCCACCACCCACATTTTACATGCTAATCGTAATGCCCCCTTTCCTCCCCCGCACACCCCTTATCCCTCCCTTCCCATCCATCCTCCCCAGTCCCTTTCCCTTTTGTAACTGTTAGTCCATTCTTGGGTTCTGTGAGTCTTCTGGTGTTTTGCTCCTTCAGTTTTTGCTTTGTTCTTATACTCCACAGATGAGTGAAATCATTTGATACTTGTCTTTCTCTGCCTGGCTTATTTCACTGAGCATAATACCCTCTAGCTCCATCCATGTTGTTGCAAATGGTAGGATTTGTCTTCTCCTTATGGGTGAATAATATTCCATTGTGTATATGTACCACATCTTCTTTATCCATTCATCTACTGATGGACACTTAGGTTGCTTCCATTTCTTGGCTATTGTGAATAGTGCTGCAATAAATGTAGGGGTGCATTTGTCTTTTTCAAACTGGGCTGCTGCGTTCTTAGGGTAAATTCCTAGGAGTGGAATTCCTGGGTCAAATGGTATTTCTATTTTTAGTTTTTTGAGGAACCTCCATACTGCTTTTCACAATGGTTGAACTAGTTTACATTCCCACCAGCAGTGTAGTAGGGTTCCCCTTTCTCCATGTCCTCACCAGCATTTGTTATTGTTTGTCTTTTGGATGGTGGCCATCCTTACTGGTGTAAGGTGATATCTCATTGTGGTTTTAATTTGCATTTCTCTGATGACTAGTGATGTGGAGCATCTTTTCATGTGTCTGTTGGCCATCTGAATTTCTTCTTTGGGGAATTGTCTGTTCAGCTCTGCTGACCATTTTTAAATTGGATTATTTGCTTTTTGTTTGTTGAGGTGCATGAGCTCTTTATATATTTTGGATGTCAACCCTTTATCGGATCTGTCATTTATGAATATATTCGCTGCACGTTAATTTTTAGGCATTATTTTGAGGCAATCCCAAACATCATGTCATTTCACTCCTACATATGGAACATTAGTCTGCATTTCTGAAGTACGTGGATATTTTCTTACATAACCATAGTGCTTTTATCACTTAACAAAATTAACAATAATTCTGTGATATCATTGTTGGCCATAAAAATAAAGCTGTCAGTATTTCACCAGCACAGTGGGTTTATTGAGGAAAAGCAAAGAATTGCAACTCAGAACAAGTGAGCTAAGGCAAAAACCACCAGCATGTCCAGAGAACAAAGGAGAGGAGGCTCTTTTGTAGAAGAAGGGGGAGTGGCGAGTTGGGGACTGATCTCAGCAAAAGCCCATGGGAGGAAACTGGGAGTCCCACATGTCATGGGATAATTATATATAATATTACATATAATTATATATAATATATAATTATACATAATATTACAATATTATTGGTTATATTCTCTGTTTTGCTTCCATTCCTATGACTATTTTACAATTTGCAGTTTGTATCTCTTTATCCCCTTCACCTATTTCACCCATCCCCCTACTTCATTCCCCCTGTTAACCAACAATCTTTTTTTGATAGTTATGGGTCTTTTTGTTTTGTTTTGTTTTTTAGATTACACATATAACTAAAATCATGGTATTTGTCTTTCTCTGCCTGGCTTATTTCACTTATCATGATACCCTCTAGGTCCTTCCATGTTGTTGCAAATAGCAAAATTTCCTTTTGTATGGCTGAATAATATTTCATTGTGTATATGTACAACATTTTTATCCATTCATCTATTGACAGACATTTTGGTTGCTTCCATATCTTTGCTATTGTAAAGAATACTGTAGTGAACATAGGTGTGCACATATCTTTTCAAATTAGTGATTTTGTTTTCTTTGAGTAAATTCCCAGAAGTGGAATTGCTGGGTCATATGGTATTTCTAGTTTTATTTTTTTGAGGAACGTCCATACTATTTTCCACAGTGGCTGCACCAATTTACATCCCCACCAACAGTATAGGAGGTTCCCTTTTCTCCACATCCTCACCAACACTTGTTATTTCTTATCTTTTGGATGGTAGCCATTCTGACTGGTATGAGGTGATAGCTCATTGTGGTTTTCTGATTTGTGTTTCCCTGATGATTAGAGATGTTGAGCATCTTTTCACATGCTTGTTGGCCATCTGTATGTGTTCTTTGGAAAAATATATATTTAGGTCCTCTGCCCATTTTTAAAAATTGGATTATTATTATTATTGTTTAGTTGTATGAGCTCTTTATATAATTTGGATATTAGCCCCTTAACAGATTATCATTTGCAAGTATATCCTCCCATGCAGTAGGTTGTCTTTTTGTTCTGTTGAGGGTTTTCTTTGCTGTGCAGAAAGAAGCTTTTAAGCTTGATGTAGTTTATTTTTGCTTTCATTTCCCTTTCCCAGGGAGACAAATCCAGAAAAAAAATTTTCATGTTAATGTTCATAAGATACTTGCCTATGTTTTCTTATAAGGGTTTTATGTTTTCATGTCTTACATTTGAGGCTTTAATCCATTTAGAGTTTACTTTTGTGTGTGGCGTAAGACAGTGATCTAGTTTCATTCTCTTAGATGTCATTGTCCAGTTTTCCCAACACCATTTATTGAAGAGACTGTCTTTTGTGTGTTGTTTTCAAGCCTTTGCTTTACTGTAGAGCTTGGTCAGGTGTCTTGTAAACCATCTTCATTCAGGATTTGTGTGTTTGCTTCCTCTTGGTATGATTTGTCCTTCTGTCCCTTAACTTTCCCCAAACCTGGAAGTTAGTGGTAATAGCTTCACTAAATTCAGGTTTAACTTTGTGGCGAGCATACACTAAACAATTATGGGGATTTTGCACTACTTCCTCCATTTATCCCCCTTCCCATTTGTTTCATTTGCAGAAGTATTTTAAAGACTTGCTACTCAGAATATGGCCTGAGGGTCAGCAACATGGGCAACACTTGCGAGCTTGTCAGCAATGCAAAGTCTCAGGCCCCTGTATCCTTCTTTGGGTGTCACACTAGGAGGCATATATGCCTGAGGCACTTGTGCAGAAGCTAAGATTGACTAGTGGGCTCAGGGGCTGTCAGTCTAATTTTAAATTTCTCTGTTAAACTTTTATCTAATAGTTTCAGCCATTGATGATTGTGACCTGAATTAATTATTATATAATGGTTTGAAAAATTGTATTTTTATGATTCTGTTGTGCCTCCCACATCAAAGAGGACTCTTTGGTGACTATGAAATGTAGTTCATAAAAGAAAGGTATGAACATTGTTTAATACTTTCCCTTTAACGGTCAATTTTCAGAATAAGTGGATGGTACCCTCATTACTTGCAGTGGTGACCCATGCAGTGCTTTGATTTCTTTTGTTTTTGTTTCTCTCTCTCTCTTTAATAACATACTGTATAATTCCATTTAATTAAAGTTTAAATCATGGAATTTTTATATTCAGTGTGTTTCAAACACTTGCAATTTTAAAAATGTAAATGCTTTTTTGAAGGAACATACAGAAAAATAGACAAATTCAAATCAGCGAATTTTCAAATTAAATAAAATCCATGTCACTAATATCCATTCTAAGAAATGGAATATTACCAACATCCCAGAAGTACCCTTGGGGATCCCTCCAGCCATAGACTAGTTTACCTGATTTAAACTTTAATTAAATGGAATTATACAGTATGTTCTGTTTTGTTCCTGGCATCTTTTGCTCAACATTGTGTTTATGAGCTCCATCTGCCTTATTGTAGAGTGTTTTCATTGCTGTAGGGTATTCCATTGGTAACTATACCACAGTTTTTTTATCCTTTCTATTGTTGATGGATATTTGGGTTGTTCTAGTTTGGTGTTATGAATAGTGAAGCTATGAAGATTCTTGTATATGTATTTTCATGGACATAGGGACACATTTCTGTTGGATATATGCCTAAGAACAGAATTGCTAGCTTATTGGGTTATGTATATGCTCAGCTTTGGTTGATATGGACAAATGATTTTCTAAAGGGGTAATACCAATTTACGTGTCCACCAGCAGTATTTGAGTTTTAGTTGTTCCACATCACTGTGTCAACACTTGGTATTGTCTTCTTTATTTTAGCCATTCTGGTAGTTGTATAGTGGTATTACATGGTGGTTTTAATTTGCCTTTTCTGAACTCTAAAGAGTACCTTTTCATATGCTTACTAGACATTTGGATAATCTCTTTTGTGTAATACCTTTTTCTGTTAGCATATGTGCTTTTTTCCTTTTGAACTGTAGGATTTTTTTAAACATATTCTGATATGAATCTTTTGTTATGTATTTGTGTTACAGATATCTCTGTGACTTGCCTCCTTACTCTCTCAGTGGTGTCTTTTGATAAACAGAGGTTCTTCAGTTTAATGAAGTTCAGTTTATCATTTCTTTCATATCAGTTTTTCAGTCTATTATATTGGTCTATCATACCAGTTTATCAATTTTTTCCTTTATGGTTAGTGGTTTTTGTGTCCTGTTTAAAAAATACTTATCTACCACAAGGTCCATTGTTTTCTCTTAAAGGTTTTATTGTTTTATTTTTCACATTTAGATATCTAAATCCACATTTTAAATCTGCCATTAAGAACTGATTTTTTGTATATGGTGTGAGATTAAGATTATTATTTTTTTCAATATTGATTTCTAAGTGACCCAGCACCATTTATATAAAACATCATACTTCCCTCACTATTCCAGACTGTCACTATTCCATTGTTTGTCATAAATCAGGTGATCATATGTTGCTTGTACTCTGTTCCATTGGTCTCTTTGTCTATCTTGTATATATCCTTGTGTATTTATGTCCAGTATAATTCTGTCTTAACTATGCCTTTATAATGGCTTGATAAATGATAATGTACATTATCAAGTCCTACAGGTTTTTTATTCTCCCTCAAGGGTGCCTTGATTATTTTTGCCCTGTGAACTTTCACATAAGTTTTTAAGTTGGCTTCTTAGTACCCCTTTCCCCCAGTAATGTGCTGGGATTTTGAATTTGATTGGATTGAAGCTATAGATCAATATAGTGATAACTGATGATACTGAGTCCTCCAGTTCATGAACATGATCTATTCCTCCATTTATGTAGATCTTCTTTAACTTTTCCCACCTTTTATAGTTTTCAGTGTAGAGGTTTTGTATATCTTTAGGTTTACTTTAAAGTATTTGAATTTTTTGTCTTTTGCTAACGGCAACTTAAAAATTTTTTCATTTTCTTTTTGATCATTGATAGTATATAAAAGTACAATGGTTCTTTGCATATTGCCTCTATATTTAGTGGCCTTGCTAAAGACACTTACTGATTCTCAGTGTTTATCTGTGGATCTGTTGGATTTTACAAACTATTGAATCTACAGACATAGATTCAATCTGTAAATTATAACAGTTTTATTTTTTCCTTTTTAATTGTTATGCTCACTATTTTTTTCTTTTCTTACTGCTCTAACACCAGCAGTAAAATGTTGACTAGAAGTGGTGAGAGTGGACATCCTATCTCATTCCTGATTTTAGGGGGAAAACTTCCAATAACTCACCTGTAAGAATGAATGTTTGCTGAAGTTTTTTGTGGATCTTGATCAGATTGAAGAAATTCCCTTCTATTCCTAGTTTGCTATGAATTTTAATCACAAATCAGTATTGGATTTTATCAAATGTCTCTTTCTGCATCTATCATCATGATCATGTAATTTTTCTCCTTTTATTTTCTGTTAATGTGATGAGTAAATTGATTATTCTCAAATGTCATACCGTTTGTATTTCTGAAATAAAATCTGCTTGGTTGTGATGTATTATGCTTTTTATATATTACTGGATTTGATTTGCTAATATTTTATCTAGGATTTTTGCATTTATGTTCAAGAGAGAGATCATCAGATTTCCTTTCACATATTGCTCTTGTCAGATCTTAGTATCAGTGTTATGCTGGCCCCATAAAGTGACTGAAACGTGTTCTCTCATTTTCTGTTCTCTGCAACAGTTTGTATAAGATTGGTATTTCTTTAAATGTTTGGAAGAGTCTCTCAGTGAAGCCATCTGGGTATGGAGTTCTTCCTAAGGTTTTAATAATGGATTCAATTTTTTGATTTAGGATTATTCAGATTTCACTTCTTTTGTCAGTTTTGATATGTTTTTATTTCAAGAAATGTGTCCATTTCACCTAAATTGTCAAGTTCACTGGCATGAAAGTTGTATATACTCTCTCTTATTATTTCTTAAATGCCTTAGGATCGATTCTGATGTCCTCTTTCACTCATATTGGTGATCTAGGTCTTCTCTCTCTTTTTTTCCTTGATCTGTGCTGCTAAGGACTTATCAGTTTCAGTAATCTTTTTAAAAACAGACTTTAGCTTTGCTGATTTTCTCTACTGCAGGTTTTCCATTTCACTGATAAATGCTCATATCTTTATTCCTTCCTGTACTTTCTTTGTGTTTGATTTGCTCTTCTTTTACCTTCTTGTCATAGAAGCTTAGATAATTGATTTTTAGCCTTCCTTCCTTTTCAACATATGCATTTAAGGCTGTACAAAAATTTTCTATAAGTACTGCCTTCACTGTTTTCCACAAGTGTTCATTTGTCATGTCTTAATTCTCGTTCCATTAAAAATATTTTAAAATTTCCATTGTGATTTCATTTTGGACTCTAGGTTGTTCAGAAGTGCATTGCTTAATTTCCAAGAAGCTCAGATTTTTTTGTTTTTAGTTACTGATATCTGGTTTAATTCTACTATAGTCAGAGAACATACTATGAATTATTTCAGTCCACTGAAATTTATTGAAGCTTGCTTATGCCCCAGGACATGGTCAATTTTGATAAATGTTTCATGTGCATTTGAAAAAATGTTTATTTTACTATTGTAGTGTACAGTGTTCTGTCAGTCACTTAGATTGACCTTGTTAACTGTGTTGTTCAGATCTGTATCCTTACTGATTTTTTTGTCAGCTTTTGCTAATATGAATATTTGTTAAGCATTAAAGTCTCCCACTCTGGTTGTGGATTTTTGTATTTTTCCTTTTAATTTAGTCACTTTTGCTTTATGTATTTTGAAGTGATGTTATTCAATACAGACAGATTTTACATTGTTATTTCTTTCTGGCAAATGAAGGACAACATATTTCATTGGGTCTATTTCTTTCTTCTCCATATGTAAAAGATAACATAAGCTAGAAACCTATCTTTTGCCCAATTATTTTAATTTGTTCCTAAAATCTCTTCTGCTAGGTGAAAAACCATTAATTTCCATCAATTTCAATGCAAAAATTAGGATGCATTCCATCCAACTCACTATCCAAACAATTTCTACTAGTGGAAAAATGTATTAATTAGCCAACAAAACAAATTCATATTTAAAAAACAATAATTTAGGTATAAAAATATAATTTACATATACAACTTATGTAATGAAGGTTTATTGTCCTTGTTAAAGCTGGAAATGAAGTCTCTTAATGGTGGGTGGTGGAGGACTGATGGGAGGGAATCATAATTGAGGAGGTACATTTTTCTTTCTGTACCATTTCTTCAATCTTTTGGGCATCTGTGGCTATCTGCACTCAAACTACCTTTAAAGATAAAGTTACAGCCCAGAAAAATACCTTGAGGGAAAAATAAATACTAAACCTGAAAGCAATGCAAAACACATGGAAATAGCCTGTGCATTCAATAGACTGCAGGGTCATAGAAGATGCCACCCTTCAAGCCCTCGCAGTTGGCATGCATGTACAAAACAAAGCCCTTGGGGTTTCCAAACATGGTAGGCAATGCAAATGTGTTCCCTATGATATTGTTGGGCTAGAAACTGTTGTAGTAAGTAAATTGGTGAGTGTGTTTTTGCTTGAAAGTGTGATGTCAGAATGTCATTCCTTGTAGCATGTTTATTTGGTGTATTTAGGGATGAAAAAGTTATTATGCCATCAGAAAAGTGGATGTTCACCAAAAAAGCAGTCTAGTTTTCAAGAAACATTGTGGCAAAAAGTTGTTAACTGAACAGTAATAGAACAGATAAGTCTGTACACTGAACTTCACCTTGCCTTTTTTCTGTAATACATTAGAATTTTTAGCCATGGATTTGCATGGTCAGACCATGCTTTTAAAAATTCTGGCTGCTGGTGTGGAGAGGATGTATCAAGAGGGAACAGTCCTGGAAGAGAGAGGTCAGAAGACTAATGAAGTCAGTGGAGCAGAACTGAGTCCCAACAGTTCTGCTCCCACCAGCACAAATGCATTTGAAAATTGTGAGAATGATAAAGGTGGTATTTCAGATCTATGGGGATAAGAAGAACTATTGAAGAATAATGTTGAGACTATTTCATTTGTGGGGAGAAAAAGTAAAGCTGGATCCCTATTTTACTCCATATATAAAAATAAAGTCCAGATGGCTCAAATATTTAAGCATAAGAAGTGAAACAAGCAAACAAAAAATCATAGAGGAACACATGAGCAAATTGAAAAAAAAATCTCTGAATGGGGAAGCATGACACAAAACTCAAGAGTTATAAGGGAAAAATGGCTACATGAAAAAAATGTAGGTGTGGGAGAAAATATACCAATCAAACAGCTGAAGTGAGAAACAACATACTGATAATCTGTTTTGGATTCAAAAGTTCTTATAAATTAATAAGAAAGTAAATACATCATAAAATGGATAACATATATGCAGTAAACATATTTATAATAAGGGGCTTGACTTCACTCATTATTTGAAAATATGTTTTGGAGCAAAATGATGAGATATCTTTTAAAACAAGGATGAAAAGTCTGCACACAGCTCAAGGAATGCTGTGACGAAACTGGCCTTCCACCATTCTGTCATCGGAGTATGATCTGGCAGCCTCTGGGGGGCAATCTGCCAAAACTAATTTTCCCCAAAAAATGTGTAATGAAAAATGTCAAACGTACAGAAAAGCTGAAAAAATTATTCGGTGGACAACCACATACCACACTCAGATTTGACAATCATCATTTTGTTATATTTGCATTATTACATATTTTTATTTTTAAATATATGTATATATATATATGCATCTCCACATATTGATCTCCCTCTCTATATATCCATCCATGCATCCATCCTATGTTTCATTTCATTTCAAAGTAAATGGCAGATATTGGTACACTTCATCCCTAAACATTTCAGCACACATATCAACCAGAGTTCAATATTTGCTTATGGTTACCCCACAGTTAATTTATCCCATCTCCAGTTGATGTACATTTATGGTGTTTCCAGTTTGGGATGATCACAAATAAAGCTGCTATAAACATTCTTGTGAAGGTATTTTGGAGGACATATGTTTTCTCTTGGGTCCCTTGATTTGGGAAACATAGACCCTCTCCCTGGGACACATATCAATTTAGGTTTGGTACAAGACATGGTGATGAGTGTGTGCTACACGACAGGTGCAGAAGGTGTACATCAGGAGGTGTGAGAAGGTGGGAAGGTGGGAAGTGCTTCTAGGGGAAAAACCATAGAAGACTTCCTGGAGGAGGGGGCCTTGATGCTGACACAGTTGGGTTTAGTAGGAGGATGAGGGGCTCTGGGTCAGACATACCTGGGTTCTTGGCCTATAGCCATGGAAAAAAGATCCTCGGGAATCTCGCTTTGCTCATTTTCAGAATGGGGACTGGACAGCATAATGGCAGGAAAAAGGCCAGCCTCGGCCACAACAGGTACTTCTTTTGCTAGATGTTCCTCTTCTCACAGGCCTGGCTCCCATGGCCACCTTCAACGTGGACGTGGCCTGGACCTGGGTGACTCCTGAGGATGGTGCGCCCTACGTGCTCAGCTCCCTTCTGCACCACGACCCCAGCACCAACCAGACCTGGTGAGTGGGGCCTGGCAGACTCAGGCATGAGGGTTGAGGGGGCATCCAGGGAGCAGAGAAGGCCCCCAGGAAGGCCTTGGCATCCTACGGCTCAGTCTGGGGACAGCCTCCCTTCACTGTGTCCAGGTGAGAGGCTGTCGCTCTCTCACCCTGACCTCTCCCTTCACTGATAGGGGTCAGAGGACAGCCTTAAAATTGTTTAAAGACAAAGTTTATTAAGGCTCTTTTGTCTCTTACAAAAGTAACACATGCTCAAAATAGAGATTTTTTGACAGTGACAAAAAAGAACAAAGAAAAAATGGAAAATAAGAGGCAGGAGGAGGAGCTGTGGTTGAGAGGTGGGCTGGAGTCTGGTAGCCACGAGTCAGTGGCAGCTTCACTGTGCATTGGGGTAGCAAGGAGCTCCATCCCAAGCCTCAGTTTCTCCTCTCTATGGTGGGGGTGGAGATTTACTTACCTCACAGGCTTTTTGCAAAGGCTATTTGAGTTAATGCACATAAATGGTATAGCCCACTTTCTGGCCAAATTAAAACTCAGTAAACATTACCTTACATTTTTCAAATTCCACTTGTACCCATTAGATAAGCCAAAAAATTTAAGTCTGATTACATTTTGCTGGTAAGGATGTGATGAAACAGGAACTTGTGGGAAGGTAAGTTAGTGTAACCACCTTGGAGAACAATGTTGCCATTCCTGGTTAAGTGAAAGGTGCACAGGGCCTTTGACTCAGCCATTCCACTCCCAGATACCAACCTTAGAGATACTGTCAGGCACACGTGGAGGTATTTATTGTAGCACTGCTTGAAAGCCTGAAAGCCTGGAACTGTTCATCATTAGGAAAATGGTGAAATAAGCTGTGACTTGTATGATGCAATACCAACACGGAGGAAAGTGGATGAAGTAGGTGCAGTGGTTATTAACTGGAATCTACCTTGAGACATGTTATCAGGTGAAAGAGGCGAGTTGTAGAATGACATATGCAATGGTCAGTCACTCAGGAAATATCTATATGCAGCACCTGCAATGGGTCAGGCCTTGGGGATGCAGCAGTGAGCAGATAGAAATCCTTATGCTAAGGGGAGACAGACACTAAGCAAGCAGGTAAAATGGGTATCATATGGGATGGTGGTGATGTACTTATGTAGAAGCATGTCTTAGGTTTTTTTTCCTGTTGCCACCCAATGACTCTTAGAGCTGCTGTTTTGAAGCCTGGATCCCATCCAGGTTCATGGTTGTACGTTTTTGGTTCTCCTTAGTGTCTTTGAATCTAGAGCAATCTTCCCTTTCCCTTGTGCTCATGATGGTCCTAGGGCTTTCTCAGGTCCTGCCCCAGGCTGGTTCCCTCCTGCCCCCACCCCTGCTGCTTTGCTTCTGGACCATGGTCAAGGGTTTCCTGCATACCCAGTGCACTTGAGCCACAAGCCCAGCATCCAGACAGGCTTTGGGGCAGAGCCAGGTGAGGTGCCCAGGGTTCCTGGCTGAGCAGAGCTCCACGTCTCCCTGAGCTGAGCAGAGCAGTAGCTCGGTTTGGTGGAGGGTGGGTGCACAGCGATGGCTCCTGAGACAGCCTCATAGCTCTGGGTCTTGGACCACCACCCCACCAGCCAAGTAGGCTTGGACCCCTTGCCGGACTGTGGTTCACTGTAAGTGAAGAGGCCGGTGACCATTAGATTTAAGTGGTGAGGGCAGGGCCGATCCATTCATTCATTCAGCAGGAATTTATGGAGCATCTACCCAGTGCTGGGCAGTCTGGGGGTAAGATAGTGAAGGAGATACAGTCCCTGCCTACACGGAGCTCTCAGGCTCATGGAGGAAACAGACAAGCCAGGCGATGACAAGAGGGACGATGACTGCCGGTGGGGTGTCCAGGGGACTTTGGGGACGTAGAGGCCGTGGTAGCCTTCTGCCAGAGGATGTGCATCCACGCTAGGGCCTGGGGGAGGAGTAGGAGTGAGAAGACACGGGAGGGGAAGTCCTGGCCAAGAACAGTGTGGTCAGAAGCCTGGCCGGGGCGAAGTCAAGGAACTGAGAAACGTCGGGTGGCTGGAGCTGAGCGTAGCAGGAAATGTGACTGGGAGGCAGGCAGTGCTTTTCACCCAGGCCCCAAAGGTTTGGGGTGCCAGAAAGGTTTGAAGCAGGGAGGGGTGGTGAGAAGGTTGACGGGAAGGTCTTGGCCGCAGGAAGATGAATGGTGTTGACATATGTCACACAGAAAAATGCATTCATCGTTAAGTGTACAGCTCCATGAATATGCATGAAGTGAAACACCTACATAGGTGGCATCCAGGTGGAGAAGCAGAGCATTACCAGCCTCGCGTAAGCTCCGTAGCCCAGGGGCTCCCTTCCAGGCACAGCCCCTGTCAGGAGTTAACCACTGCTCCCACCTCATCTCCGTGGATGAGTCCTGCCCATTCCTGAAATGACTATAAACGAGGCACACAGTATGTGCTCTATTATGTCAGGCTCCTCTACTTCATGTACAGTCTGTGAATTTCGTCCCTCATGTTGCCTGAGACAGTGATGCCCGTTCATGTTGCTGGAGTTGTCCACTGTGTGATCAGTGCTGATGACGTCTGTTTGGGTGGTTTTCCAGGCCATTAAAGTAGCCCTGCATGCACTTTCTTCCTGTGGGTGGGTGCCCTTCCTTCTGTCAGGCACATGCTGGCAGTGGAATTGCTGCATCACAGCTTATGCACGGGGTCAGCATTCAGTTTTCCAACTTTGCCATGCTTGAGTGTTACTGCTCCACATGCCGGTACAGGTTAGGTTTCAGTCTGAGTTGTCTGTGACCAGCTCCTGCCCTGTCCACTCCTACCAATACCCCAGCAGGGCCGTCCCCATCTCCAGGCCTGACAGACTTTAATTCCCCTCCCTCAGAAGCCATGCTGAAAGGACATGGTGGGTGAGGGGAGTTTGAAGCCCCCAGAGCAGAAGCTCTGAGCCCGCCGAAAGGTGGGAGAAGAGCCATGAAAACCTCCCTTAGCACCTGCTGCAGCAGAGGGGGGCTCATGGGAGGATGTGGTGGGAGGTACTTCTGGGTTCCTGCCACAAATGATGGAACCTGAGACCACGGGCCTGCTGCACGGAGCAGGAAATGCACTGCTGGCTGCCCAGGGCAACAGAGAAACAGGCTCCTGAGCGAGGGTGACGTGCTGCTCTCATTCCCTCATGCTGTTTCTCCCCAAATATAACAGCCAGGGCTGGCAGCATCACGGCCTTGGCTGCTGCAGGAGGAATGGAGTGGAACATAAAGATGGCCTCCCCTGGGAGCTGTGGGAATAGACTCTGGGAGCAGAGACAGAGCTGGCCAAAGGCAGGAGATGGGCCGCACCCACCCCGGGTGTAATAGAGTCTCTGGGGCTGTCAGCTTAAGGTGTGTTCAGTTATGTTTAGTTTGTCAGCCTCTCAGTCAACAAACCTGGAGCCCAAGAGACCACCTACCATGGGAGGAAAGGAATGAGCAGTAGAGACAACTCACACTGGGCCCTGCCCATAGCATTGTGTGACGGGATATGAAGGGCAAGCCTGGGTTGTGCAGTGCACATCCTGTGCAGCTGTACATGGTAGCCTCTTGGGAAATTTCAGTCTAGGTGGGAATAAATACCTGGAGGCCTTGGAGGAGATGAGGTTATTGCTTTTGGGAAGGCTTCCTGAGGAGCTGGTGTTTGTGATGACTACGGTACAGGAAAAGGAAGTGGAGGCATTGCAGGCAGAGGAAGCAACTTTGGCAAAGGCCTGAGGGAGGAATAGGAGCCCAGGCTCTTCTAGGCCTGCATCTATCCCACCAAAACATGGTCTTGGGTGGAGCCCAGGTCTGAGCCCACCTCTGTGGGAGAGCAGAGAATGAGGTAGGAGCCCAGGGCTGAGGCTTAGGCTGGGGACAGAGGCAGGGTTGCTGAGCAGATGACCTAATTTGGGAGCTCAGTTGCAGAGCCTGCAGAGCTCAGCCTCATGCAGCCTCCAGCCCTCAGCCCTGCCCCAGATTAGCCCCTCATCTGCTGTCTGTGTTGTCCTTCAATCATCATTCAACAAATATTTACCAAACTCTGCTCCATGCCAGGCACTGTTCTAGGCCCTGGTAACAGGGAGAACAAGATAGACAAGATCCCAAGGTAACTTATAGTCTTGGGGAGACAGATAGTAAGCATGGTAAACAGGTAAACAGGATACTATGAGATGGGACACATTCTGAGAAGAAAATAAAACAGGGTGGCCTGAGGCAGAGTAGCTGGATCATGAGGTGGGGCTGGTTGAAGAAAGCGTTCAAGAGAAGGTGACAGGCCAAGGGGTGAAAATGAGCCGGCCTTGAGGAGTGGAGGTGGAGAGGGCTACAGCAAGGCGTGTGGACATGGGAGGCTCCTGAAGCAAGGGAGTGACATGGTGCAAATTACAGGAGTGAATTTCAAAAACAAACGATACCAGGAGGCTATTACTATAGACCAGGCAAGATGAGGGGCCAGATGGCAGGGAAGTGGAGAAACAGAGATGCTCTCCTGGAGGAAGAATCGACAAGGTTTGCTGATGGACTTGATATAGGGGATGAGCAGCAACGTGAAACGAAGACGCCCCCAGGCTTTGGGCTTTAGAATGTAGTGTTTGATGGTGCCATCAATGGCTGGAAGGAAGACAGAACGGCACAGGTTGGGAGGACAAGACCCCGAGTTCTGTTTTGGACATTTCAAGTTTGAGATGCCTATTAGGTAATGGACAGTTGGTTATTATATTAGTTTCCTATTGCTGCTGTAACAAATAACCCCAAAATTAGATGCTTAAAACAACACAAATTTATTATCTCAAAGTCCTGGAGGTCCAGAGAAATCCAAAAAGTGCCAACTAGGCTAAAATCAAGAGTTGGTTCCTCCTAGAGGCTTGAGGGGGAATTCGATTCCTCACCTCTTCCAGCTTCTAGAGGTTGCCTACATTCCTTGGCTCTTGGCCTCTTCCTCCTCTTTAAAGCCAACAGTGTAACATCTTCAACTCTTTCTCTGACTCTGACTCTCCTGCCTTCCTCTCATGAGGACCCTTATGATTGCACAGGGCCCACCCAAATAATCCAGGCTAATCTCACCATCTCAAGATCCCTGACTTAAACAAATCTATGGATCTAATAAAATATTTTGCCATAAAAAATAGCATATTGACAGGTGCTGGAGATTCAGGCATGGACATCTCTGGGGTGGCCATTATTTTGCTTTCTACGGCTCTGCTGGTCTGGCTTCTAGGGACGCTAGGACCACAGATGTAAAGGTGGGTTGAAGACATATTTACAAGTGTATTGAAGCCATGGGATTGGAGGGAATCACTAGAGAGAATGTGCTGATAAGAAAAACAAGGACTAAGCGCCAAGACTAGTGACATTCAGAAGGCAGACAGCAAAGGAGTCTGAGAAGGAACAATGAGAGAGGTAGGGGGAAACCAAGAAGAAAGTGTTTCAAGGAGGAGATGGTCACTCATGTCCAGGGCTGCTGAGAGGTTCAGGAAGATGTGGACAGAAAGGTGTCCATTGGATTTGGCGATGTGCGGACCCCTGGTGACCTTGACAGGATTGGTGTCTGAGGGTGGAAGTCAGCTTGGGGGTGGGTTTAGTTGTGTGGGGCCACAAACTGGGGTAGACTTTATGATTATTCCATAAAGCTTGGAGATAAGTGAATGATCTACTTCATAACTGTGATAGAGTGACGGGAGATGAGGAAGTAGACAGTCCTCATTCCTGCCCCCGATCCACTGTAGCCCCATCATGACCTTTGGAAAGTACAGACTACTGTGTGTACTTCCTCTTTATTAAGTCCTCTGTGGCTTCCTACCTCCCTCAGCATAAAGACCTTGGACTTGGTTCACTGGTACCAAGCCCAGCCTCCAGCTCCCTCCCCAGTACCCACTACCTCTACTCACACCCCCTAGGGTGAGGAGCTCACTCCCTGTCTTAGGGCAGCTCAATCCTCCCTGGGCAATGTGGATAGTGACAATACTCAGGCTGACACTGGACTCTGTTGTCCTGCCTGGCCCAGGGTGGAGGGCAAGATTTACCATTGCAAATCACATCTCCTGGGGCTGCCTTATAGGAAGGGGGCACCAGTGTGCTCTTCTCAGGAAGTACGGTCACTGAGGCCAGGTGGGGCAGGTCCTCAGGAGGCCAGAATTGCCTCCAACAGAACAAACTGTGCTGCTGGTGGCTTCCTGGTTCCCCCTACTGCCAACAAAGAGCAGATCAGCTCTACTTACCACCAGTGCCACCTGGTCTCTGCCCTGGCGGGCCAGCAGGCAAGGAGGGGATGCATTTAACCATTTCCTGCCTGGAGTTGTGCAAGGTAGAGGCTGAGCAAATGCTTCCCACGTAATGAAGAGTCTGTTCTTCTGGGCTGGGAGCCTGCCTGCCTTCTCTAGTGTCTTCCATAGTTTCCCAGGGACCCTGTGAGCCTGAAATGGGCAGACTGTGCCTGGGTGGGCAGGGAGAAGAAGGGAATCACTGACCAGCTCAACTTTGCTCAACACCCCCCCTACTCAGGCTCCTGGTCACCAGCCCTAGAAGCAACAGGACAGCAGTGCCCCTGCATCGATGTTCTCTCAGCCAGGAGGAGATCCAGTGCCAACCAGTAGGTAAGTCAGCTCCAGCTCCAGCAGAGGCTCCCAGGACCTCCTTTCTAGGAATTCCACTCATCCAGCCCAAACCGTCCCACCCAGCCTCACCTCGTCCAGTTCCTCTGCCCTCGATTCCTGCACCACTCACATCAGCCCTTCTGTCCCGATGCTCAGTCCCAGCCCAGCCCACCCGCCCAGACCCTAAATTACACCTACACTTTACTAATGCTTGCCATGTGCCAGATGTGCCAGGTGCTCTGCCAAGTGCTCTGTTCACTTTTAATCCTCAAAACCCCACTGTCTGACTGGAGAGGAAGCTGCAGTTTAGGGAACCCTTTGGTTACCAGTATGACTCAGGGCAGGTGTCTGTCAGCAGCCCCACAGTTGGCAAACCCAGCACCACCTCTCCCACCTTGTCCTGCCTCAGCAGAATCCAGTCCTTCCCCTCCCAATCTAACTGTGGCCCTCCTAGCATCTAGCATGGGCCTGGCATATATTAGGTGCTCAAAAAATGCTGCCCGAATGAACAAGTGAATGGGCCTAATTCGCTCATTAACCAACTCACCCAATCCAACTCCAGGCCCACATTTGCCGAAGACCCGTTGGCTGTGTAGGGCAGAGTCCGTTGTGTCTCTGTGGGAGGCACTGTTTCAGCAGCCTTGATCTCTGCCTCAGTAGGGGACTCAGTCCAGCTGGGTGACCCTGCAGTTCAAAACAGTCTCCTGAGGCCCACAGTGGGAGGGAGATGAAGGAGCTACAGCTCTGCCTGGGGTTCTAGGGCAGTAAGATTCCCTGGAGAGGATTAAAGATGGCGGCGTGAGAGGTGAGACAGAGGCTTCCTCCTAAAACCACATATAATACAAAAATATAATTAATACAACTAATCCTGAGAGAGCAACAGGAAAGAGGACTGCACCAGACTGCACACACCTGGAGAAAAGACCAGATCTCATGGAACAGGGTAATGTACCAAAGCTGTGGCCCAGCGGGACCCAAGCCCTTACCCCACCCCAGCTCACTGGCAGGAGGGAGAGAAACTGGATAACCTAGAAGAAATGGACAACTTTCTAGAAAAATACAACCTTCCAAGGCTGACCAAGGAAGAAACAGAAAATCTGAACAGACCAATTACCAGCAACGAAATTGAACTGGTAATCAAAAACCTACCTAAGAACAAAACCCCTGGACCAGATGGCTTCACTGCTGAATTTTATCAAACATTTAGTGAAGACCTAATACCCATCCTTCTTAAAGTTTTCCAGAGTACAAGAAGAGGGAATACTTCCAAACTCATTCTATGAGGCCAACAAAACCAGACAAAGACACCACAAAAAAAGAAAATTACAGACCAATATCCCTGATGAACATAGATGCAAAAATACTCAACAAAATATTAGCAAACCGAATTCAAAAATACATTAAAAAGATCATCCATCATGATCAAGTAGGATTTATTCCAGGGATGCAAGAATGGTACAATATTCGAAAATCCATCAGCATCATCCACCACATCAACAAAAAGAAGGACAAAAACCACATGATCATCTCTATAGATGCTGAAAAGCATTTGACAGAATTCAACATCCATTCATGATAAAAACTCTCAACAAAATGGATATAGAGGGCAAGTATCTCAACATAATAAAGGCCATATATGACAAACCCACAGCCAACATCATACTTAACAGGGAGAAGCTGAAAGCTCTTCCTTTAAGATCGGAAACAAGACAAGGATGCCCACTTTCCCCACTTTTATTCAACATAGTTCTGGAGGTCCTAACCACGGCAATCAGACAACACAAAGAAATAAAAGGCATCCAGATGGGCAAGGAAGAAGTTAAACTGTCCCTGTTTGCAGATGACATGACATTGTACATAAAAAACACTAAAGAATCCACTCCAAAACTACTAGATCTAATATCTGAATTCAGCAAAGTTGCAGGATACAAAATTAATACACAGAAATCTGTGGCATTCCTATACACTAACAATGAACTAACAGAGAAATCAGGAAAATAATTCCATTCACAATTGCATCAAAAAGAATAAAATACCTAGGAATAGACCTAACCAAGGAAGTGAAAGATCTATACCCTGAAAACTACAAGACACTCTTAAGAGAAATTAAAGAAGATACCAATAAATGGAAACACATCTTGTGCTCCTGGATAGGAAGAATTAATATTGTCAAAATGGCCATCCTGCATAAAGCAATCTATAGATTCAATGCAATTCCTATCAAAATACCAACAGCATTCTTCAATGAACTAGAGAAAATCGTTCTAAAATTCAGATGGACCCACAAAAGACCTCGAATAGCCAAAGCAACTCTGAGAAGGAAAAATAAAGCTGGGGTCATTATGCTCCCCAACCTCAAGCTCTACTACAAAGCCACAGTAATCAAGACAATTTGATACTGGCACAAGAACAGACCCATAAACCAATGAAACAGACTAGAGAGCCCTGATATAAACCCAACCATATATGGCCAATTAATATACAATAAAGGAGCCATGGACATACAAATGGGAAATGACAGCCTCTTCAACAGCTGGTGTTGGCAAAACTGGACAGCTACATGCAAGAGAATGAAACTGGATTATTGTTTAACCCCATACACAAAAGTAAACTCGAAATGGATCAAAGACTTGAATGTAAGTCATGAAACCATAAAACTCTTAGAAGACAACATAGGCAAACATCCCCTGAATATAAGCATGAGCAACTTCTTCCTGAACATATCTCCTTGAGAAAGGGAAACAAAAGCAAAAACGAACTCATGGGACTACATCAAACTAAAAAACTTCCGTACAGCAAAGGACACCATCAACAGAACAAAAAGGCATCCTACAGTATGGGAGAATATATTTGTAAATGACATATCCGACAAGGGGTAACATCCAAAATATATAAAGAACTCACACGCCTCAACACCCAGAAAGCAAATAACCCGATTAAAAAACGGGCAGAAGATGTGAAGAGACAGTTCTCCAAAGAAGAAAGTCAGATGGCCAACAGACACATGAAAAGATGCTCCACATCACTAATCATCAGGGAAATGCAAATTAAAACCACAATGAGATATCACCTCACACCAGTAAGGATGGCCAGCATCGAAAAGACTAAGAACAAATGCTGACGAGGATGCGGAAAAAGGGGAACTCTCCTACACTGCTGATGGGTATGTAAACTAGTTCAACCATATGGAAAGCAATATGGAGGTTCCTCAAAAAACCAAAAATAGAAATACCATTTGACCCAGGTATCCCACTCCTTGGAATTTACCCAAAGAATACAACTTCTCAGATGCAAAAAGACATATGCACCCCTATGTTTATTGCAGCACTTTTTACAGCAGCCAAGATAGGGAAGCAACCTAAGTGTCCATCAGCAGATGAATGGATAAAGAAGTGGTGGTACATATACACAATGGAATACTATTCAGCCGTAAGAAAGAAACAAATCCTACCATTTGCAACAACATGGATGGAGCTGGAGGACATTATGCTCAGTGAAATAAGCCAGGTGGAGAAAGACAAATGCCAAATGATTTCCCTCATTTGTGGAGTATAACAATGCAGCAAAAGTGAAGGAACTAAATAGCAGCAGACTCAGAGACTCCAAGAAGGGACTAGCAGTTACCAAAGGAGAGGGGTGTTTGAGGGCAGGTGGGGAGGGAAGGAGAAGGGGACTGAGGGGTATTATGTTTAGTACACATGGTGGGGGGGATCACGGGGAGAACAGTGTAGCACAGAGAAGGCACATAGTGGATCTGTGGCATCTTGCTGCACTGATGGACAGTGACTGCATTGGGGTATGTGTGGGGACTTGAGAATATGGGTAAATGTAGTAACCACACTGTTTTTTCATGTGAAACCTTCGTAAGAGTGTATATCAATCATACCTTAATAATAAATAAATAAATAGATACTGTGTCCCTATAGCCTTTGAGTCTGACAAAGCAGTCCCTTAAGATAAAGTTTGTTGTATGTAGTATATGGTCATTTCTTAGACCCAGAAAGCAATGGTTAATAAAGCCAAAATGTTAGAATAAAAAAAAAAAAAGATTTCCTGGAGACAGAATTTTTGAGAGTGGAGTGTTCATTGGTCCATACAGCCAGTCCCTTGGCATCCTGCTTGACTCTCTGGTGCTGCGCACACCCGCCAGCCACTGCTGGGGCCAGCAGCTAGTACTGCACCCCTTGCTGGGCCCACCAGCCTGGGGGCCCCTGGAGGAAAAGCACAGGCCTGCCTGTCTAGATCCCCATCACCATCTGGCACAAGGCCAGGCACAGAACACCACAGAACATTTAGTGATGATGTTGATTGCATCAGTGAATGAGCCCAAGGTGTGTCCAGGCCTGTCCTTGAAAAGCCTCCCCCATCCCGCTTCTAGAAGCCTCTAAAGTGGCTGATGGTTTCTCATGGGGCACCAACCAAGGGGGCGCCATGTGCTCTGCCCTTGGCTCCAGGGCAGCCTCCAGCCTCCCTCCCTCCTTACCTGGGCTTAACTCTTTCAGAGCATGTCCCCATCCCAAAGGGGAGGCACCGGGGCGTGACAGTTGTCCGGAACCACCACGGTATTTTGGTGAGTGTGTGTGGGGCAGAAGGACAGAGGACTTTGGGAGGCTGGTGCTAACCTCTGTGGCTGACAGGTATTGATACGGAGTCCTGACCGGCATGTTATTCTTGGGGCTGAGCCCAGCTGTCTCCTTGGTGCCAAGCCCAAGGTTGCTGGTGGCTCTGACCTGGCTGTTCCATGTGACCCAGCACACTGCCTCTGGTGCAGACATCAGCTTTGACCCCAGCACTGGCTCCTAGCCCTGGTGAGGGGTGAGCAAGCTGTTCCTGCATCCCCTGCCTGGTTGAGACACTTGGTTCTGGCATGGGGGCGATGGTGTGGCTGTGATTAGGGGGCTTGGGCTGAGGGCAATCCTGGCTTTCCTCTCCCTCACTCCCCCTCTCCCCCAGATCTGTATTCAAGTGCTGGCCCGGCGACCCCACAGCCTCAGTTCAGAACTCACAGGCTCCTGCAGCTTACTGGCCCCCAACTTCCATCTCCAGGCCCAGGTCTGCTTCTTCAACCTTGGTAAGGATTGGGCACTCATGGCCTTGGACAGCTCTGAGGAGATTTCCGGTCTCCAAAAGGAGGCACCAGCCCACAGCAGATACAGAGGGACACAGAGGTGCAGAGAGGGGAGGGCCAGCCTAGACTCCCCCAACCCCAATGAAGGGAATCAGGGCAGAGCTAAGTGTGGGCTTGTCTGGAGATGAATAAGGAGGGTGTCTGATTTTGAGTTCTTCCATGCGTATTTTTCTAAAAGAACAAATCCTGGATCCCAGTGCATGTGTGGATGTTGAAGATTGCTACAGGAACAAAAAACATAGCACAGAGAATACATCCAGGTGGCGCCGGGCTCTGGAGGCAGAGGAGGAGGAAGAGGACGAGGAGGAAACAGCTGGTGAGAAGCAGTTCTGGCTTGCTCCTGCAGACCGTCAGAGCTGACCCTTAGGCTGCTGACCTCCAGGGGTGAGGTGTGCCTAGACCTGAGAGATGGGGAGCAGTAGCTGTGTTCTCCAGGCCTGGCCAGTCCCAGCTCTGCCCTCCTCCATCTGACAGATGGACAAGCAGGTCCTGAGAGCTGGAGTGATGGGAGTGACTCACACAGCAGGTCAGAGCCTGAGCAGTTTCTGGCTCTCCCTCTGCCTCTGAAGCAAAGGCTCCACTCATGGGAGCTTCACCATCTCCCGCTGAACTGAGCTTTGGGGCTTGAGTGGGGTGGGTACCGTTAGGACAGGGTATGCTATCCTCATTACTGCCCCCAAATTCCTTGCCCTCTCCTGACCTGCTCCCTGTCTTGGCCCAGGCACTGAGATTGCCATCGTCCTAGATGGCTCAGGAAGCATTGATCCCCTAGACTTCCAGAGAGCCAAAGACTTCATCACCAACATGATGACGAACTTCTATGAGAAGTGCTTTGAGGTGGGCTTCCCCAAAAGCTAGATCCACACAGTTGATCAGTTACCTATTGCTGTGAACAAAACACCTCAAAACAACAGCCATTGTTTGCTCACAGTTCTATGGGTCAGCTATTTGGGCTGGGCTCAGCTGAGTGGTTCTTCTGCTGGTCTTGCCTGGAGTTATTCCTGCAGCTGTAGGCATCTTGGTTGCTTGACTGGATGGCCTGAGATGGCCTTGCTTGTCAGGGCCCTAGGACTCCAGCAGGCCCACCCAACTTTTTCCCAGCTGTAATATTCCATGGGGGCAGGAATGCAATGCATTCAACCACCTTCAAGTCTCTGATTGTATCACATTTGCTGATGTCCCATTGCCCAAAGCTAGTCACATGGCCAATCCCATAGTCACTATGGGGGAAAGGGACTACATGGGCACGTGGATTCAGGGAGACATCTGTGACTCCCTGGAAGCCATTACTATCACACCTTCCTCCACCCCTGCTTGCCCTCTGCCTTAGCATCTCCTCCTGCCTGGAGATGGAGGAAGAATGAGTGAATTCTTCCACTGCATCCAGGACAGTCATCTAAGGGGCGGAGGTGGTTTTGGGCATGGTGACTCTGCCAGCCTCCTCCCACCCCCGTCCTTCCCCTCCAGTGCAACTTTGCCCTGGTGCAATACGGGGATGTGATCCAGACTGAGTTTGACCTTCAGTACAGCCAGGATGTGATGGCCTCCCTCAACAGAGTGAAGGACGTCATTCAAGTGGGGAGTGTCACCAAGACTGCTTCCGCCATACAGCATGTCCTGTGAGTGTGAGGGAAGTGGAAATACCTGAGCACCTACTGGGTGCTGGCCTGCCCGGAGACTCTGGGTCATCACTCCTGGAGAGGTGGCTGGGCAGAACTGTGAAGAGGAGAGGATCAGGGTTCTAGCTCTTCCTTGGCTGACAGGGGAACATGACATCTTTCAGTCTAGCCTTGGCTGATGGATGATACCCCAGGACAGTCCTCCAAAAATTCGTCCTCAGACTCCTCTTGTGCGAGGCAGTAGCACCCTGCTTCCAGGGAAGGGCTCAGCAGCTGCCTGGGTGTACATCCCAGCTCCAGTTTATACCTGGGAGACAGGCCAGCGCCCTAAACTCTGTGCCTCAGTTTTCTCACTTTTAAGGTGAGAAAAATAATCCTACTTGCTGTAGAGGGTTTGGTGGAGATTATATGGGTTAAAATATGTACAGTGCTTGCTTTCCAGCACCTTCCTGTTGGGAGTTGAGGGGTGAGCCATGTTGCAGCCTCACCTCTGCCCAGCCCTGCTGTGTGCTGAAGGGGCCATCACCACCCCTCTCTGGGCCTTTGTTCCCCTTTTGGGAGGGCTCCTTAATCCTATCTGATTCTAAAGCAGCTCAATGCATAGAAGCTCCCCAGAGCTCACAAATCCCTCTGGCAAAATTCTCTTCTTCATTTACTTTCCCCTACTTAGAGACAACATCTTCACACCAAGCCACGGCTCCAGGGAAAAAGCAAACAAAGTCATTGTGGTGCTTACTGACGGGGACATATTTAGGGATCCCCTCAACCTCACGAATGTCATCAACTCCCCAAAGATGCGAAATGTGGAGCGCTTTGCCATTGGGGTGAGTGCCAGGAGCTTGTGTGGGGGAGCACTGCCTGACCCTGTCCAGCAGGAGTAGGGAGGAGCCAGGCTCCTGACAGGGGCTTCTGTGAGCAGCTTAGCCAACCTTGCTGTGTTCACAGGCACTCCCCACCTTCTCTCCTCCCAGTCCCCACAACCCCCACTCCCCCACCCCCCACAGGGTCACCCCACAGAGGGCCCATTTGCCAGCGGTGGTCACAGGTCCTAGTTCACAGCAGTGATGGGGAGGGCAGAGACACTTCCACCCACAGGACAGCCATCAGGGAAGGGTCCTGGAGGAGAAGGTGCAGAGCTGAGTCTTGGAGGACAAACAGGAGTAGGTGGCCTAGGGCACAGTGGGGTGGGAAGGGCTCTGCAGGCAGAGGGAACAGCATGTGCAGAGGTGGGAACGAGCCTGGTGTGCTCAGGAAAACACATACAGATTGTTAAAACTGGGCCCAGAGTGTGTGTGTGTGGTGTGGAACAGGGAGCAGGGAGAGGAGGAGGCAGGGGATGGAGGGCCCTGAAGGCCAGGCAGAGGGACTGAGCCTTCTTCCTGGGCCTGGAGAGCCTTTCAGGTTCAGGAGCCAGCCAGCCCTCATAGTGCTGACCTGCTGAGCCAGGGCCTCTGTACAGGTGGGAGATGCATTTAAGAACGCTAAGACTAACAGGGAACTGAAGATGATCGCCTCAGACCCTGATGAGACCCATGCCTTCACTGTGACCAACTACACGGCGCTGGATGGGCTACTGAGCAAACTGCAGCAGAGTATCATTCACATGGAAGGTGAGGGCTCTGGGGGTCCTGGCCACCTGGCGTCAGCTGCCTTGGCCTTCAGCAGGGGGCCCGCACCCGTGCTCCAGCCCCACCCATCCTACCTCTAGGTGACACTCCAGACAACCCCATCACCTCTCTGAGCCTCAGCTGTTCCATCTCTAAAAAGGCAACAGTGTGGCCAGCCCTCCTCCCTTCCCTGAAATTCCATGAAGCCCTCATGGGAAGCTCTTTCTGGTGCTGGAGAAAGGATGACTAGGGCATGGTTCCTGTTCTTAGGAGCTCACAGATGAGGAAACTGGGGCCCGGAAAGAGGGTGACCTGCTCAAACCTACTCTGCCAGTAGCTGCTAGAGCAGGACCCATGTCTCTTCTCACAGCCTGGAGCACGTCTCACTATGCTGAGGGTGAGGTCTAGCTGGGCCCTTCCCTGCTTTGGTTTCTCCCTTCATCTCAGCCCTTCTTGGCTTCCAGGCACCTCTGGAGATGCCCTCCACTACCAGCTGGCACAGATCGGGTTCAGCGCCCACATCCTGGACGAGGTAGGGGCCCACAGCACTGGGTCGATTCGCCATAAAGGAGGGGACCCAGTGACACCCAGGGACTCAGGGACCCTGGCTCATAGTGCAGGGCTCTGGCTGCCTTTGGGGATGCCTCTGAAGGACCATTCTAGGATAAAGGAAAATGCTTCTGCTTGCTCACCCTAATCTAGACCTTTAAGTTGGACCAAAGTGTGGCCACATTTATTACAGCAGGTCATTCTGTTCTGTGTGCTCAGGGACGGAGCAGTCCCCTGAATGCAGGCTTGCCGCTGAGTTGCATACTTCTCATGGATGGGATGGGGAACAAGGAGGGTGAGGACACATCCTTGTGTGTGGCGGAACATGGTGGGCAGTCGGTCAACACAGGCAGTCCACCTCTACAGAGGAAATGAGCCCTGTTTTGCTCAATCATACTTCTTTAAATGCTCAACATTGGGGCCCTGCGTTGGATTTCTGCCCTAGGGCTGTCCGGCACTGGAGGGGTGGCTGCCCCCACAGGGTCGTTGGTACGAGGCAGGAACCCAGCGTTTGCTACCTCATTTCCTCCAGTGTACCTGGCCAGGAGGCCATGGGGCGACTGAACACCGCCCTGCTCCCTCAAAGTTTGCTGCGTTGCCAGGTAGACCCGCAGCCCCCGTGGATGGCCACAGGTCCCTGCCTCTCAGATGGCCTCCAACCCTGGTCTCCTGCAGGGGCAGGTGCTGCTCGGTGCCGTGGGGGCCTTTAACTGGTCGGGGGGCGCCCTAGTCTATGACACGAAAAGCTGCCAAGGTCGCTTCCTGAACCAGACCAGAGCGAAAGCTGAGACTGCGCAGTACAGCTACCTGGGTGAGGCGGGACCTGGAGACAACCAGGGTGGGGGCGTGGCCAGGAAACCACCTGTGGAGGGCGGGGCCGGGAGACTCCTGGGTGGGGCGGGGCCTGGGCAGGAATGCTGAGGCTGTGCATTAAGTTGCACTAGGCTTTTTAGACGGGCAAGGTCCTGGTCGTCACATGGACTGAGGGCTGGGTCCTGGTTAGGGACCCTGAGGCTGAGAATTAGGGAGGGCCACCTGGGTGGGGACAAGGCCTGTGCAGATCGAAGCTCGGGGTGGCCCAGGGCAGCTGCCTAGGGAGGTGTGACCTCGATGTTACTAATAGTGATGGGTGACCCTTCCTCCTATACTGCATGTGTGATGACGGATGTGGGTGCTGACTGTGTGTGAGGGAGTGTATTTTGAGCGAAGCTGTGTAAATGATGATGTGTGTGTATCACGTGTGTGGTGGGGCACGTGTGTGACTAGCCATAGTGGGTGAGTGGGAGCTCTAGCTGATGATGAATTTGAAAGCATGAAAACGTCTCTCCACTTTTGCCCCCTGCCCAGGCCACTTCGAAGGCATGGCTGGGAAAGTGTGGGACCAAAGTAGTGGCCTGGTGGGAGCCCCCACTCACAATCCCTCCCCCAGGCTACACGGTGGCGGTGCTGCATAAGGCCAGTGGCCTCTCCTATGTGGCTGGGGCTCCACAACACAAACATCGGGGGACCGTGTTTGAGCTTCAGGAGGGCAGAGATACCAACTTCATGCCAGTGCTGGAGGGAGAGCAGGTACCTGCTGGAGAAGGACACCCCTGCTGTTATAGATGGAGGATCTGGAGGCCCCAGAGGGAAGGGGACAGGCTCTCGGGCACACAGAGGGTTGGGGACCAAGCCAGGGAAGAAGTCAGGAGGCGCTCAGTGCCTCTGCCCCAGCCCTGCATGACTGACTGCCAGCTGGTCCCCGCTATTGTGGGGGTTGGTGCAGCTCCAGTGACCGAGCTGATCTGGAATGACCCAAATCTGGTGGTCCAGGGAGAGCAGGAGCAGGGTTCTAGCCTTGCCGAGGTGTTCCCGAGGTGCCTCCCCAGCACTCCCTCCCTGTAAGCTGAGTTCCTCCTGGGCTTCAGATAGGGTCCTATTTTGGCTCTGAGCTGTGCCCTGTGGACATCGACATGGACGGGACCACGGACCTCTTGTTGGTGGCTGCTCCATTTTACCACATTCATGGGCAGGAAGGCAGAGTCTACATGTACCGTCTGAACGAGCAGGTGGGAGAGTCTCCATCTTTGCACTTGCTGAAGCTGTGGCTGCTCAGCCTGGTGCAGAATGACAGAGGCTGGGAGCACCCTGGCAGGCCTTGCCCAGTGCTGGGGGTGGGGGTGCTGGGTGGGGCAGCTGCTCCACTCCCTTCCCTACCCCACTGTCTTACTTTCCCCATCCCACCACCTCATGGTGCTGATAACCTCCCAAATAGCTGCCCAGTTGACAAAGCACATTTTGTCTATGATCTTTCTCACAGTAACTATGGGAGGCAGCTGTCACTCCCATTTTACTGATGAGGAAGCTGAGGCTCAGGGAAGTTGAGACTTGGTCAAGTTTACATAGCAAGTGTGCAGTAGAGCCAGGATTAGAACCCAGGCCTCCCAACTGCGTGTCCAGTACCCCTAACTGTGGGAGCAGAGGGGCCAGGCTCTGGGCCCTGAACTGCAAGGTGGGAGGACTCCAGCGGTACCACTCTCTCACTGTGAACCCTTGTTTTTTCTGGGCCTCAGACTACCTGCTGGAGAATCAGAAACAGCAAGTGCAGTGAGCATGCCTCCTGGGGTGGCCATAGGATGGGCACGTGCCTCTTCTAAGGACTAAGCTGCCTGTTTGCTTTACAGGATGGTTCCTTCTCCTTGGCACACATGCTGTGTGGGTACCTCGAGTTCACTGATGCCCGATTTGGCTTTGCTATGGCAACAGTGGGGGATATCAGTCAGGATAAGCTCACAGATGTGGTCATCGGGGCCCCCCTGGAGGGCTTTGGGGCAGATGACGGTGCCAGCTTTGGCAGTGTGTACATCTACAACGGACGCTGGGATGGCCTCTCTACCAGGCCTTCACAGGTGACCCCCCGGGCTCTCTCCTGTCTCCACTCTGGGGCTCTAACCTGCCCTAGATGTGCTAGCCTGAGCCTCAGGTCAGCTCCAGTCCTAAGTGTCAGGCAGGTCCCAAGGGATTGGGAGTACCCAGTGAAGGACAGAGGTCACCTGGAGAATCCAGGCCAGGGCCTTACCCCAGATCCTTCCAGCAGGGCAAGAGATTGTGGCAACATCTGTCTACTTGCTGACCTGTATCTTCCTGAGCATCTCGCCTGGATGGCCCCGAGGCATCTCACTTCACACTGCCCAACTGAATGCATTCTCTTCTCCCAGACACCTCTGGGCCCCATGGCCCCGTCCTTCCCTCAGACACCTGACACTCAGCAGAGCCTGTCAGCCCTCAAGTCCTGTGATTCTAGCTGCCTCCCAAATCCAGCCCCACCACGCCTGCCCGGCTCCCACCTCCGCCCCACCTTCCACCCTGTGTCTGCTTAGACATGCCCACCCCACACCCCAGCCTCGCATCAAGCCTCCTTGCTTCCAGATGTCTCCTGTTCCCACTGCCCTGGCCCCTGGCCGTCTCCTCAGATGACCCTGCTCTTCCCCACCTCACTCCCCCTGGCTAGTCCCACTTGCCTCTCAAGTCCCCATTCGAATGCCACTGCCCCAGGAAACCTTGCCTTCCTCTTTCCAGTTCCTCAGGTGGAGGACTCCTGGGGTGGGGACCCTGGCTGATGATGCTGATTTGAGTACAACTGGAAAGACTCCCCTTTCCCTCCTCCACTCTGTGTTTCTCCCTCCACAGCGGATCAGAGCCTCAGCAGTGGCCCCAGGACTCCGGTTCTTCGGCACGTCTGTGGCTGGTGGCTTAGATTTCAGTGGTGACGACCTCGCTGACATCACCGTGGGCACTCTGGGCCGGGCAGCTGTGCTCCGGTAGGGGTCTGCCTGCCTTCAGGGGTCCCAGGCCCCAGCCTCACCTGCCCTAGTGACCCCGTGAGGACGCGGGCTCTGGTGGGAGGGAATAAGTATGGCTGTTAAGGGCCCCGGCTCTGGGGTCTGCCCATCTGGGTTTGAACCTCAGATCTCACTTAACCATGTGCCCTTGGGCAGGTTGATGAATTCTAGGTCCCAATTTTCTCATCTATAACTGAGAAGAACAGTAGCGCCTACCTCACAGAGTTACGAGGATTGAGAGATTCTATGCAAAGTGTTTAGCACAGTGCTCAGTGATGGCTATTGTGATTATCATGAATTTCAGAGGTTCTGTGCTCCATCTCTGAGTGAATTATCAAGTCCATGGCTATAAATAAGCCGACGGAGTGCCTACCTGCCCCGTGCTCTCCTCTGAGCTACAGGCGCAGCTGTCTCCTCGGCACCCCTCTTGGCGGCTGCTCACAGGCCCCGCAAAGTTAACTTGTCTAAGGACGGACTCTCATTCTCACCCACCTCTCATCCTCCCGCAGCCTGTCCCCCCTCAGGCTTCCCTTCTCAGTAAATGGCACCGTTTGTTCAGGACAGAAACTGCTGTATCCTATCTTATTTTTAGCATCACATTACCTGTACTGCTTCTTGTTTATTTGCTTGTCTGTTTTCCCATTAAAGCAGGGATGTGTCTCTTTCCCTACTATATCATGAAGACTCAAAACAGCACTTGGTATATTAGAAATGCTCAATAAATATTCACTGATGAATGAAGGAGCCAAGAACTGACTCAGAAGTCCTTCGCTCATTTCTCACTGTCCTCTTTGCTGTCTTGTTTAGCTCAAGACCTGTGGTTTACCTGAAAGTGTCCATGACCTTCAACCCCACGGCACTGCCCATTGGCTTCAACAGCAGCGTGAACGTGGGTTTGTGTTTTGAAATCAGCTCTGTGACCACAGCTGCGGAGTCAGGTAACAGGGAGCCTGGCTGAGCCACCCAGGGTTGTGGTCACTGCCTGTGGGCTCCCGTAGGGGGCAGAGAAAGAGGATTGGGGTGGAGGGTGGGTATTAGGAGGTCCTGGTGCTTGAAATCCCTCTATCAGAGTTTAGCTCCTTTGACATCAGGTTCTCTCTAATGGGAACTGCCAGAAAAAGGTGATCTGCTGTGAAGTCCACACTCTGAAGGGTTAATCTGACCCTGTAGGGGCATAGGGCATTGCATTGCTTCCTTGGGGCTGAAGGGTTGAGTTTCTCAAAGAAGACTCAGAAAAAGGTGGCCATTTCTCTGTCTCCATCTACTGGTCCCACGCATGTGTGTGTGTGTGTGTGTGTGTAGGGGCTCCTGAGGACTGCCCTTCCTCTTCCTCTTTGATTTACATCTTCCCACCTTCCCTTCTCACAGTGTCTTCTGGCCTAGGTGGGACCAGAGGCCTAACCTGCCAGAGGCCTGGCCTCTCTTCCTATCTCCTTTCTTGGTATCGGTTGGGAGACTTTCTAGAAGGCAGAGGGTAGGCATAGCTTTCACAGCCTGGCACTTAGTGCCAACCCAAGAGCCCCCCTCCAGAATAATCCCTCAGCAACAGTCCTCAAGGTTTAACCACTCTCAGTAACAATCCCTGAGAGGTCTCTCTTCTTCCTGCAGGCCAGAGAGCACTGTCCCAGGTGGGGTGGCTTTACTGCAGAAGGCCATAATCAAATCTGGGGGCAGAAAATGACAGGCCTATCAGTTCCTGATCTATATAGGCTGAGAGCTTCAGGCCACAGAGCCTGAGTTGCTGTGTGACACTGGGCAGGTGTCTTTCACTCTCTGGGCACTATTCTGCTCTGAACAGTAAGGGAGTCTACAAGTACTTGCAGCTCTGTTATCCTCTGGCTTCTCTCTCCATTTCCCAATTATTCCTCCTCTTCCTCATTTCTCTCTCAGTCCCAGACTTCTTGAGCCTTTCTTCCCCCAGGGAAGACTGACTCAGCCCTGGGACTGTGCCGCTCTTGAGGGCACTGAGGGAGCCTAGCCAGGTGCCAGAAGACCAAGAGAAAAGTACCTTTGAAATGAAGAAACTGGTCCAGCACCAGGGAAGTGCCTGCCTGGGTGGAGACACCACCCAGGAGGGTCTCATAAGGAACTTCAGGCAGGTCAGGGGCCTCTGTCTAGGGATTACCCACTCCACCCTCACCAGGAAGGTCTGCTCTTCATTCCCAGGTCTGAGAGAGACGTCTCTGAACTTCACAGTGGATGTGGATGTGGGGAAGCAGAGGAAAAGGCTGCGGTGTGCAGAGATGGGAGCTTGTCAGGGCCACCTTACTGGGTGGGGTGGTGGGTCCCATCTCTGTGAGCCCCTCCTGCTTATGCCCACAGATGGAGAGGTAAGTGGAGGAGTTTAGAACAACACAGATGTTGAGAAAAGATCTGAGGTGTGAGCAATGAAGGATGCATACTCAAATACAGTAGGCAATTAAAATAACCACAATAGATCAAGAACCACATAATGACATGGGTAATGGAGTTAATTATATTAGAAATCCGAATGAAAGAAATAAACTAAAATTGAACACTATATCTCTGAGCTTCCTAGAAGCTGGACAAAAAGGGAAATGCTCTAATTGCTGACGTTTTTCTTTGTGATGAACCAGGAATAACAGGGCTTTCTCCCCCTCCCATGTGTCATTTAACCTTGCCTGATAATAACAGTGGGGCTGAGGGCCCTTACGTGAATCAACATCAGAAAAATTGAACATGAGAAATTAGAAATAGGAAGACAAAGTTGTCATATGTCAGGTTTACCCCTGACAAAGGTACCTAGGGACATGAAAAATGTCAGAATTCAGGGCTGACAGGACCCAGAATTTGGGACCTATAAGGGTCATTTATTCCAATAAACTCTTTACTGTGCTTCTGACTACACATCTGTTCCCACATCTGTTCAGATTGTTTACTGGATTAAGAAAGTGTTTCCGGCAAGCCTTTGGCTTCCTTAAACAAAAGCATGGCTACGTTTTCACCTGGGAATCCCGTAAACCTCTCAGGGCCTCAGAGCTCCTACGGTGGCAGGGAGCCTCTCTCAGAGAGATTGGCAAATGGCATCCTACGCAATCTCCTCACCTTCGGTTTTTGTCTCTTTAATATGTCCTCCATGCTGCTTTAAGAAAGATCTTTCTCAACTATCTGAATAAAGTCCAAGTTGATTTTTAATTCCTAATGGCCAGAATCCCATTGTGATCGGGGTCGGGACCAGAGGAATTACGAGGCCTGAGGCCCTCACAGATGAAGGGAAATTTTTCCAAAGTCCTTGGCAGCTTGGTTGAAGGGACTTCCCTTTCAGCCTGGCCACTCGAAGGCGGCGTGGGACTTCTGGCTCACCACTTTGACTGTTTATTTCTTATTCTGACTACTCAAAGTTAAAAGTATTGTCCTTGTCATCTTCCCCCCCACCTCCAACTGCAACCCTGCGTTCCTTGGTGACTGTGCAGCTCTGTGAGGAGGACTGCTTCTCCAACATCAGTGTCAAGGTCAGCTACCAGCTCCAGAGCCCCGAGGGCCGGAGGGACCATCCCCACCCCGTCCTGGACCTCTACACCGAGCCCTCTGCCATCTTCCAGGTGACTCACCTGCGACCGGACTCGCTTGGAACCATCCCCCAAATGTTAGACTGGGAGAGCTTTCAGAAAGCCCGAGGGCCCCTCACTGTACAAATGGGGAAACTGAGTTCCTGAGATGGGGTTAATTTGCCCAGGACCTCACTGGTGGGCAACACAGGTTCCCAAACAAACCCCAAGGCTAGATCCCTGTGTTCACAAAAAGTGCTTGCTACATATTTAGCAAAGCATTCGAATATGTTGCCCGACTTGGTAAGGGTGTCTGATGGCCATGCGGTGGGGGTCCCGTGTGGGTGCTGGGCTGGAGCTCGCGTGCTCTTTGCCACCGAGAGGAAGTGTTTTGGTGTTCCTGCTACCCAGACCCGCCCAGGGCCTTTGGGCTGAATGCTCCCCCAAACCTGCTCGCTAACCAGTAGCGACATTGCAAGAAACTTTCCTCATAACTAAGGGAAATCAGAGGAGGAGAATAAACAGCTAGATTTCTGGATTTATGATACCTAATGTGATTTTGTTCCCACTCAGGCCTGGCCCCCAGGGTTTTCTGTCAGTCTTCATTTAAAGAGTCTTTCAGGGTATAGAAAATCAGCAAGATCAGAGATGTGACAACATGAGCCTTGAAAAGTAATAATTACAGTCCGGTGGAATGAATTGAGTCTCCAAAAATAAAAATAAAAAGACAAAAGTAGTTCATGCTGGCACAGGCAAGCTTCAGGTAACAGGTATATTTCCAGGTAATCACAGGACAGTTACAGCTATCTAATATTTTTATAAAGTGCTCTACATTAATTAAGTTATATAAACCTTTAGCTCCCAGTTTTGGTTAATATCCAATGTACCAGTGGCAAGCAGTAAGCAGGAATAAGAGAGCAGCAGACTCAGGGGGACCGCCTCCCTTGCTCACCTGGCCGGGAAGAGGGAGATCGGTCTCCCCACACACAGAACTGTCATCTTAATTTTTTTAGGCAAGAGATTGTATTTTATATTTATAATGGTATCTTTATTTTATAAAGATTTAAAAAATTTGGTATTGGTAGTAAGATGATTCAGAAAAGATTGGGAGAGCTAATGTAATAAAATGTCATCAATAAGCAGATTATCATTAATCACATATATTCTGTTTTTTAAAGCCTTTTATTTTGAAATATTTGGCTTACTGAAAAGTTATGAGAATAGTCCAAAGAATTCCCATGCATCCTTTAACTAGATTCCCCAAATGTTAACATTATAACATCTTATCTCATTTGTTTTGTCATATTCTCTCACACACGCACATATATAATATGTTAATCAGACATTAATCGGATATTTATATTTCTGAACCATTAGAGTAATTACAGATATGTCTCTTTACACTCCATTACTTCAGTATATATTTCTAAAAACCAAGGACATTCTGTAAGAAATAACCACAGTACAATGATCGAAATCAGGAAATTAACAATGATAAAATGCTATTATCTGATCTATAAGTTTTATTCAAATATCACCAGTTGGCCTATTAATGCCCTTTGTAGCAAAAGAAAAACTTTTTTTTTTCCTGGTTTAGGAACATTCATTGCATTTTTTCATTACCTACCTTTAGTCTCTCTTAAATTGGAACAGTTGCTCAGTTTTTCTTTGTTTTAAATGACCTTAATATTTTTGAAGGGTACAGGCCTGTTATTTTATAGGACGTTCCTTAACTCGAGTTTGTCTGATGTTTCCTCACGAATAGATTCAGGTTGTACACCTTTGGCAGGAATATCACAGAAGTTAAGCTGTGTCCTTCCGAGTGCCAGGAGGCACATCCTGTTGATTTGTTCCATTTCTGGTGCTGTTTCCCTCTGTTTATGGAGGGGTGCTTTGAGATGATGTACATGTCCTGCACAGCATCCATTTGTGATTCTTACCTTAATCAGTTATTACTTTGATGGTCTGGAAAAAACATTAGAAAAATTTCTTTTTTCCACTGATAAAATAGGTGAGGAGAAATTATCTGGTGTTATGTTAGGCCCATAGATGTTTCCAGAGAATGAGTTCTAGCTGGGAGCCTAGGTGGTTTAACTCTGCTCTTTCACTGGGGTTGGGTAAAAGAGAGCAGGCTATGCGGTTGTATTAAAAACAGAACTTATAAGACCTGCTCCAGCCTGTTGACCCGGTCAGATTGAGCTCCAAGCTCTGACTTCTGCAAACTTCATCTTCCTTCTCCAGGAAGTAGAAGGTTTCCTTTCTAGCCCTGGGTTCCCATTCCACCTCCTGCTGGGTGACCTGCATATAGTCTTTGCATAAAGCTGCTGGGGGGTGGTTCCTGGCTGCTGGAGAGATAAATCCAGAGATTCCCCAGTTAAAGATCTGGCTGTGTTTCCTTCATAATAAAACAGAGGCCCAGCTCCTTTAGAAAATTTGATTTTTCAACCTAACTAGGGCTTTTCAACCTTGAGTGGGCCTTTTAGATCCAGTGTGGCTTCCTGCATTCATTTTAGTGTAGGCAAGATTGCAAGGGGCGTGTTTAACCTATGAAGAGGAGCCACAGGGACAAGGACCCTGAGCGTATTTGGTGAGGTATCTCCAATTCCAGCCCCTGCTGTTCCTGCCCCTGCTTGAAAAGACTAAGGAAGCTTTTCTTCACATAGGTTTCCTCCTAAAATGTTCAAAGCAGTGAGTTGTGAGTGTTGCTGCTGAAGCCACACAGTATGAACGGGATGGGCATGCCCGCCATGCCATGAAGGGCACCTCATTTTTGACTTAGGCAGAGGCCTGACTCAGCCCCTAACCCTGACTGTCACCCCCTACCTCTGAGGGCAAGAAATGTCACATTCACTGCTCTCCGGGCCGTGTGGGCACAACCCCAGCCTGTCAGCCTTTACCTCCCTGTACCTGCACGTCTCAGAGTCAGGAGGAAGGACAGGAGAGTCCTGAGGAGACGATCATGAGGCAGGGATGCTGGGGGTGGCAGGGTTCCCTGGGCTGACCCTGCCCAACTGTGTTTGCTTACAGGTGCCCTATGAGAAGGCCTGCAAGAATAAGCTGTTTTGTGTCGCTGAGCTACATTTGGCCACCGCCATCTCTCAGTAAGTTGGATCTAGTCTTCATAGTTTCTGCAATTACCTTCCTCCTGCAGGGTGACCTGCCCAAACCCCTCATGAGGATCAGTTGCTCACTTCCTCCCTCTTCCCTTCATGGTCCACAAAGGGCTTTGCATTTATCATCTCACTGTGTCCTTCGCCACACCATGCGGGAGGCAAAACAGAATTTGTATTCCCATTTTAAAGATTAGGGAACAGACTCAGCAGTCAAGGCCCTGCTGGGATCACAGTGGTCCTTGGTGGACTTTAACCCAGGTCTCTTGACATCCAGACAATGCTATTTTCATAACCCAGTGTTTCTTGTTTCTAGGACCACGTCAGTGAGAGGTAACCACTTTCTGAATTACGTGACCTCTTGTCTGAATTAATTCATTAATTATTTATGGAGCATCTCTCTGAGCCAAGCACTTTGGTGCTGGGGATATATCAGCAAACAGCACAATGAAAATCACTGCCCTCTTGGTTCTTTAGGGGGAGAAGATAATAAAGAATTTTATGTTGGTGAGATGTACTATGAAGAAAAGTAAGGCAGGGAAGGTTGGGGGGAGTGCAAGGTGGAGGTGGGGTTTTAAATCAGGAAAGGGCCCACTGAGAAGGCGACATCTTGGTGCACCCAGGAGGAGGTCAAGGAATGAACTACATAGGTGTCTGAGGGAAAAGCAACTGCAAATGCCCTGAGATGGTAGCACGGCTGCAGGTGGGAGGACCAGCCAGGACACTGGTGTGGTCACAGCAGAGGGAGGGAGATGTAACGTGGGGGCAGAGGGAATAGTCATACAAGGCTGTGGAGGCCCTTCATATGGGCTTTTACTGTGAGCTGGGAAGCCAGAGGAATGCATGTTCTTGCACTGACAGGGTCCTGCTCACTGCTGTGTTACAGACTGTAGGAGCAAATGTGGAGGTGGGGAGACAGTAAGGAGCTGTTACAATAACTCGGGTGAAGAGTGGTGGTGAGGTGGGCCAGGGTGGTAGCAATGACGGTGGTTATATTTTGAAATTAGAGCCCACAGGATCTGATGACAGATGCACGTGGGGAGTGAGAGAAAGAAAAGGGTCTAAGAAGTCCTCCACAGTTCATCCTGAGCATCTGGAGCTCTGCTGTCCAATGCAGTGGCCACAAGTCACATTTGGTTATTAAAATGTAAATTAATTAAAATCAAAACTTTAGTTCCTCAGTTGCACTAGGCACATTCAAGTGCTCAGTGCCCACATATGGCTAGTGATACTGAGCAGCACAGGTCTGGCCCATTTCCACTACTGCAGAAGTTCCACTGGATCACAGTGAATTCTAGAATGATGGCAATGCCAAGAACAGAACTGGGAAGCCTTTGGAAGAACGGTTTTGGAAGGCAGGGTAGAGAGGAGGAGATCGTGACTTGGGTTTCGCATATGCGGTGGTCTAAAGAGTGTCCTCCGTGCCTGTGTGAGTGAATGGTACCGAAGGCCGGGTGGCTGACCTTGGCATCCGTGGGGAAGGGCTCTGCTCCCGGAGTCCTGCTAAGCCCTCATAGAGACATTTATAGGACCCGTGTTTCACATGTGGACGGCTTAGCGCTGCCCATCTCAATTACTGAAGATCCAATTCAAGACTTCTGAGTGCTTTGGAATCCAGCCTAATAAGCAGATGCAGCTGGTTCCAAGAGGGAATGAGTTATAGCCGAAACCCGCTCCCAGCCAACTCCTTGTGAAGAGACACCGCGCTCACAGCTGGCTCTACACTACCCCCTAGTGTACAGAGCAAGCAGTCTCTTCTTTTTTCCAAAGTAGTGTTGAGTCTAATTGTTAGCATCCAAATGTCTCAGTGGTATTCGACCTTTTTGTGGCTACGGATTTTGAAAGAAGCTAAGCAATACTACAGATTCTTCTCCGTAGAAGGTCACATGTGCACACATTAAGTGTTTGTATCCGGGGCCCTCTGAAACTGTCCCTGGCCCTCAGGTTAAGAACCTCTTAAATATTTCAATGACTTTCTCTCTCTCCTGGGCTCTGGAACAGTGTATCCGCCTGACATTTCCACATCTCTACCCTGTCAAACTACAGGCAGCCCTCATCCTATGCCAGACATCTGGCGGCTCCCACCCTTGGGTCTTCCTCCGTGTTCCCTCCATCAGGCATAGCACCGCTCGGTCATCCATGGTGGAAACCCAGGACTCACCCTTGACTCCTCTCTCCTTGGCTCTGCTGAATCCGGTTTCCATCCCTTCTCTCCATCCCCACCGACTACTGTCTTATTTCAAGGACAGCCATCTTTCGGATGTCTCTGTCCCTTCTTCCTTTACTCTATCCTCTTCTCAGCTGTGATAAAAACAGACACAACACAATAACAACAAAACGTCTGTCATACTACCTTCCAGAGCTGCATATACCATCTTCAAACTTTTCTGAAGGTTAGCAAAGGTTTCTTGTATTAATATGTTGTCCTGTCAATCTCAACTACTGACTGTGGTTCTGCACTCTGGGGCCCCACAGTACCTCAGCAGCCTAAAGGAAGCTTTCACAAGTCCTCAAGCTTTCTCTTCAGGCTGAACAGATTCATGTTTTAAACCAGAGCCTTTACGTCGGAAGAGCCCGAGTGATTCTGTGAGTGGGAGAGCTGAGGCCGAGAAAGGAGTTGGGACAGCCGGCTTCAATGGGCTGCTTATCTCGTGTTGAGCAGAGTACTTGGCACAGAGAAAGTACTGCATGAATATGTGTGAAATGGGTGAATTTGTGTAGTGAAGTACCTTGCCTGTGGTCACAGGGAATGGATGGTGAAAGAGGATTTAGATCCAGTTCTCCCAACTCCCTTCTGAGGCTGTTACTTGTTTCCCTCTCTACGAAGTGGAGAGTTAAGTGTACTAGTTCACAGGGCTATTATGAGGATTAAGTGAGCATGTGAAGCATTTGGCACGGTCCTACAATGTGCAGTCAAGAAATGCCAGCCATTATTATTGTCTCATCTAGCAACTGAGGTGGGGATGGCAGTCCAGGTGGTGCTTATGTTGAAGGGAAGAAAATGTAGCCTAAATGTATCCTTTAGGCAATTTATCTAAGAAGTTAGTTAAGAATGTGCTATTGTATTGCACTGAGGCTTTTAGAGATTAAATAAACTGGGAACACATATCTATTTGCCTACACTGATTACATTTGCCTACCAGATTAAATAAACTGGTAACACATAATCTATTTGCCAAATCCTACTACAGGCAGGATTTGGTGGTGGGTCTCACAAAGGAGCTGACCATGAACATTAGCCTGAGGAACTCCGGAGAAGATTCCTACATGACAAGCATGGCTTTGAATTACCCCAGAAACTTACAGTTTAAAAGTATACGAAAGGTAATTATGGCTGTGGCTTTGGAAACACACTCCTCATGGCTTTTCCTCTCTGCATACCTATTTTTTCATGGCAACATCCTAACTGCTCTCCCTGCCTCCAGCTGCATCCTGGCTCATTCAATAAATGATTATTAATTAGACGAACCCCCTCCAACCACACGCCATGCAGGCAGTCATGCCATTCTTTGCCTTAAAAACCCTCAAGGGGGCCATTTTGCTGCACAGTCACTCCTCCTTGCTTGCAGCCTTTTAAAAATGTGTTTCTGAGACCTAAATAATCTCTCCTAAATTAGCCTGGGCTGGGAAATTTGAAGTCTGCCCAGCCTGGGATCAATAGACACAAAGCCAGCTGCAAGATACTAGGAAACAGTATTTCTCCCAAGCACATCCTGCAGCTTTAAAGTATCATAACGTGAGAAATTATGTTCTCTAAAATCATAAGCAATCAGAAACTTTACTGTTTGAAGTTATATCTGTAATTATGAAACCATTTCACTCTTGACTGGAGAATCTAAGTCGCTTTGATTAGACTTAATCTCAGTTTCCATCTGAGGGGGCAAAGCTTCAGATAAAGCATTTCTAAACACAATTTTCTACATCCATCTTAATAGGTTCCTAGGAAATGGGTTCCTGGATTCAGACCTGTTGTTGATTGACCCTTTTTACACACAGCCCTGCTTTCCTTTGAGCCAATCAAAACGCTGCTTGACTTATATTTCTCCTGAACTCCACCATTCCCCAGAATTTTTTCATAACTGTCTTTTCCTTCATTTGTGAGAGACTCCACAGTGCAGTTTCCTCATTGCAATGAGTCAGTAAACCTGGATTTGTCCAACTACAGGTTTGTCCTAGTGGTCCTAGGCTGTCTGGGCTAGAACAGCATCCACTATGTGAAAAGAATGAAATTATCTCATAAGCATCTAGAATGGAATTGGTGATGCCCCCTCCTTAGGAGAATTAAGAAACAGTCACTCAAATCATGCTGCATAGTCAGGGGTCCAGATGAGGAGCCGTGGATGAGGAAGCCTTCACGGCAGGCCTTGGGCTCATGCTGGCCTTCCCCCACCTCAGTACGTTAAACTGCATTGGTCTGAGGCCCAGTTCAAATGTCTGCTTCCCTGTGAAGACTTTACAGATTCCTCCTCATTGGATTTCATCTCTTTCTCTACTGCTTTTCTCTGTACCTCTCCCACAGAACCACTCTTTAGGCCTGTGTTTAAATTCTTCAATCATCTACTACTGCCCTCCTGCCCAGCTTTTGAGGAAGACAGGGAGCAAGTCTGATTTGTGTCCCCAGCTCCTGGCAGGGTGTCTGGCATGTGGAGAGTCAGTGAATGCTTGTTGATTTGGGTGAGGAAACTGCTCCCATTTTTGCCCTTAAAGAAGTATCTTTTGTGTTACCAGCCTCCTTCTCCGAACATCCAGTGTGATGACCCCAAGCCAACTGCTTCTGTCCTGGTCATGAACTGCAGGATTGGTTACCCTATACTCAAGAGGTCATCTGTGAGTCTGTTCTGATCGGCTGACTTCTCACTATGCTGGAGTTGGTGTCTTCTCCAGCCTTGTCTCATCTGAATCTCTCTGTGGTGGGCTCCACACTCCCTCTTACTGTAGCCAATCCATAGCAGTGCTTAGAACAGCCAGGTCTGCTCTGCAAGTAGGGAGTGGGGGACACAGCCATAGACCATTGGCTCCCCCCAGTAACAGCAGAGAGAAGTGGGGGTGGTATGAAGGAGCACCAGACCCAAAGTTACTCGTCCTGAGGTAAGTCCCTGACCTTACCACTCATGAGCTTTGAAGTGGTTTCCTCAGCTGGGAAAGAGAGTAATGCTGTCTGCCCTCTTCTTCCACGCTGACATCGTGAGGCTTGCATGCAATACATGGAGTCATGCTGTGCTACGATAACCTGATAGTTTCCCAGGCCTATTTAGGTCGTAGGAAGCAGTTTGAACTGTGGGTGGTATAGAGAGGAAATCAAGTGACTTTTTTTTTCTTTAAACAGGCAAACTTTTCAGTAGTTTGGCAGCTAGAGGAGAATGCCTTTCCAAACAGAACAGCCAGCATCACTGTGACAGTCAGCAAGTAAGTAGTGCCTGTGTCACAGCAGGCCCAGGCTGTGGGCCCGTGTGCGGGTGTGAGAGCTACGGCTGCCTCACGGCCCCTGGAGAACAAGAACGCCACTGAGGCCCCAGAAGACAGCCGTGCCCCACACTGGCGTGGCTTTCCCTTCTGTTATCAAAGATAGTAAGACACTCTTATGGACACACAAAGGAAAACTATGGTGTAGTCCAATGGGAAACAAGGCATAGCCCAGCCTTGGACGGGAGGTCTGATTCTGGGCTGTTGAGCTTCGCAGCAGCTCTGTCCCCTGCAAAGCTGCCTGGAGAAAGGGTGAGGTGTGGCGTTCTCAAACGGGGTGATCCTGTCCCCAGGGACAACGCCTCAAGACACTTTTGATTGCCACGACTTGGGGGTGCCAGTGGCATCTGGTGGGCAGCAAGTGGAGAGGCTGCTCATCATACAGTATACAGGAGCCTCTCACAAAGAATTGCCTGGCCCAAATGTCAATACTGTCAAGGTTGAGAAGCCCTTTCTAAATCACCTTCTCCAAGTATAGTTTTCTAGTGTGTGTTCTACACTCTAGTTGCTCATCTCCAAGTCTTTTCTTATCTGACCCTTGATGACCCTGGGAAGCAGGATACAGAAGCAGCTGTTGTACAAAGCAGATGTGCTGTGAACTGACACTCTTTGTTTCCTAGTTCCAATGAGAGAAGGTCTTTTGTCACACAGACCCACAGCCTTCAGTTCAGGTGGGCCTTCATGGCAGTTCTTCCCAAGTAAGTACTTCCGAGGGGCCAACACCTGCAGAGTGTCAGGCATTTTCTCCTGTGGATGGAACTGGGGCCAGGGTGGGTGGGGGGCACTGCTCTTCCCCAATGGGAGGCTGCTTAGAACCCAGGCTCCTCCAGTTTCTTGGGCACTAACTGTTGGGTCTCAGAAACCCCATGGCAGTCATCGGGGGGGAGCAGTGCCAACTGGCCTTGCTACAAGAGCACTGACGTGATGCTGAGGGAAGGAGAGGGGCTGTGGGATTGGGAAGGAGAAAAGGCAGGCCACCCTGAGGAATGGTAACTAGACATACAACCAGCCCAAATACACAGAATTCAAATATTCTACCTGACCCCACTGTCCTACCACCACTTTACATTTTGATATTCAGCTTTGATATCTCCAAAGTATCTGGTGCCCTCTGTCCTAGTGGACTTAACAGATAGCATTCAGGTTCATTTAAAACAAGAGGGGGCCTTGACGCCTAACACATGTCCTCTCAATTGCAGACCATCAGTAATGTACGTAAACACAAGCCGGGGGGTTTCCGACCACAAAGAATTCTTCTTTAATGTAAGTGCTAAGTGCTTATCACCCCAAAGCTGCAGGAGGCAGGGCTACACCAGCTTGGACATCCTACTGATTTTATTTTGCAGGTACATGGGGAAAATCTCTTTGAAGCCAAATTCCAGCTGCAAATTTGTGTTCCAATCAAATTACAGGACATCCAGTTTATAAAAGTGAAGAGCCTGACAAAGACTCAGGTACTTAAAGGTGTTTCTTTATTTTGATCACATTTCTTTCCAGAGTGACTATGGATTTTTAAAGGTATAAAAACTAGACTTCTAGAAAAGGAGTAAAAACAAGGTAAGTCAACCTGGGAACACATTAGGAGTAAATTGCCAAAGTCACTTTCAGGAGGAATATCAACCACTCAGCTTTTAGAGCAACATTTCAGTTTTCCTTCTCTTGATGAAAAACAAAGAAAAATTCAAACCTCTTTAGTACCTGTGAAAACATTAATTTTCCCTTTGAAAACTGATAAATTTTGCTTCTCTTTGTGATGGGCAAATGAGCTTGATAAACATGTGGCATTTCTCATGCTTCTTATAAATTTACCATCTTTCTTCCCTCTGTCCCTCCCGTCTGTCTGTCTGGGCCTCTGCTTTGCTACCACCCCTTTGCTTTGGGCGACTCTTCATCGGTGGCATGGGGCCCGCAGCTGGTCTATGACACCTACAGCACCAGGCTCTGATCAGTGACAGCCGAGGCCTTAGGCTTCCTGCATTTTCTTTTGCCCAGACTACCTGAAGTGTCAAGGCTCAAAAATGAAAATATGGAATTTACAGAATGTACTCTGCTGACAAAGGGCTTGTAAGTTGTAAACACTTGTTCTCTTGTGTAGGTTTTTAAGAACATTTGTTAATTTCAACCATTTGCGTTTCCACATGGAAACAAAATTTTTGTTTGAAAAGCTGCATGTGAACATGTAAGAATGGGAATTCCGCCCCGATCTGGTGTGGAGACTGGAAACAGCACCAGGGGCTTCAAGCTTGGTGCCCTAGGAGGCAGTAAGGCACCTTTGGCTACTTAAACAGACTGTGCTGGCAGAGCAGGTCAGTGGCAGAGCTGAAGTTCAGCACTGTCTTGTAGAAATGTTGGATCTTTCTCCTCATTTGCTTCATGGCAGGAGTGTTACGTTTATTCTTGAAGGTCATCTGTTTCAGCACCTTGTCTGTGAGGTAATGTAGCCAGAGTACATTATTATAAGGATGATACTCGCCCCAGCAGTTGTTGTTCTCCTTCCTCATTAGCCTGTAGATCTCAAACTGGTAGTCACCTTCACCTGTGAACAGGTCCTCATCCATGGATATGTCACAAAAAACCACAATCCCATCCCGCTCCAAGCGGGACAGGGTGTAGTCAATGATGCTGACCTGCAGCCCACAGGTGGGGATTGTGCTCATCTTCCCGTTGAGGGTGTACTGCAGCTTTTTGAGGCTGGTTTTCTTTATGAGCACATTCCCCCAATGTAAGTCTCGGTGCTCAAAGTGCAGCGATGCCTCAGCCACCGCGAGGGATGCAGTGATCTGGTGTAGAATGCTTTTTGCAGTAGCCATGGAGGACAACTTCTTTCTCATTTGCTCCAAGTCAACCCCTCCAAAGTCAAATTCCAGCACAATGAAGAGCTGGTCTTCCTCAAAAAAGTCAGGTCGGTCATTTGCAGACCCTTTGGTTGAGTTATAGTGATCCCAGGCTCTGAGGAGCAAGGGAGGGTAAGATCCCTGAACACAGTGCACTGAGTTCAACCCAATAAAGCCTTCTGTGCGGTTGCATACCTCATCAGACAAGAGGCTCAGCTCTTTGGAGATGATGATCTCTGGCAAGATTTCCTCGAAAGTCTTCTGATGGGCCCCATTGACTAAATCCGGTCCTTCAATAGCAATGATTTTTAGAGCTACAGGTATGTGATTAGCAATTGTTCGAAACACTTCACCAAATACCCCTTCCCCAATCTTCTCACAGCATTCTAGTTTTTCTGTGGAAAGGCAATAGCTAAAGGGGACAGGACCTTCCTGATTGCACTCCCCATAAACCTTTTCAGCATCATATACCTTTTTGTCTATAACACAGAGTGTTTTTAAAGGGGTTAGCAAGTACATGGACGAGGAGTGCGAAGGGGACAGAGCACTGCTTGTTCTGTCTGTGGCGGGAAGGTTTGCATATTCTGATATGAGGGACCCTGACAGAGAAGTGGTGGCAGTGTAGCTGCTGCATACTTCTGACACAGTGGTCACCATCTTCTTCTTGTGGAAACTCAAAGAAGCCCTGGTTTTGGTCCAAGTGCAGGCATTCTGTAAATGAGTCAGGTCCTGGCTGAAAAATGTCTCTTTTTCCATCTTTTGGCCCTTTTTAAACTGCTGATAATGGAGGAGGGAGGTTTCTACTGTCTCCTTATATTTCTTTTTCCTGCTTGGCCCAGTCCTCTTAGGCCTGCTGATTACCCCAGGTACAGTATAGTCCTTGCAGACACTGGCTTCCTCATACCCAATCTGGGTAACCTCTTGAGACCCAATCTCTTGACAAGAGTTCTGGTCTGTAGCTCTCTTAGGCATGCCTGATAAGCCCGGACCCTCCGGCCTCTTCCCCACCAGCTCCCTTTCACAGCAGGACTCCCTCATATTCTTCCCATCCGTCCCAAACTCTGAATCCTCAGGGTTTTCTGCGTCGACAAAGCTAAAGGAAACTGACCTGAGGCTGGCACGGGGTCGGGGGGCCAGCCTGGTGAACCTGTCTCCTGTGGCTGCCTCCCGGGAGCAGGTGGTAGGCTCGTGGTCCATCGAGGCTGCTGGGATGTGGCAGCCGCTCGGAGCTTCAGAGGCCGCATCCGGAGAGGCGGAGGAGCCGGTACAGAAGACACCATCTTCTGGCGCTGGGGACCCAGGGCCGAGGCCGGGAGAGCCCAGAGCGCTGAACAGGGAGGCACTGGTGCCCAGCTCGCCGCCGTCCCGGGACCGGCGGCACACACAGAGGTCCAGGCTGAGCCCGCCCGGATTGCCCTTGGGGAAGGGCGGCGTCTGGAGAGGGCCGCAGGGGGTGCTGCACTTCTGCTGGGGCCGCGCCCGCAGCCTCAGGCACTTGGGGGTCACGATCGGGCTCGGCAGGTCCTCGGAGATTCGGCCGCCGGGGGGCCTCCGCCGCTGAGCCGCGGGACTGCTGGGAGAGAAGTCAGGGTCGTCGGAAGCGACCGACCACGAAGGGTCGCTGCTGCTACTGCTGCTGCTGCAGAAACGCTTTCGGTCTTGCGGCGGGAACCACTGCGCGGCTGCCAGGCGCGGTCGCAGCCGCGACCTCCGGCCGCCGGGAGCCCCATACGTTCGGAAGAGCCGATTCCCGGGTCGCGGGACCGACCCCGCCATAGCCGGCACCCGCCAAGCGGTTCAAACGCAAACAACGCGAGACTTCCTCGAGAAGCGGACGCGCCCGCCGGGCCGGCCTGCCCGCGGGGGTCCTAGTGCTCTGCACTGCGCAGGCGCGTCACGCCGCGTCTCGCGGTTTCTGGGAGAGGGCGGGTTGCCACGGTGCTTCTGTCTCAACTGCGTCGCGGCAATGCCTGTCGTTTCAGGCCCGCACTGTGTGCACCCAGAGTCAGGAGAGCGCTTGTGGGAGCGATCCGGTTCAGGTGAGCGTGGCCATGCCTTCTCGAGACGCCGAGGGAGGGAGGAAGGCCTGAAGCGATTGACGGGAGAGGCCCGGATACTACTATTCCGACGTTTCCCTGGAAAGCAAACGCCGGGCGGCCCCGAGGCCCTTCTTAGCCTTAGCACTGGGTTACGTCGGTAGAGTTCGCGGCTGTGCTTGAGCCGGCGTGGGCGCTGAAACTGCGCCCGCTCTCTATCCTGGGAGCTAAATGTGCTCTGCGTGCTAAGGCTTCCCATTTCCAGCTTTGCCACCCAGAAAGGCATGTGCTAACTAGACTTTCCTTTTCTAGCACGTGGAAATATGGCATTTGGTGAGCTGTGCCATCACTTCGGATAAAGAAAATATAACCGTGGCCACAGAGCTCTCCTTGAGTCAGTATAAGCAGGTACTTGAGACGGTGAATGCTCCAGATTTGATCATTTTGCTCCTCACGGGCATGTAGCTCCCCTGGAAAGGAAAGTAGCATCTCAGTTATAACGTGTATGAAAACAGGTCTCTTGACCCACCTTTTGCTCCAGCCTGTTCTTTATTTAATTACTACGGGTAACTTACTAGTAACTTACTTGTTATTTATTAGGAATTCTAGGAAGTACTTAGAACTCCTCCCTTTTCTACATCCCCGTATCAATTCCGGCAGCAAGCTATGTCATCCCACCTCCAAAATATATTTTAAATCCGTTCATGTCGCTCCATCTCTCCTGCTATTGTAGTTCAGGCTACCATCTTTCACCTGGGCTGTTGTGGACACTCTGTCTTTTCTTCTTGCCTCTGCTCTTGCCATGCTTGCTTGCTACAAATATTTCTTCACAGAGCACCTATTATAAAAAGCAAACGTGGTGCCACTCCTCTGCTTAAAAAAAAAGATGGCATTTGAATACACTTGGACTAAAATCCATATCTTTTCAGTTGCCCTTTGGCACAGTATTATCTGGTCTCTGCTTTCTAACTTCATTAGTACTCTCCTCTTGCCCACTTCTTATATTCCAGTTATTTTGCTCCTCCTTTCTGCTCCTCCAGCTTGATATTGCTCTGGCCACAGGACCTTTGTTCTTGCTGTTCCTTCTGCAGGTAACTGCTCTTCCTTTTATCTTCATCTGTGTGTTTTCTTATATTTAGTTCAGATGTTAGAAGGCCTTCCCTGATCACTCATTCTGAAGTGGACACTGTGGTCAAGTTTAATGTCTTGCAGTGATCCAGGTGAGAATGATGAGATCTGAACTCAGGAAGTAACAATGGGGATACAGAAAAGGGGACAACCTCTTGAGGTGCAAGAAAGACTAAAAATATATTGTCAAGGGCAGGCTTGGGTGAGGGTGTGACAGGTAAAGGGTAAGAGACAAGAAGTTGAGGAATGACTGCAGGTTTCTTGCATGGGTAACTCTGGTGGCTGAGGCCACGAATCAGGCTGAGAAATACAGGAGAAGGAACACTATATTTCCCCTAAAAGGAAGGCTGGTAAGTGCTGTCCAGTAAGTCCTTGTCTAAAATATGTTTTGCTTCCCCCTCACCCACCTCCTACAGTTAAGAGATGTAACTGAACTGCAGATCCTTGGTGAAATATCTTTCAACAAATCTCTGTACGAGGGGCTGAATGCAGAGAACCACCAAACAAAGGTAAACCGTGGCTGTTTTCTGGTTTTCTGGGACTTGTCCTGGGAAAACTGCCTAGCCTTAGAGCACCTGTACAGGCCCTCTGCTATTGCCAAATTCCTGTTTTCAGTCTTAGGACCTTGATCTTGACTCTGACACCAACTCATCTGTAACTTTGAGTTTAGTCAGCTTTTGCCTCAATTTTTCCATCTATGAAATGAGGCAATTGAATAAGCTGAGAAAATCTGAGAAATAACTAAGCTGGAATCAATAGTTAATATATTTTTTTATTTGAAAATGTTTAAAAAAATTTTTCCTAACCGAGAAGTGATTTTTTGGTCTATGTAGCTCTCTTCCTGTGCAGTGTCAGTATTGTGAGTATTAAATAGTCACAGCACTCAGGGTACATAATTCTTTTGTGTCTTAGACTAAGTCCTAGAACTCTTGGGAGTCATTTTGCAGAAGTGTTACCACAAGTCAAACTGACATCTGTGGTCTGTGGGCTGAATATGTGTGTGCTGCCCACCGTTGTCATTCTTGTTGACAGTCACCTAGGCCTCAGAGATTATCCATCTGTGCAGTCTATAGTTAAGCATGATGATTACTGGAGGGAATGTCAAGAGAGTGAGACCACATTACTAAGTACTAGGTATTCTGAGTTCTTCCCTGGAGGAGAAAAGTGCAGTTCTCTAGGCATGTCAGAAATAACATTTCCTTTTATTTTTAAGTATTTGTAATGCAGAAGATGATATGTAAGAAAGGAAAGTGCCCCTTATCCACTGCTCAGATTAAAAAAAAATAGAATAGCAAGAAAATCCAAGTCATACCAAATGAAAAATAATGGCTCTTTCATTACCTCCTTCCCATGTCCCCAGCTCCCTCTTCTCAAAGGCTGTTACTGTTAACAGTTTCTTATTTGCACATTCATAAATAATTTTTACATTATATGTATATTTCTATATTTTTAATATAAATTTACATATATATTTCCTTTTTTATTTCCGTAAGCATAGATTTCCCAAAATTATTTTCCTTTCTTTAAATTCAATACCCTAAGCAAAGTATTAAGTTGTTCCTTAAAATAAATAGGCACTTGACTTACTGAATCTATGAGTATAAATAGCTGTATATCCATGTGCATTTGAGCTGCAAGTAAGTAAAATTCTCACTTATGTACCACGGAGGCATCTGTCGTTTATGTAGTGAGGGGGGCAGACCAGGGTCAGTGGCTTTGTTCCTCTGGATCTTGTGCTCTACCATCTGTGTATTGGTGATGCCTCCCCTTGTGGCCAGCACAAAGTTGCCACATCTCCCAGTGCTGTATTTTCACGTGGCAGAATACAGAATAGGAAGCAAGAGGTCATAGCCAAAGGATCTTTCTTCACGGGCCTTCCCTTTTCAGGAAGATACCTTCCTGATATCGCCCAGTAATATCTCCTTACATCTCATTAGTTAGAACTGGATCTTGTGCCAGTTGCCCACAAAGGGAATAGCTTTGTCATGAGCTTAGAGCACTTATGATTTCAGAACAAAATCTAAAAGCAGACAGTGGCTCTGGGCCACTGTTGATGCTTGCTACAAGCAGTAGTATCCTGTGTCTTGCTTCTCCTGTGCCCTCTACCAGGGCAGCTTTGGGGCACTTTAGGAAACTGGGTTTAGAAGAGGAAAAAGGGAAGAGGCTTTGAAAAATAGCAGTTTTTCTCCTCAGATCTGGCCTCTTACCCCACTTTCCTCCCCTTGGGACTTCGAACCCAGGTTCTTGAGGCAACCCCACCCCCTCAAACCCAACTCTTCCATAGAGGGAAAAAACAGCTCTTCCTGTTCTTGCTCCCTCCTTATTCTCAAGGCCCAGAACTCACTCCTGTTAAGTTCAGCTGCATATGAGTTAAATAGTGCCTAGAGGATCAATCCTAGGAAGAAACCAGCATTTATCACTTAATTGGAAGAGTCCTTAAAGGTAAATTTGTCCAGCCTTCTACCCCATACAGAAATTCTCTCCAAAGCATCCCTGACCTGGGTGCCTGAACACTTGTTTGAAGGGAACTCAGTGTTTGGGGTGAGCAGAGCAGTCTTGCTGGCTCTCTGGCCCCCCGAAGCCCTGGGAGCATGCTCTGGCCGTGGTCTCAGCTGGCCACAACTTGGGAGAGCCGTGTCTGGGTCTCACCCTGGGAATCCCATCCCCTGAGCTTTCCAGCTGGGTCCTGTACGAGAGAACGCTCAGACTCCTGACACAGAGAGCCTCCAGACGGCAGTGCTGCGGGTGGCTTTTCGTGGAAGAGCTCGCCAAGCAGTACATACGAGTGCTGTTTTGTGTTTATTATCATGTCTGAAGTAACATATGCTTTAGTTTGGTAAAGAGCAGGCCAGTATCTTTGTCATGTATTTTTCTGTGAGAAAAACATGTTATCAGATTTTAGGGATTTGTGCAAGGTCAGAAACATCTGTCAGAGTATTTTTGGACTTAGAGGTTGCTTAAATAGTCATTCTGAAGATGATGATGAGCATGGGGCTCAAAGACATCACGTAGGATAGGTGGGTGTAGAATCTGGATTTTCTGTCTTTCAGTATTCTTTAAAACTTAAAGATCTTGATTCCCTGGAACCCTCTGTTAAACTGTCAGAGAAACCTTAACAGAAGGTGACAGTCTCCAGACAGACTTAACTTTTCTAGATAAGAGACCAGAATAGTTTCCATTAAGTGTTTTGATCATTAGATAATTTTATTGTGCTCAGTTTATTTTTTCAGTTTTTGTTCACTGTGCTGTTGGGGAATTCTGTTGATAAATCTCTAGCTGTGTCCTGTCTGTAAAGAGCCTGTCAAAGGCATTCTTCATTTCTGTCAGTGTGTTTGGTTTCTAGCATTTCTTTTAGGTTGTCTTAGGATTTCCATCTCTGCTTACATCACCCATTGGTTCTTGCATGCTGTCTACTTCATCCTTCAGAGCCCTTAGCAATCACAGTTGTTTTAAATTCCTGGTCTGATAATCCTACCATCCTTGACATGTCTGATTCTGATACTTACTCTCTTTCCAAATGGAGTTTTTTTACTTCTTTCTGTTTTTCTTGATAGCTGGCCACAAGTTACCAGGTAAAAGGGATTGCTGTAAATAGGCTGTTAGAGATGCGGTGAGGTGTGGGGAAGGGGAAGCGTTCCATCACCCCATGAGCAGGTCTCAGTCTTTTAGTGAACCTGTGCCTCTGGACTGTGAACTTTGCAAGTGTTCCTCAGTTTTTTCCAGCCCCTTAGGTGGGACAGGATGGCTAGAGTGGGCTGGAGTTGGGTGTTTCCTTTTTGTGTCAGTGGGGCCCTGATAATGCCCAGCGTTAGGCTGTGGTTAACTGGTTTCCTGAGGGCAGGCTTTGTTAAGAACAGGGTGCTCGTGTATTTTAGGACAGTTCCTTTTCCTTTCTCCTGCTGGAAGCATCAAGGGGTTTGTCTCTAGTGTTTAGCTGGTCAAGCTTCTGGATTTGTTGGTCTTTCAGTCTGTTTGGCTTTTTACTTGTTAGCACAGAGTGATGACTTCCAGTCTCTTTGTGGAACATGTGGAACCAGAAACTGAAAGTCTCATTAGATAATTTTAGATGCTGTATCAGGAAATGTTTAGCTTTTTGCTTTACAGTCATCAGTCTTGATCAGTACACAGGATGTTGCTGAGTTCTCAAATTGTGCCCCTTAAAATAACATGTGGAATTTTTTTCTCATTTGCTTTACTTGACTTATTGGATATCTCTGTCTTATTCTAGATCACTGTCATCTTCCTGAAAGATAAGGAGTATTCTTTGCTTCTCATCATGGCAAGCAGTGTTGGCGGCCTCCTGGTTTTGATTTTGATTGTAGTCTTCCTGTTCAAGGTCAGTTCTGCTTGTTCACAGAGGCCCTGGTGTTGGGCACAGTGTGCCCTGGGGCAGGCAGCCCCTGGTTCAGAGCAGCTGCCCTCGCCTGTGGCTACTTGGCCCTGTTCCATCAACCACACATCTGCTTAGGCAAATAAGTAAGACAATTTCTGTCTGGAAAAGACAAACATCTAATTGAAGTGTTGGAGTATGCGGAGGTTTTCCTAAATTAGATCTCATTATCATTCTCCTGTTCAAATCTTTTACTTTCCTTCCCCTGTTTTAATGTTCATACCCTTTTGCTGCTATTCAGGACCCTCTGATCTCTGACCTCTTCCCCACTCTACCCTTAAGTCTTGCTTTTTTCTCCAAACACACTGAGTTAAGTGGTTCATTGAACAACGAGTCTCTGTACTTGGAGTTACAGTGTCTATACCTGACTGCTGCTGCCCTTCCGCACTTCTTCCCCTTGCTCACACTTTCCCTTTAAAACTCAACCCAGAGATTCCTGAGTCCTCTGAGCTGAGTCACGTGCTTTTCCTGTGAGCTTCCTTCTGGAAACCCTTCCAAGGGGCAGTTGTCAAACTGTATTGCAATTATGTCTCTTCTGACTAGTTTGCATGTTTCTTGATGTAAGAGGCTGAACTTGATCTTTCTACTCTCAGCATGTACTTTTACATACAAAAGGTACAGTACAGCTGAAACTAGAACACTTTGCAGAATTAATTAAGAAGGTTGGAGGTCTGAGGGCTCAGAGGAAGGTAGAAAATGACTTCTGAGAGGAATGAGCACCAGGAAAGGCTTATGGAAAGGCAGCAATGCAGACAGGTCCTGAAGGATGGGATTCTGAGGGACAGATTCAGAGGAAGCATGAGAAGCAGAGCAGTATGGGGGCTATTTTGACAACAGCCAGATAAATGGTTTTCTAAAACAGATGGATGTTTCAGGCCTGTAACTGGGCTTCCCCTCCCTTTGTTTTAGTGTGGCTTTTTTAAAAGAAAATACCAACAACTGAACTTAGAGAGCTTAAGGAAGGCCCAGCTGAAATCAGAGAATCTTCTGGTAGAAGAAAATTAGGACCAGCTTCCTCATGTTGGGAGAGAATATCAACCAGTCCTCGAACTTCCCGAGAACAGACTGCTGTTTTCTGTAGGACGCTCCAGAGCAGAAGCTAACATTGTTTGTGGAATGTTTTTTAACCATATGTTGTCCCAAACGTGTCTGTGCATTGTACAAAAAATAAACTTGGAAACATTTGGTGTTAAATAAAGCTGAACTGTTTTGTTTTCAGAAGTGCCTTTAATATGGAAATATACTTTATGATTTTTTTTCTTCAAGAGAAGGTTTTACAGCATTTTCCAACCTTATTTGCCTAAATATGTTCTTTGTCTTGGCATTTTTATTAACATCTCCCAAAATAATGTCCTATGAAGTACATCTTGGGGGATAGTGGTTGAGAGCAATTCCTAGTCTGGCCTTTTTCAAGATCCTGGAACTGCACTTTAGGTCACAAAAAACCACCCCCAGAACAAATGTAAAAAAGTGGGAAAATGGAGGTCACCAAAACAGGAACTGGGGACTTTGTCGTGTAGTTTTGTTTCTGTGGTATGTGTGAACATGTCTATTTAATATGCTGCACTAATCCTTACCTAGCCTCCAGCTTAGTGAATTGCTCAGGGAGACTTTTGTTCCTTAGTAAACACTGTCACCAGGAGAGAGCACCGTCTGCAGAAGGAGATGGAACCTGGCCTGGGAGTTGGAGGTACAAAGATGAGGGCTGGCTTTGTGCTTAGTATCTTATTGTATTTTGTGTCCCATGCTGTTAGAACCTGACCACATCTCTCCACTCCCAACTCTGACAGTAACATAGTCTTTTCTTTTGTGGACTGTAAGAGTCATTGCAAAAAGTTAAATGGTGCAGAAGTTTACAACATAGGAAGTAATCTCTGTGATGCCTCAGTTTTATCTAATTCAGATATTTTCATTATTATTTATTTTACATTCAGTTTTTTTTCCAAAATGTATGTGTATAAGATTTAATTAAGGAATTTAATCTGAGTTTTTTTCCCCGGGGGCATAACTAGTTTTCACAGTGCCGCTTACTGAAACGCTTACTCACCTCCTCTGCTTTCCATGCTTCCCCTTTATCACAGGGGCTGGGGGGCTTTAAACATTTCCCAGATTCCTTAGAAGTGGGCTTCTAGTTTAGGTTCTGCCAGTGACAGGCACTTGCGTGAGACTAGAAGGTGGGAGACACCTTCCTGTTCTGGCAATGGTGTGGCAGCAGATGAGAACAGGCCGCTGAGCAGCAGCCTGACAGGGTGGCCCTAGCAGGGCTGCGGTTTCCGGTGGCTTCTCACCTCTGGGTGACACCAGCTCCCCTGTTTTTATTTTTCAGCTCTCCCAACAAAGTTGAAACTTAACTCTCTGAATAAATCTCTTCTCGAAATATCTAGAGTGGTTTCTATTTTCCTGATGACCTTGAGTCTGTTATTTCCAAATGAGTAATGGTTGTTTCTATATCTGTTACTGAAATGCACATTGATGATTTGAAATTCTAATGTTACCATTTATGAAATTCATATATATGTATATATATAAATTCTGAAAATTTAGTTTTATTTCCCTGATCCATTTGTTCCTGTACCAGTACCATAAAAGGAGGAACCTTTTAGCATTATGCTAACAGCACAAAGGTATCTAAAAAACAAAAAGAAAGTCTCCTCTTCTTCTAATCTTTTTCCAAAAGCAACCTCTGTTAATGATTTTTCAGATACTCTTGTAAAATATTCCTATGCATATACCAGCATAAGCTTCTTTTTAACATATATAAATGGGATTAGATTGTATGTAGTGTCTCACCCCATTTTCATCTAATAGACTTTACATATCTCTCAGTAGCCACATTTTCAGATCTAACCCATTTTTAAAAATAGTGCCATAATATTCTGTTAAGTTTACTCAGGAAGTTCCTAGAAGTGGATATTTTGGTTGTTCCCATTTCTTTTTTTATTACAGAGAAAAGGTGTGGTGAACATCTTTAAACATGTATCCTGCCTGGTTTGCTTTTTAGATCTATTAATGGGTAAGTTTTCAGCATAGTCACTGGCTCAAAGGTTATGTGCACTTGAAATTTTGATAGATGATGGCAAAATTTTTTTACCAGTTTATGTTCCCACTTAGGATATATTAAGTGCCACTGTATGCCCTTGTCACCACTGGGCATCATCAAATTTTAAGCTAAGCTGATCAGTGTGAAAAACTATATCCTGTATTTGATAACAGTTTTTATTGTAACTTTGCAGTAAATTTTGATATCTTGATAGGTCATTTTCATTTTTACTAAAAAAGTATTGATTGAATTCTTTCAGATAACTTTTCAGACTCCCAAAAGAAACCCTTTGGGGTTTTAACTTAAATGTACACAGATTAAAGTGGGGAGAACTGCTTTCTTTACAGTAGTGTTTGCCTACTCAGACTTATGACATTTCTTCACTTGCTCAGATTTTGCAAAAACACCCTATAACAGGGATTTATAATTTTTGTCAGAGGTCCTAATTTATGAAGACTTTCATATACTGCATTGTATTAGATATTTTATTGATACTGTAAACATTTTCCTTTTTTCTCCTGATTATAGTTTGTGTTTAGAAACATTTAAGTTTTGAGTATAGGTCTTTGAACTCTGCTTCTTAATAGCTCTTCAGTTGATTCTCTTGGATTTGCTCAGGAGAAAATCCTCTACAAATATTGGTAATTTAGATGTAATTTGGAATCTTTAGGAAATCTTGTTTTCTTTCACCCTTATTTCTTTGGCTTAGCACTTGGAGAGCTCTGAGAAGTTAACTGTGTGTCTCGTGTTCATGGGATAGCTTTACATGCTGTTCACTTCCTGCCTCATAGCCTGCCCATGGCCCCAATCCCTGCCACTCTGCGCTTGGGCAGTTTCTGGGCCTGTTTGGAGAACCCATGTGCTTCTCAGGGAGCCGCTTTTGCCTGTGTCAAATCACCAGGCTGCTTGGCACGATCAGCTGTCCTGTTGATCTGATTCCATCTGCTTCATTTCTTTCAGGAATGCCTTTATATTTTGGATCCCTTTATTATCCCGTTCTCTGTTTTCAGTGCTGCCACAGGCTTTTCCCCCTTTATATTTCTTGGGTTGTTTCAGTGGGATTTGCCTCTGAAGGAAAAGAAAGAGGTAAGTTTGCTTAGGTATTTCCCTATTGTTGGGAAATACTTTTCAGTGTTACAGGTGACTTGCAGACCTTGCTTTCATTATTTTTTTAATTATAGATAACGACCCTATTGCCATTGTAACAGTCAAGCCTTATATTGACCACCTTTGAGCTACTGACTGACTGAGCTGTGCTGATCTGATTGGAGTTAGACCAGTGCTATTGTAAGTCAGGAGACTACAGAAGGGACCAGTCTGAGAGGAGGAAGAGACTTTTAAACAGAAACATGGCCAGATTTTACAAATTCATGTGCTATGACTTGGGCCAAGGCCCTGTCTTTTTCCTAAAAGAAAGGAAGATGGTAGAATTCTCTCTGTTGAAATCCTTGAAAATTCAAAGGCTTAAAAAAATACACACAAAAAGAAAGGCATAGTCATACTACCCCCAGACACTTCAAATATGCAGGCTAATAGGGGCAGTGACCAGGGATCACCCTCCATCCCTCTCCCTCCCGTGGATGACCTTCACAGAGGCTCTGAGGTACAAAGAGTGAGAAAGCCCTTTCCGCCCTCACAGCCCTGTATGACAGGTGTGTGCCCAACGTCACTCCCTAAATTGTGCAGATCCTGTCCTTTGGGGGTTTAGAGGAGAGGGATCCAGGGGGCCTTAGGAAGGAGACAGGCCTCTGAAGGCTGAGCCTTGAAGCCATGGAGGACCGAGGCAAAGATATGGAGGTTGGAAAACCCTGAAGGTGGGTTTGCTTGATGGGGCACTGAGGCTGGGAAGGCGGGTGGGGACAGTGACTGCAGTGAACACTGAGGACCTATGGAATCTGTATAAGAGACTATGGAAGCAACACCCCTGTGTTTTACAGGAGGAGTTCCCACTCATGCGTGTTTCATTACCACTACAGTCCTTGAACTTGACAGCAGAGCAGCCGCACGGGAGCCCGGCCTGGAGGCGGAAGGAGGGGTACGTACCAGGTCACAGCCGTTGTTGCTGTGTGGGTTTGAGTCCCAAGAGGTTGAGTTTTTATTGTATTTGGTGCCTAGTGGGCCAGTATTGACTATTTTTTTTAAATGTTTGGTAACCTCAGTAGAATTTTTTCCCAGGTCACATTTTGAGAACCAAGTAATGAGTAACAATCCATCCATTAAGGTGGGCCACACGAGCTGCTGATGGACTCAGAAATGCTTCCCACAGAGAGGAGCTTCCTTCTTCCGGTGGTCTTTATTGAAATGACATTAATAATGCATCTGCTACTCCTTAAATTGCCAGCACTATCTACTAATGGAATGTGTTTATCATAGCAGGACTGCCGTAGCAAAAAGAAAAGGGTACATTTTTTTGTGGGACTCTTTGCGACACCTTTACAACACCTTTCTAAATCCGTGATACTTAGGACTCTGAAGGACGTCTGGGTCTGCAGGTGGTCCTTGAAGGCCCTGCTTGTGATGACCTCTCTTGTGTCCTAAGACAGATCCAAATCTCCTACCTGCAAGCTTTGCATATGAGCCCTCCTCTCCTTTGGGGTGGGAAATAGAAACACATTCACCATGCATAAGTAATATCTGAACCTCTCCAAGAACCATATTATTTCAGGGGGATTTGTGTCATGTTTATTTTGCTTCCTATAATTTTTTGGAGAATACTTCTTGAGTTTGTTAGCCTCTCAGGCTAAGGGGCAGCCCTCATTAGGGCTGGAGAGGAAAGAAGGAACCTGAGTGTCTTTGGTGGCTGCAGAGTGACCAAGTGTCACCTCCCAAGTCACTAGTAGAAACACAATGATGTTTCTGGCCACTTTCCTGCAGCCACCCACCTGCAGCCAACAGTGTCCCTCTTAGAAGCTCCTTCTGATCCCCTAGAGAATGGGGTTTTTTCTCGATTGAGGGGTGTCATCTTGTAATTCTGCCTCTGAAGGCTCACCCACACTTCCTCTGTTATAAATCTATCAGATTCCTAAGAGAAGGAGGAGTGGACGGTATGGGGCAAATGTTGGAGTCAGAGGCAGGAGGTCTGTTTTCCCGCCAGCAGGGCCCCGAGCACATTTCCTCGGGAGGAGGGAAAGGGCCCTGTCTGTCTCGATTCCAGACACTTGAGGGTCCGTGGTGGTTTTTACTAGAGGCTGTCCCCGAGCCCAGAGTGGACCAGGAGAGCCCCAGGAGTGGCTCCACACTGAAAACGTTGGCAAGTCTCAGGAGCAAGTGAGATGATGTAAAAGAAAGATCCCCTATAAAATTAACTTTATAATTCCCATCACTTCACTGCTGGTACGTTAAATCATCCAACTAGACAAAGTCTTGTGAGCCAGATGAGAATGGTCCCCTCACTGCCAACCCTTCCTCTTAGGTGGACAGCACTGATTATAATGAAGTATGATGTGGACCCCTTTGGAGTGCAGTGTGGTGGGGAGGCAGGAAGGGGACTTTGACCACTTGGAAGACCAGCCATTCACCTGACCCCCAACCCAGGGAGTAAAGTTTAAAGGTATTCAGTTATTGGCATGCCAGGGTGGTGCTCTCTGCCCCTGTGGCATGGGACCGCGCCCCCCCACCAAAAGATGCCTTCTGTATCTGACCGCCCCAGTGTGGCATCATGAGAGTCTGTTTCCCTCTGAGGAGCGCTATACAACTGGGCCCCAGTTGTGTGTTGTGTGGTGGCCTCCCTGGACATCAGCAGGGGAGATGTGTGCGTTACACACTTAAGTGTCATCTAGAAGCAGCCATGAACACTAAAGAACAGAGCCCCAAGTGGATGGCTGGGAGACCACCCTGGGCCTCGTTCCAGGGAGTATGAAATGGGCAGAGTGAGTCAGTGAGTTGATGTGTAAACTAAAGCACTGTGCTCATGGTGACAATGGAGATGATTTATGGGACTGTGGAGCCAGATCACCTGGATTCAAATTCTGGCCCTGATGCTTACTAGTGGACACATATAACCTCTTAGGGAAAAATAAGGATAATAATTGTTCCAACTGCATAGGGTTGTGATGATTAAATGAGCCCATACACGTAAGGCACTTAGAATGATGCTAACAGGTAAGCAAGTACTCACAGTGATGGTGGCGAGGACCATCTGAGCAGGGTGCCTTGGGGCCCTAGACTGTTTAATTGTGGTTAGGGAGAGTGGAGAAACCATCAATGAAAAGCAGCGGGCAATATTCTCTACAGTGGAGAATTCCTCTTGGTTTGGGAAACAGCCCTGACTTGGACTTTAAATAATGCAAATGTAAAATGCAAAGGCCCCTTCTCCCACACTGAATATAAAGGGCTTGGGCCTGAATGTGAGGAGGTGGTGAGCTGGCCCCAGCCTTGGTGAGGTGGTTTGCCGCTTATGAGAGGTATTTTTCACATTGTTTTGACCACAATCCTGAGGAAGAAATATATTCTATCATAATGTCATACACACACTCATATTTAAAACAAAAGTTTCACAAAGCCGTGCGTACTCTTACTTAAACACCCCTCTGATATTTTCTCTCATTTTCTATATGCTGGTTGTAACTCAGTAACTGATGTCATGACCCAGCTATTGGTCTGGATATAGTGGTCCTGAGGGAGCCCCCAGGAGGGGTCTGGCCCTGGTGTCTGGGGGATCCCTCAGAGGACAAACAGGCCCCACCATAAAGCCTGGAACTCCCTGTGGGGAGTGGAGAGACCTGGTATGGCTCCACCCGATGCGCTGCTTGTGTAAGGGCGGGGGGCTTGCTGACACGATGCCTTCCAGCCTCAAGCTCTTCTCCATACCACGTTGTGAGACCCTGAAAGGCCACCTTCCCTTGTGTGCTCAGGTTGATGAGACTTCCTAAGTGTGATGTCACCCCTGAGTGTTGGCTGTGTGAAAGGAGGGCTGAGGAGGAGGCCGGCAGGAGAGTGAGGGAGGGAGATCTGGTGACAATCCCAAGCCTTCCCCCAACCCCGATGACGTCAGCTTCTGAAATCCCCAGTCATGACGAGGACAGGGTGGAAGCTCCAAATCTCTTCCCTGTTTAAAAAAAAAAAAGCCTGAGTTTATTCACTTACTCAAATACATAACGAACTAATACAGAGCAGAGGGCATGGGATACAGAGCTGCCCAAAGGCAAGGTCCCTGCCCTCCTGGAGCTTGTATTATTGGGGGACACAGTAAATGAGAGAATATCTAAGAGTGACAAGTGCTCTAAGGGAATGAGGAGGGGTAATGGGATAGAGTGAGGTGGGTGGGGCTGCTTTTGGGGGTGGTAATAGGCTTTTTTTAAAAGGAAATGGCATGTGAGTTCAAATGAAAAGCTGCAAAGAACTGCTTTTGAGAGCAAAATACAGATTCTCAGGCCCTGCCCTAGCTTTAGAGAATGAAAATACTACAGGCAGGGCCCCGGAATTTGCATTTTTCTTCCACACGATTCCCATGCACAGGAGAGCTGGAGACCTTGTACCCTGGGGTTTCTACTTAATGACAGGAGCACATTCTATGAACTTTAGGGTCCCTCCAAACTCTAGAGCCTGTGGCTCTGCAGGGAACTCTGATTCGCGTGTGGGGACCCGGGTAGGGAGAGGAGCTGAACTACTTCTGTCAGATGGCGGGATGCAGAAAGGGAGCGCGTGCAGCTCATCACACGCTCAGCCCGCGTGTGCCGGCCTCTGCGGCTGCCACGGGATCTAGAGCTCGGCTCCCCATCGCAGCTCCCGCTGCCCTCCTTTAATTTCAGATGTGAGGAGTGCGGTCTTCATCGCCTAGATTCGGTCCCTGTCTTGTTTCGGGACCATTTTAGTTGGCGCCTGGCCTCCAGGCATGGTTCACCACTCTGGGCCTTGGTCGCCTGTCGCCACGCCACCTGCCCTAGGTGCGGCGTGGAGTTCACGCTGTGCGGCAGCCGACTCCCCGGAGGCGCGGGCTTTTACACTTGCCCCAGCTGCCACAGTAGGAGCGTCCACTTAATAGCGACATAGGAGCTACGGGTCCCACAAGTCTTCGGTCTCTCCCAGCCTGCGTGGTGAGGGCCGGGCTTCCCCCAGGGAGCAAGAAAATTAAGAAACCTATTGGGTTTGCTTACGCATGCTCTTCATCCCCTCCTCGCCGCCGCTTCCTGCGGAGTCCCGCCCCCCACCCCCCGGCCTCAGTTTCCGCATCTACTCGGTAGGAGGACCCTGGGCGTCCTTTGGACTAGAGGAGGGGGTTTCTTTAAAAGGAACCCTGCGTGGTATTGCCTCCCTCCTCCCGCGCGGCGAGCTGCTGGCTGCGGCGGCCGCACGTGCAGGCGGCCGGTCGGCGGGGTCGCTGTGTCGGGGGACGAGGCGGCGGCGGCAAGGTCGCAGTCGGCGGCCTTCGCCGCGCGCTCCCAGCCCTGCGCGCCCGCCGCCGGTCCAGGCCCGCCGGGGCCGCCGCGCGGAGGTCGGAGCGCAAGCGCCGCGCGGCCGGCCAGACGCGGCTCCCCATGCGGCACGCGCGGCGCGCTCTGCAGGCGCAGGTGAGCCGGCACCATGGGACAGGCGGGCTGCAAGGGGCTCTACCAGTCGCTGTTCGACTACAAGACCGAAAAGTATGTCATCGCCAAGAACAAGAAGGTGGGCCTGCTCTACCGGCTGCTGCAGGTCTCCATCCTGACCTACCTGGTGGTGTGAGTCCTCCCGGGCCTGGCGGGGGCGGGGGCGGTAGCGGGCAATCTCCGGGTCGGAATCAGGCTGTGTGTGCTTGGGGGTCCAGGGTCCTGCCTGTGAGGACGCCCTCCAGGGCCCTTGGGTATGAGCGTGGTGGGTGAGGAGGGATCCCTCTTCTTCCCACCCCCGCGCTGGAGGGGATGAGATGCGGGCGCGGCCTTCTGAGTGCGCCGCTCCTTCCTCCAGGCCTGGAGCCGCCAGTGTCAGGGCTGCTGGAAGGGGTGAGGATGGGCTGCAGCTGTCGCCCCAAGCCTCCCTGGACCTTGGCCTGGAAGCCCAGGCGCCGGGCGGTTATTTTTAATCACTGAGTTCAGTGCCAAGCACCCAGCTGGGGCAACTCATGAGCCTGGCATGTCCCAGAACGCCCCACCCGTGGCTGGCCTCTCCGGCATCCAGCTGGGAGTCCTGCCCAGAGACCCTCTACCCCAGCACCGAGCTCAGCTGTACCCCGCCAAGTCCCCCACCTGGCAGGAGCTGGCCCAAGTAGGAGGGGACAGGTGGAGGGAGGAAATGACAGTAAATGACTGGGATGCAGCCACGTCTTTGACTCCTTCAATAAATGCTGTTGAGTCCCTCCTATTTCCTGACTGAGGGCGGAGTGGACGCTCCTCCTGGGAGGGCAGCCTTGACCTCACCTGGAGGCCCAGCTTCCCTGTCCCAGGGCACCGGGCTGCCTCCCACGAGGGCGTTTATATGGCTGTTCCCCAGCTAGGCTTGCCTTTTCCCTTCTACTTAGCACCCACTCATCCTTCAGACCCGGCTTCTTACGTAACTCTCTCCTTTGCCTCCTTGGCATTCCCACAGTGTAGTTATGTGCTTATTTGGGGGATCATTTGCTTGATGTCTGTGACTTCCCTCCAGTCTGGGGATGCCACAGGGGTAGGCCTGGCATCACCTAAGTGCTTAGGGAATATAGGGAATAGATGTGAAATGAATGAATGTTTCTTGAGTATTTGAAGAATATTTCTGTCTAGGTTGGGCCCCGTGTGTCCCTACTAAAGTGGTTGGCTCAAGTGTCAGAGTTCCTTGGAGACAGGACAGTCTAGGGCCCAGGCTGTGCCAGCTCTGCCCCCAGAGATGAAGAGGGTGGACACACCCTGCTTGGCATCCTGGGAGGTGCAAGGCACCCCATACTACTGCTGTAGGGCCTCAGGCAGGCAGCCCCTGCCCTCTTCTGGCCTCAGTTTCCCCAGCTTTCCCAAGGGGAGGTTAGCATGGACAGTCTCTAACCTTAACTGAAACATCCATGGTAAACTGATGAGTTCTTCAGCTCTTCCCCTGTGCCACTCATTGTGCTAAGCGATTACATGTGCCATCTGATTTTTTAAAAAAAATATTTTTTGTATTTTGAAATAATACTAGATTTACAGAAGAGTTGCTAGTACAAATTTTTAAAAACTGCCCTTCACCTAGGTTCCCCAAATTTTAACCTCTTACTACATTTGTGATGTCCTTCTCCCTTCCTCCCTCTACGCACAAGTGCATATCTGCAATTTTTTTGAGCTGAGTTGGTTGCAGACATTAAACTCCTTTCCTCCTAAATACTTTAGTGTGTATTTCTTAGAAAACAAGGACTCTTTTATTTAACCAAGTACAAGTATGAATATTAGGTAAACAGCATTGAAACAATATTATTATCTAACCTACAGACCTTTTGGAAATTGTCCTAGTAATTACCTTTATAGTAAAAGTAAATCTGAACCATACCTTGCATTCAGTTGTCTCCTTTAATTTGGTTTTGTTCCTGAGTGTGTCTTGGTATTTTACTGACATTTTTTTGAAAAGTACAGTATTTCTATTTTATTTATTTTACTATTTTTTAACTGAAGTAAAATTCACATAGCATGAAATTCACCATTTTAACCACTTAAAATTATACAATTCAATGGTTTTTAGTCCGTTCACAATGTTGTACAATGATCAACACTAATTCCAGAACATTTTCATCACCCCAAAAAGAAACCCATATCTATTAGCAGTCAGTCAGCCACAGTGCTCTCTTACACCCAGCCCTTGGCAACTACTGATCTACTTTTGTCTCTATAGATTTGCTTATTCTGGACAGTTTATATAAATCAAGTTATATAATATGTGGTCTTTTTTCCGGGGGGGTGTCTGGCTTCTTTCACTCAGCATAATGTTTTTGAGGTTCATCATGTTGTAGCATGTAGTGGTATTTCACTCCTTTTATGGCTGAATACAACATCCCATCATATGGATGAGCCCCATTTTGTTTATCCATTCATCTGCTGATGCACAATAGGACTGTTTTCTACTTTTGACTATTAGGAATAATGTTGCTAACATTCATGTACAGGTTTTTATGTGGGCATATATTTTTAAATCTTCTGGATATATACTTTGGAATGGAATTGCTGGTTCATATAGTAACTTTCTGCGAAAGTACCAAACCGTTTTCCACAGCAGCTGCACCACTTTACATTCCTATCAGCAAGTACCAATTTTGCTGCATCCACACCAACATTTGTTATTTTGTTTTTTTTGATGACAGCCATCTTACTGAGTGTGAAATAGTATCTCATTGCAGTTTTAATGCTGACCTATGATGTTGGACATCTCTTCATGTGCTTATTTGTCATTTGTATATTTTCTTTGGAGAAATGTGTCTTCAAATTGTTGGCCCATTTTTAAATTAGATGTTTTATCTTTTTTATTGTTGAGTTGTAAGAGTTCTTTATATATTCCAGGTACTGAACCCTTACCAATTATATGATGGGCAAATATTTTTTTCCATTTTTTTGGTTATCTTTTCACTTTTTAATAGTATCTCTTGATGCACCAAAGTTTTTAATTCTGATCAAGTCCAACTTGTTTATTTTTGCTTTTGGTGCTTGTATTCTGGGTGCCGAAGAGTACAGGATTTTGTGCGATGCCCCTCCGTTTGTCTGAGGTCCCCTCCTGGTTAGTTTCAGGCTATGCACTGCCTCCTTTAACCATCCTCACATCTCTGGAGGGAGGCGCAGTTATCCATGTGTTAGGTCCCAGAGTTCATGGGCTGGCCCGAGGTCACATTGCCTGTGTACTGGGTAAGCTGGTTTTGGCCCTGGCCTGCCTGACTTCAGGGTCTCAGCTGCCGAGCAGAGGCCTGCCCCCTCTAGGGCTGCTTGTCATCTTCACTGCTTGCAGGACGGGGTTTCAGGCAGCAGTGGAGTTGGGTCCCCGGCCCAGGACCTGGTGGGAAGCATGGAGCCCCAAGCCTGCCACTACCCCACCCGAGGCCTGGGGAAACTTCCCTGAGCAGCAGTGGGTCTGATGCCCACCTGCTGGCCTCTTCCCTGCAGTTGGGTGTTCCTGGTGAAGAAGGGTTACCAGGACACTGACACCTCCCTGCAGAGCAGCATCGTCACCAAAGTGAAGGGTGTGACCTTCACCAACACCTCGGAGCTCGGCGAGCGGCTCTGGGACGTTGCCGACTATGTCATCCCACCTCAGGTTGGAGTCCCAGCCAGCAATGGGCTGGGCGGCAGGGCCTGACTCGGGTGGTCACACAGGAAGTTGTTCGAGTACCTGGGGACTTCCATCCTATGTCTCCCTTGGGCCAGGATGGTTGCCAGGGTTTGCATTTAGCGACCCTGCCCAGGTCCTTCCTGCCATGCCAAACCTCTGCCCTCCTTGCGTGTGCCTTATGGGATTGCTCTGGTCCCAACAAACCCTGAGCGGGCTGGGACCAAATGGGGCTCTGAGAACTAGGTCGGTGTGAGTCAGGTGCCATGGTGCAGAGAACCCCCCCTTGTATCAGCCACTGCCCCTGGGGACAGCTTCCTGGCCTGTTCACTGCCACCCCGTCACTGCCCCTCCCCCTCCCAGATCTGGGCTGGTATCCCAGGGGCTGAGGGCAGAATAAGGATTGGCAAGGAGGGGGCAGGTTGGGGTTGGGATCCGTCAAAGGACATCTACTCAGGGACGCCTAGGTCAGTGGGCAGAGGGGTGGGAGCCACTGGTTTTGTGGCCCTATTTCCTCAACACCTGGGCAGAGACCCCACCCCCTGCCTGGCAGCCCTGGAAGGAGGGTCTCCAAGGGACAGGAGGAGGTTCCTCAACCCTCTCTGGTTCCTCAGGGGGAGAATGTGTTCTTCATCATCACCAACCTGATCGTGACGCCCAACCAGCGGCAGGAAACCTGTGCTGAGGTTTGATGTGGGGTGGAGAGCTGGCAGGAGAGTGGCCAGCAGTGGGTGGGTTCTACCCCTGTTCTGAAGCCGGGGTTTCTATCCTGGGGGCCCCGGGGGAGGTGTGTGTGCCTATTCTGCAAAGTCTGGGGGAGAAACAGATTCTCAGAGGGTGTGTGGCCCCAGGCAGGCCTAACTCCTGGGTGGGACCTGGCTCTGAGCTGGGCCCCTGCAGGGGAAGCCCCGTGAGCTGTCTTTTCTTTCCTGGCAGAGTGAAAGCATTCCTGACGCTCTGTGCCATGAGGACAGTGACTGCCCTCCTGGAGAGCCTGTTGTGGCTGGAAATGGTGAGGCCTGGAGTGGCCAGGGCTGGGGGGCAGCGGGGGCTGGAGCCAGAGCCTCCTAGCACTGTCTCTGCCCCACCCCTGCAGGACTGAGGACTGGCCGCTGCCTGAGGGCAGGGAACACACAAAGGGGCACCTGTGAGATCTTCGCCTGGTGCCCAGTGGAGACAAAGTCCAGGCCAATGTGAGTGGCTGAGGCTTCAGGACCTGACCCAGTTCTGTGCAGTGGTTCCACCTGATGGATCCTCAAACCTTGTAAGGCCTGCGGGCCACTCCAACATGAACAAATTAACTGTCCTTGGCCATGGCTCCAAGGGACCCAGGGAACAAGCAGGCCTCAGCCCTGTCACAGGCTGGGGTGTTGCATGGAGGCAGAAGGGAATCAGGGCTAGGGCTCCTGGGCACGCTGTCCTGGCTTGTTTTTCAGGAAGCCACTCCTGGGCAAGGCTGAAGACTTCACTGTTTACATAAAGAACTTCATTCGTTTCCCCAAATTCAACTTCTCCAAGTAGGTGGGGCTTGGCTGCAGGGGATCCAGGGCCTGGGTTTGGCTGGCCCTTGTGTGGCTGTCCATGGGCCTGTGTGCATGGGGTGTGGTGTGTGTATATGAACCACTGATTCATGCTGGGGCACCCCTTTCCTCTGTTGTGGGAGTGGGGCCCTGTCCTTGCATGCAGTAGGTTGTTGGGGATCCTGAGGGGGTGCAGCCAGGATTCAAGCAGGGCCTAGTCAGGGGCTCAGCCTGGGCCAGGTGAGGGGCCCAGTGACTCCTGGGTCAGGCCCAGCCTCCAGCCCAGGATCTCACTTTTCTTTCATTGGCTGTTCATGGCCTCCACCCAGGACCAATGTACAGGACTCCAAAGACAAATCTTTCCTGAAGTCCTGTCAGTTTGGCCCCAAGAACCCCTACTGCCCCATCTTCCGACTGGGGTCCTTGGTCAGCTGGACAGGAAGCAACTTCCAGGAGCTAGCCTTGCAGGTGGGTGGTGTCCCCCTGGGGCCTAAGGGCTCTGGGCCTGGGCTCTGCAATGAGGAGGGCAGTATAGGGTGGGACCCATGGACTGGGGTGGCCCTGCAAAGTCCTCTGCCCCAGGGACTCACTGTCTTCAGAACTGGCTGTGTTGCACAGCCATCTGTGCCTGCTCTGGGACCTCGGGCCCTCACACCTGCCATGTGGTTCTTGGTTCTCGGGGCATCAGCTGACACTGCGCCAGCAGGAGGCCCCCCAGCACATCCTGGCTCTTGTGTAAGGTGCCCGTCCCATGGTGGGAGCTCACTTTGCCAGTCGCCGTGTCCCCCCACAGCACGAAGCAGGTGGATCCTGGCTGGGGCGGTCAGCGATGCTTTCCTTAGCCACTCTGAGGTGGGGCTAGAACTGTGGGCTTTCCACCGTCCTCCTGGAAGGATGCTGCAGCCCACCGACCCCTTGCCCGAGCCCTCTCCCCCTCTGGTCCAGCTCTCTGTGAAGAGCCAGCTGGTCTGGGACCTCTGTTTTCTCAGAAAGCCCTGTGCATTGATTCTTGTCTCTTTTTCATCAAGGGCGGTGTAATAGGTATTCAGATCGAATGGGACTGTGATCTTGATAAAGCTCCTTCTGAATGCAACCCTCACTATTATTTTAGCCGTCTGGACAACAAATTTTCAGAAAACTCTATCTCCTCTGGGTATAATTTCAGGTAACCAGGGCTAAGCCTGCCGCCTTGTGACCCACCATCCTGGGTGGCAGCCCTGGACACTCCTTCCTGGGGTTGGGTGTCGGAGTGCTTGGTGCAGGGAGAGACGGCAGCTAGGAGCGCCCCTGGGAGAGAACGGAAGTGGCTGCCACCCCCTGCTTGCCATGGAGCTGAGGCTTGGCTTCTCAGCTGGCTCAGTTCCATTTGTGCTTTGGTGGCCCTAGCTTGGTCCAGAGTACAGTGGGAAAGCCCTCACCCTTGGGAAATGTCTGGGAAGGGTTTGAAAAGTTTGAGTGTGTCTTTAGCATAATGTCAGCAAGAGGGTCTGCACCCTCTCCTGGGGGTGCTGAGACCAGGGTTCTGTGGTGTTTATAAATTGCCAAGGCAGCTGAGTCTGTAGTACCAAACAGGGAAGGCCCAGCCAGCCTGAGGGCTCCCCTGGGCCATGTCTCCCCCAGGTTTGCCAAATATTACCGAGATGCGGCTGGGGTAGAGTTCCGCACCCTGATGAAGGCCTACGGGATCCGCTTTGATGTGATGGTGAATGGCAAGGTGTGTGGGGCAGGGCTCATCCAGGGTGGGGCACATTGGGCAGGGTCCTGGGCTGGCTCTGGCTGGAGTCCTGGTGGGGGTCCCACTGTCCATCCTGCTTTGCTCACCCTCTCTTGTCTTTCTGTGCTACATACAGGCAGGAAAGTTCAACATCATCCCCACAATCATCAACGTGGGCTCTGGGCTGGCGCTCATGGGTGCTGTGAGTACCTACCTTCCCCACCTGCACCCTCTGAGTACTGGCAGTCGGGGGGACTGCCCCAGAGGACCTGCCCTCATGCCCCAGAAAGGAGGAGAGCTGGTGGGGTCTGCAGGATGACGGTAGAGGGTTTTGGGGGACTTTGCCCCCCTCTGGTGTCCTCAGGTGGCCGTGACTGCCTGCGGTTCTCTGCAGAGAACCAGAGAGGCACTGCCTGGGGCTCTGGATTTGGGTGGGGCTGGGGTTCTCTGGGATTCTGGGCCAACCGCTCAACATCTAAGCCTCATCTCCACTGCTGCTAAATAGAAGCAGGACCCAGCTATGTACAGGCATTCTCAACTGTGTTCCTGTCCTAGTGATATTTTGAGCCAGATAATTCTTTTTTGGTAGGGCCTGCCTGTGCACTGGAGGATGTATTACTGCATCCCTACCCTGTACCCATGAGAGGCTGCAGCACTTTCTCCCACAGTTGTGATAGCCAGAATGTCTCTAGACATCATCAAATGTGCCCCAAAGGCCAAATTCACTCCCAATTGATAATCAGGGAGTAAAAAGATGACAGGCAGGGAAGCCTGTTAGTAGTGTTCCTCAGAGCTGTCCCTTTAGTTGGGCCCAGAGGGGCTCACAGGAGAGAGGTCGTGGCCGGAGGGCAGGTGAAGCTTTACTCTAAGTCTCTGTCATACCCCTTTGTTCTGGAAGTTTTCTAGCTATTTGGGTTGTCAGTGAGTGGCTTGCACCCATCTTAGCATGCCCCTCGCCTGGGTTTCTGGCCGCCTCTTTCCTCATTCTTCTGTCCTGGTGGCCAAACAGCCAGTGAAACTTCTGGCAGGACCCAGGAGGGACTTTTTTGAGACCAGGAAAACTCTGTCTTCTAACAGGACTCAGAAGGCCATGCTCCAGAGAGGTGGTCCATGAAAGTGAGCCCCATTGTTAGGGAACCCCACCTGTTTGCATATGTACATTCTTAGAGAGGGGCCACCGTCAGCCATCACTTCCTTATGATGTGGGTAAATCGGAACACAAGGCATGATGGGGGGCATACCTTGAAGTGAAGGTTTTAAAAAACAAAATTCAACCAAGTAAACTGGAAGATTTAAGTTGCATAAAATGATTCGTGAATTGGGTATCATCCCATCTAGCGTGTAGAGGGGAACTTTGCTAAGCAGCAGAAAAGGAAAGGCTTTTAAAGATCTTTAAAGGTTTTAAAGAAGAGGAATTTATTAGCAAAACATGCATAGTTTAGGCAAGGTAACCCTGGGGAAGGGGGCCCTCAGGGAACTGCCTCCAGGAAATTCGGTTTGGCTGGCTAAACATTACTTTCCTGAGAGGACTGAAACTGCAGTTAGGTTAGATATTAAATCTGGGTCCACAGTAGCGGGACCTTAACGTAAGTGGCTCCATTTGGGGAAAGAGCAGTGGTAGAGGCTGGGTGGGGGTAGGAGGAGTGTTCTCTGTGAGACAAGGAATTGATAAATAACATTTTTGGCATCTCGGGGGGAAAAGGTGTGCAGTGCCCAACATCAGAGGGCCACCTTCACCTGGAGGCCCAACCCTCAACACCCCAGCCTCCTCCCTTCTCAAGCTGGAAGCGCCTCCCTCTCGCCTCTGCGCTGTGGTGGAGTCGCCTTCTGGTGGAGGAGATGGGCATTTGCACTATGCGTCTGGCCCGATGTCCTCCAATCCATCTCACACTGACTACTGACTGGAGGGATCTTCCTAAAAAATGCCATAATTATGACTGTGTCCTGCTCTTATTCAAAGTCCTCAGTGCCTCCCCAAAAGATTAGGACCTATGCCTCGAAAACATCCATCTCTCCAGAAGTGTCTTCAGCTCGTCCCCTGCTGCCATGCCCTGTGGAATTTCCCAGGCATGACACACTTGTTCCCCCCTCTGTGATGCCCTTCCTGGAATTTATTTATTCTTCAATTTTTGGATTGTATAATCTATTTCCGTCAAGATTCTGCCCAGATGTCCCTCCCCAGGCTGAGTGAAGTCCTGTCTTCTCTTGGCTCGTGCTGCTCCCATCCCCATCATAGGACTGTGTCACCTCTGTCACTGTCAAAATGCACATGCCTGTCTCCTGCCCCAGAGGGCGCGGCCCCAGAGGGTCTCACTGTCTCCCTGCCTGCTCTCCAGTGCAGGCCCCGGCGCGGGGCGTGTGCTCAGCAGGCACTGTCTGAAGCCATGCTGGTTGGGGTCAGTGTGGTGCTGGGGGTGCTTGGTCTGAGGGACCCGAGGGACTCCAGGCTCTCTTTGGCTCCACTCTGACAAGCTCTGTGCCTTGGAGAAGGGTGCCTCTTCCTGAGCCCCGTTTCCCTGTCTGTGAAAAGGGGATCCCCCCCAGGGGGCTGTTGCAGGGTCACTTTGGATGTAGTGTGCGCCAAGTGGCTGGGGGTTCCTGTAAGTCTAGGATTCTGAGTCAGGGACCCCAACCCTTTGGCAGGGGTCCTTCTTCTGTGACCTGGTGCTCATCTACTTCATCAAGAAGAGCAACTTTTACCGGGACAAGAAGTACGAGGAAGTGAGGTCAGTCAGGCTTCCTCCCCAGCAGCCTGAGGGGACCCCTGTGGAGCCCCCTGGTGGCACCTCCTCCTCCCTGGCTTAGAGCCTTTGCCCTGGCTGGCTGGCGGCCCCTGGGGTGTGGAGGCAGGGCTCAACCACAGGGAGCTCCCTGGGGAGGAGGAATGTTCTGGGAATATGCTCACAGATCTGATTCTGCCTCAGAACAGCTGGCAGAAGAAACAGCCACTGCAGGCTGGGGGCAGGAGAGCTGGGTACCAGGCCCAACTCAGCCGCTGCCCAATGTGTGACTTTGGACATGTCCCAGGCCCCCTTGGGCCTCAGGTTCTGTCTGTGAAATGAGGGTTGATTTCCATACAATGCCTTTTAACACTTACATTTTAGGATTCTATTTAGGCCTTGGTGGCCCGGCTGGGGCTGGGGCTAAGGGAAGCTGGTGTGGTAAAGGAAGAAAAGGTGGATTTCTTTTTATCACTGTGGGGTCCTATTTCCAGGCTTTTATGGTGTGTGTGTGTGTGTGTGCGTGTGTGTTTTCAGAGCACAGACATTGGGGGACAGGAAGGGGAAGGGAAGGCTTTCTGGAGGGCTGGAATCAGAATGGGGAATTGCAGACTGACTGGGCGCCTCCTCTGCCCCACCACAATCTGGGACAGCAGGCGGAGGATCAGCCTCCATCATTTGCCTGGATAACCTCAGCCCAGGCTGAGCCCCAAGCCCTGAACCTGTCACTCTGATTGAGCTGCTGGAGGAAGAGGGATGCCCCCTGTGGGGTGAGAGGCTCAGCAGGGCAAGCCAGCCAGGCTAGGGACATTGCCCTGGCGCTGCAGGCCAGGGTTAATGGGTCCTGTCCTGCCCAGGGCCCTAAAGGGCCTCGCGCAGCTGGTGAAGTCCTCGCAGCAGGGTGAGGCCCCAGAGGCTGAGGACACGGGAATGGGGCCGGGGCTGGCGGAACAGCCGGAGGTGCAGGACGGAGGCGGAGGCCAGACGGGGGATGGCTGCGTGAGCCGGCAGCTCCTTGAGCCCGCCAGGTGAGGGGCTGCGGGCAGAGGGCCCAGGACTGGGCTGCAGGAGACCTGGCTACCAGGCAGGACGTCCAGGACCCAGGAGAGCCCACCAAAGCTGGACCCTGGGTGGAGGGGCTGCCGGTGGTGCTTCATTTAACTATTTATCCCCATTAGCTCCCAACACCTCCAAGTACCTGCAAACAGGCTGCTTGCTGTGCTGTCACAGAGCTCACACAGTAACAGTACTTAGCAGCTTTTCCTCAGGCTTTCTGTCTGCCCTGCACTGCTCTGAGCAATTTGTGTTGTGAACTTATTTCAGACACTTATGAGGTGGACACTAATGTTCCCTATTCTACTAATGAGGAAACTGAGGCACAGAAAGGTTAAGTAACTTGCACAAGTCACACAGCTAGTAAATGGCAGAGTTGGAATTTGAACCCTGGCAGTGTGTGTCTGGAATCCAGTTCTCCTTCATCAGGTTATTCTGCTTTCTCAGGCCCGTCCTTCCCCCACTCCCCATCAGATGCCTTCCCTAAGTCCCTCTTTGAAGTGGGGATTCTGGAGCTGCCCTAGTCTCAGGAGGGGCTGTGCTGACAGGTGACCTGCAGTCTGACCTGACCATTTCTGCAGATGTGACCTCAGCGTGGAGCCAGAGGGAGCCCTGGGCTGAGTCAGAAGGCTGGCCTTCAGGGCTGCTCTGCTTCTGCCTTGCTGTGTGCTCTTGAGCAGGTGCCTGGCCCTTTCTGAGCCCATTTTCCCTTTTTTTAATCCAGTGGGGGCTGCACACAGGGCTCTTCCTGCTCAGTCAGGCTAGGGTCCAATGACTCTTGTAAACCAAGTCCCAGGAGTTCACTGGCTTAAGGTGGGCCCTCCTGCCCCCAGCACTCATTCTTTGCTGACTTAGGGATTGGCAGCCTCCAGCCAGGAGCTGTGCCTGGGCAGGGAAGGATTAAAGAGGCAAAGAGAGGCTGGGGGCTTGCAGCAGCCAGGGGAAGGGCGCAGTGGAGGCCTACCTGCTCCGAGCTGTCTCCCCTTGGATGCCTGCCTGAGCTCTTCGGCCTGTGAGGGGGAAGAAAGCCACTGGTCTTGGTGAAGCTTTGCCTGTTGCTGTGGGAGGCTCAGGGCTGCCATGGCGGTGGCTGCTGCTCATTGCTGGGGCAGCTCCTGGGGCTTCAGCCTGGGCATCTACTCATGTTTGGGCTGTGCCTGTGGCCTGGACAGACTGCCCCTCTCTGTGAATTCTCTGCCTGCCTGCAGTGCTGCCAGCCAGACGCTGCTGCAGGTGGCGTCCACTTTAGGGAGGCTGGCTGTGTCCAGAGGGTTCCCAACTGTCCTCTGTGCCCCCTACCCCACCCTCACACAGGTCCGGCCACCTGGGGAATGGCAAGGTGAATGTGGAGCAGCTGCAGAACCTGCAGACAGTGGAGGCGTAGCCAGCAATGTTGACCTAGAGCGGATTTGGTGAAGATGGGGGCAGAACTGTGCACAGCTCTGAGCTGGGAAGATCCGCCTTCGTGTCTGCACGGGGCACCGGCTCCCAGGGTGGCCATCTTCCTGTACTTTGGGATCTTGCCACAAGCTTATTGTGGTGTGTGTGAGGAGGAGAGTCTCCCAGTGGCCAGAACGGCTCAGATCTAGAAGACGAGGCCCCAGGGAGGGAAGGGGTCAGGCCAGGAGCCTGAGTGCCACTAGAGTAGTTTTCATGATTTCTGAGAACCTGCTTGAGCATTCATTTGTTCATTCAATAAACATTTTTTCCTGCGGGCTGGGCCCTATGCAAGAGGTGTTTAAATGAGATGCTGACCTGGCCCTCAGGGAGTGGGACACACTTGCCATTCCCTTCAGAGCCAATGGCCACTTTGACCTTCCTCTAGCCACTAGCTGAGGCCTTCACAAATCCCTGTATAGAGTGATGGCTCTTAAGAGCAGGGCCTTGGCCAACATGCAAGGGGACATTTGACTTTGCCCCCAGGGATAAAATGTAAAGGTGGCCAAGGAAGCAACCAGGAAGGGACTGGACCTGCCAGAGGCAGCTGGCCCTTGAGGGGAGAGGCACTCCCGAGAGCTCCTGGGGAAGGTGGGGAAGGGGAGGCAGGGAGGCCTCTGCTTCGGCAAAGCATCTGGCCTAGAAGGGAGATCATTTGCTGGTGTGGTCTGGCTCTTGCTGTTCTGTGGGGCTGGGGGTTCCTGCCCACAGTCCCCCCTTCTCTCCTCAAAGGCCGGGTCTGAGGGGCCAGTGAGGTAATGGATGGTGCTCACTGGGCAGGTGGAAGCGTTGTCAGGGTGGCCCTCGCCCTTCACGCCTGCCCTTCCCTCCCAGCCCCCACCCTGCAGAACCCAGCCGCCTCAGAGCGTGCGCTTTGGGCCAGCGCACGCACCAGCATCATCTGGGAGCTCCTTGGAACTGCAGTCTCCAGCCCCTCCCTCGTCCTCCTAAATCAGACCCTGCATTTCCACAAGATTCCCAGGTGATCGGTGTGCATGTTAGAGTTTGAGAAGCACTGGTTGAGTTGATAATGCAGAGCCAGGTTCCGAGGGAGGAACAGGCCAGCTTTGGTGGGTGGAGCCAATTTCTGGTCACATGCTCTACCTCGAGACCCAGATGATCCCACCCCTGGGTAAGTGGCATGATACTTAAATTTTTTTAAGTTAAAATATTTTGACTGGATAATAGTGACATGACTCAAAATTTAAAAGGTACCAAATGATAGACAGTGAAAAGCTTCCCTCCCACCCTCTTTCCTGAGGCAACCCGTGTCATCACTGCCAAGAGACGCTCTTGTTTTCCTGAGAATCCACCTGGTTACTTGCACCCTCTCAGGAAATGAGCTTTCCTGATACCTGCAACTCAGACCCAGTTTCTTCTGTCAGGAAGGGGCACATGGAGTAACGCTGATGTACCCAGCTGGGGAGGCAGCTAGCTCTCTGCTTCTCCCGGTTGTCTGAGGAGTCCCCGTGCAAATCTGGGGGAGACAGAGAACTCCTAATTCACTGAGGTCTGTGGCTCAGCAGCAAAGGCCTGCAGCGTGGCCCATTGCCCAGCAAGCCCCAAATGCTGTTTGTGCAGCTGTGCGGATACTAGGGTACTTAAGGGCTCTTCAGGGCCTGCCTCAAGTCAGAGGAGCCTAGTTCTCTGCACAGAGGGGGCCCTAAGCATCCCTCCACCAGGGCCTTTGGAGAGGGTCGGAAGGGGCCTGAAAGGTCTCTAGCAAGGCTCTGCCACTGGGGCAGAGGGACTTGGTCCTCAGAATAGTTACCCTTCCAGAGCAAGCAGTTTCCACCCTTGGGCTGCCTGATAACCTGTCCACAAGCCCACCTGTTCTCTGACTAGGAAGTAAAAAACCTGGGTGGTCCACTGTGTTTCACTTCCTTACTAAAGCAAACCCTTGGACTTAATAATCTAGCATGTTACTTTTAAGTTTGGAAGAGAGTAAAAAGGGCAGGGGTCACAGCTGCTTAGGATTTGGTCTGGTTTCTTTTAACCTGTTTTTGGAATTGCTTTGCAGCAGTTGTATAATCAGGGGAGGTTGTACTATTTGCTTTATATTGGAATGAAAATGTCTTCCTACAGTATGAATTCACTCAGTAAATGTTTATTGAGTACCTTTTATCAGGTGTTGGACTACATGCTGGTGACACAGTGCCAAGCAGCACAGTCCCTGTCCAGGTGCTCAGTCTATGGGGAGCCAAACCTTAACCGCTGGTCCCCCGTTTACTCACAAATGGAACTGAATTGTCAGTGAAGAGTAGCCAGAAAAGGTTCCCCAAGGCAGTGACATACAAGTTGAAATCTGAAAGGTCAGTGGTATCTAGCTAGGTGATGGGGGAAGCTTTCTAGGTAAGGAGATCACATGTGTATAAAAGTAATGCCTTAACCTGAAAAGAAGCAACCGAGGAAATAGATGGATACCCTGGCTGGAGCTGGTTTTGTGAGGCCTTCTTTTTATCAACTGAATTTTAAGGGTCCCGTTATACTTCACTGCCATAGAGGACTGAGCCTAACTGTTTCTTCAAGTCCAGTAAAGCTGTGCAGGTGGCCTCCCTCCTGTCTTGGGGCCGCAGGCTCACAGGAGCCACTGACCCGTTCCAGCTCCCGGACAGGGTTGATCGCTGCCAGTTCCCTTGGTTTTGCACAGCTCTCTCCCTTGGTGCATGAGTGGAGGGCTCGTTCATTTTATAGAAACTGGCTTTGAAATGGAAGTAAAGCAGGTACTTGGCTCCCTTCAGACATGGGAAAGCCCTTCACTCAGGGTGCCGTTGCCAACAGGAAGATGAGCGTGCCAGCCTCTCATGAGCTCCTGTCCATGCTCCTTCCAGGATCACATGAATTGTCTATGCTTATGTTCAGACCCTGGCCTAAAGCCGTCTACCTAGTATTTTCCTAATGATTTGGGCCAAGGGGATGTGTAAATTGGGTGCTATCAATGTGACATTATGGGGACCAGCCATGAAAAATCGAAGTGCTCTCTACTCCTGATGCAGGGGTCACCAGAACTGACCAATTACAGCTGCCTTTTCGCTCCACTGCACAATCGGCTCCTATCTCAGTGGCTGGTTGCCCCACTGGGGGATCAGTCACAGTGGGGCAATGTGACTCCCTCCACGTGTCGCTAAGGACTACAGTGCCCTGGGGAGTCCCTTAATCACCCACTTGAAATGGCATCTTTCATGTTTGGAAAAGGGCTCCACTTGGTTCCAACCACCTCCTTCTACCAAGTGATGCAATGAATTCAGAGACTCCAAAAGACCCCCCTTTCTGCCAGCTGTTGTTTCTTTCCCCTTAGGCCAGTACACAGACTTAAACGGGGGAAGGAGACAGACGTTTTCAGGGATCTGCCCAATATATGTATTCTCTGACATTTTTATTTGGTTATAAAACAATAAAAGGTGTTAACTTTAAATATGTCCTGATGTTTCTCCCTTCATATCTTCATGGTGACCTCATGTTTTAGAGGAAAATGTAAGGAGAAAGGGACCAAAAGAGGCAGACACAGAAACAATTACAGTGAGCAGTATATTACACTCCTTACTATCTTGCAAAGAAGTTCAAATGAAAGTTAAAGAAGCTCTTTAAATAAACATGCATTAAGACTAGGAAGGCATTGGTAAAACTGGTACTTTTCATTCAATGAGCATAATCTAATAAAACTCTGGAAAGCATTCGGAATCAAGTTTTTATCTTCTGCTGTATTAACTATTCCCTCAAAACAACATAGATGTGAAGACGTTCACTACAATAATAGTGAACATGTCAAACAAGCTTACTACCTAACAACGGAGTAATGGTTAAGTAAATGAGCTCACTTTCCCTGTTCTCCCCTGCTCCCAGGACCCACTCTGCTTTCTCCTTTCTCCACATCAGGAACTAGCCCTCCCTTCCCACTCAGAGAAGGCCGAGGGAAGATGGGCGACCGGGAGGCGGTGAGCAAACCATGAATGTGAGCATCTTCAGAGGTGGTCAGAGGAAGGGTTCAGAGGTCACTGGGAGAGGAAAAGCTGTGGCCTTACCTGCTTCTTGGCTTCGTGTGCAAGCATGTGGTCCAGAACCCAAAACAGGACTCTGGTCTGGGTCCCAGATCCAATGGTTATTGGCCAGGGGCCACTTACTTAACTGTCTGTAAAGGAGGACTTGGAGTCAAGCTCTCAAATTCCTTTCTCATCCAAAACAGATTAAAAAAAAAAAATTCAAATCTAATCACCTCATTCCTAAAACTTCCAAAGGCTCCCCCCAGTTGCTCTAAGGATCAAGGTGCCCCCTCTCCACTGTGCTCTCCATGATCTGGTCCAGTTCTGCCTCACGGCCTCTTTAACTCTCCAAAGACGGGTCAAACTCCTTACTGCCCAGTGGCCTCACACATGCGCTGTCAAGTATCCCCTTCTCTATGCTTGGCTGTTATTCAACTTCCAAGTCTCAAATGTAATAGTATTTCTGCAAAAAAGCCTTTCTTCACCCCCTCACCACTCCCCAACCATACACACACACACCAGCGTGGGCTTGGTTTGGGTCTCTTCACACCATATCGAAGATTTGTGAAATTCGCTAATGCAAGTAACATGTTCATGACTATAACTAATTCAGTGCTTATTTTTCAAGTAAATGTATGCATCTTAGATTCTTGGATAATCCTCCTGACAAGAAGGGATTACACATTAGCATACAGACAGGCATTTGCACTCTGGACAAGCCCAAAGTTTGGCTTAAATTCTAGTCTGTTTCATCTTCATTAGACATATTCTGGAAAAGAGCCTGAATTTGTTTTTTAAAATGGAAAGGACAGCTGGCTGTAACTAAGTGAAATGTAAGTGAAACGACATCATTCACACCTGATTGCAGTGGTGAGGTGGGAGGGAAGGCGGGGCTCTGAAAAGGTAAAGCCATTTCAGCAAGAGCAATGAAGAAACCTGCATTTGAATCCTGGCTCTGCCTTTAGCTGTGCCTCCTATAGGGGGAGGTACTTAACCTCTGAGCCTCAGGTTCATCAATGAGGGCTAACAAATCTACTTCATAAGCACATTACTAGAATTAAACGGGATAATGAGCGTAAAAGGTACAAGGCACAATACCTGGCATATAAGCAACGCTTAATAAGCATTAGTTATTACTTTACAGGATGTTAAGTTATCGCCAGATTTAGGCCCTAACGGCCCTTCTCTGGATGACCTATGTATAAATGCAAGGAAATTACACAAGGCTAAGGTCCAGTCCCAGATATCCAGAATCAAAACCTGGCGATTTGGCTCCTGTGGCGGACAGGCGACGTGAGTTAAGGTAAGAAAAAAAATCCACAAAGTATCTCACGCTTCATTTAATCTGAAGAATATTACAGACTCGTCTTCAGATATAAATTATTTATAACGTTACAGAACAAGCAGCGAGCCGAACAATTAAAAAACTAAGTCTACACGATGTTAACTTCTGGCAACAGTCCTCCTAATCTGTTTTTTTAAAAAAAGCCATCCCTGCGCCCGTTTCAGTAGACGTGCACCATGCCGTAGAGGAACGTCCAGAACAGGACGTAGGTGAAGAGGCCTCCAATGAGGCCGCCTGTAAAGAGAGGTCTTCGTGACTTAAAGTATTTGTTCCACCTCCTTCCCGCTTTGAGAATTAAGAGCAGGGAGAGCAGGATGGAGGCGAGCAGGTAGAAGATGAAGCCGTAAAGGCCGGTGAGACCGAGGATGCCGGCCGTGGCCCCCGACAGCGCTGACACTGAAGTCCGGCAGTAATCCAGAACCGCGGCGTTGCCCCGCACGGCTGCCTCGCTGATGAACGGCGGCCCTTCCCGCTTGGCCACCACAGCGGCCATCGCACCCGCCGGGGCTCGGCCTCTGCTTTCTCGCGAAGCTGCGGAGGAAACCAAGTTACGAGCGGCGCCCGGAGTCCGGCGAGGTGCGTTTACGCCGCCCCTCCCCCTGGGGCTCGCACCCCTCTTGGGTCGCGAGCCGGCCGGTGGGGCGGCGACACCTCTGCACTCCCGCCCAGGCTCGCCCGGTTACCTGGAACACGGCGACGGAGTCACTCGGCACTCCCTCAGACCGTGAGGGGACAGAACTCCCACGGCGCCATCTTGCGCTGCAGGCTGCTGGGAGGCCCCGGCTGCGCAGGCGCACAGCTCTCGTTCCTGGCCTCTGGAGCACGCGCCAACCCCTCCTCGCTTCGCTACGTACGAACTGGGACTTCTAGAGCCCGACTGCGCTTCAGCTGGTGATTGGCCGGAGTTTGTTGACTATTCATGAGCAGGCGGGCCTAGCCGGGCTGCCTTTGTTAACCAGGGAGGGCGCGGCCACGGGGATTTTGTGCGGACTTCACTGAGCGGCGTTTGGTTACCAGGTTGGAGTCAAGATGTCCTACATTCCAGGCCAGCCGGTCACTGCCGTGGTGGTGAGTGCGCTCGCGCGGGCTTTTCCTCGTCTTGGCATGCCCCCACTTTGCAGATAGGTAAACTGATACCCCAAACAGGTTGACAAAGCGTCAGACCTGACAGTTTGCTCCTGCAGACCGGCTGCCAGGGCTCCTGTCCCGGCTTTGTCGCAGAGGGACTGTGGTCTTTCCCACCCGTGCAACGGAGATGGCTGGGACCCAAGAGCCTCCTGAAGACCCTGGATCGAGGCCAGACCCCGCGCACTGCCGCCGCGGCACTGGACTCCTTTCAGCCGGCAGGGGCGGCGGGCACTTAAGAGAGAGGCCCCGGGCCATGGAGTCTGGGAATGCGTCCCTTTCCCAGGCCTGTGTCCACAGCTGGGCAGCTGTGGGGGGCGGACGTCGGCCCCGACCCCGACCCCGACGTCCATGAGTCGCAGCCTCAGGAATGAGGAAGTGCTTCCTTTGCTCCTGCGGTGCCGCCGCCCAGAGGAAGACTTAGGAGGTGGAGGTTGCTGGAGTCTGTTAGCAGTCCCTTACTCCTCCCATACAGCCTCGTTTCCTCGGACCTACCGCCTCCCGGTCCACACTGAGGCTTATACTACTGGCTCCAACCTGCTCCGAACTTTTCCTGAATTCCCAGCTGTTAGGGCAAGGACCAGGTTCCCCGCCTGGCACTTGTTTTGTCTTGGGTGCCAGGTGCTGTTAGAACAGGCATAGGGAGGGAGGCTGGGACATCGGACCTAAATGCCAGTGCCACAGCTGGATGGGGCCCGGAGGGCAGCTCCCTGGTGGAGGTGGGGAAACTGAGTGCCAGAGAGAGGTCTGGTCATGTTTCAGAACTCACACTGCTGGGCAGGCAATGGGTCAGGTGCAAGTCCCCATCCTGGGGGCCAAGGGATTGGCTGCAGTATCTCAGATGGGTGTGTGTGTGTCAGAGGGGGGAGCTCCTGCTATCAGGCAGTGGCATGGTGTGAAGCCACTGATAAAGGTGGCATGTGAGGGAGAGCTTGGAGCCCCAGCTCTGGCCTGGGCTCGGGGAAACATTGCCAGATCTCCTGACAGCTGTCCTGAGCTTCACCCTGGCCGCACCAGCCAGGTTTTCCTGATCCCTAGCTACCCCTAGAGGTAGCTAGGTTTGCCTCTTAGGAGCCAGAGGAGGTCACTAACCTGCTTGACCTCACCTAGCAAGTCAGTGACAGTACCTTGTCTTCCTAGCCCAAGGGCCTATACTCCCTTCTGACCTTGAGGGTGAATCAAAAGTGTGCAAGAGTATGTGGGGGTGGAGCAGGCTTGTAAGAGCTCACACTTTTGGGCATGTGGGCCTAGGTCCAGTGGGTCTCGCTTCCTGCTCCCCCGTCATGTCATGGCTTGTCCCAGGCTTTCCTCAAAGCTTCAGGACCATGACCTGCCAATTTTAATTGTAGGAACATATCTGAATGTGGTGAGTGGGGTCTGGCCTTTCTCTCTGGTCTTGGCTTAGAGATGGGGTGGGGAGCCTTCCTCCCTTGTCCCCACCTTGCATGTAGTTAACATTCTGAGAATGTTAAAACCATTTGGGCCTCTCCTCTGAACCCTGGCTCCATTAGTCTGCCTTTCGGACACCTGTCTGGATGGCTCCCGGCGCTCCAGCTCTACATGCTGCTTCTCCTCCAGGGTCCCCATGTGAGACGGTTGTTTGGCCAGGCCAGGTGGCTGGGTGCTCCCCTTCACTCCTCTCCACCATGAGCGTTCCCTGTCTCGACTTCACTTCCTAAGCAGTTGTGTTCCCTGGTCTCCACATCCTGCCTCTGAGACGTGCATCCCTCCACTGAGTGAGGGGTCATTCTAGCATCAAACCCGACCATGACCAAACTTACTCAAGTCCTAGGAGCTCCAGTGGGTCCAAAGTCAAGGTCAAGTGTCCAAACTCCTGTTAACCCCTCAAGGCCTGGTGCAAATGATCCCTCCTTTGCAAAGCCCCTTGGGTCCAGATCAAGTCACCTTTTGCTTTTTTCCTTCTTCCTGTTAAAACTATCGGCTTTTGGGGTGGGCTAATCTTGTCCGGCTCCTAGCTGGTGACTGGAGGATGCCCACTGAAGGCTTTGAGGGGAGCCTGGCACAGCGGGGGACCACCGTACGGCAGGAGAGCCCTAGGGCCCTCCCCGAACTCCAGCGCTGTGTTAAGAGCGGAGCCTGGGCCTTTCAGCGAACCCCTCCCTCGGGGCGAGCCTCCAGGGCCTGCTCCCGCGGCTTCCTGAGCTGGCCTCATTCTCACCTCCCAGTCCAGACCTGCACTGCACACTCTGGTCTCATGGACGTGTGTCCACAGCACCTTCAAGCCTCTGTTCCCATTTCCTTGGGCAGGACAGCCCTTCCTCCCCTCTTCCTCCTTCCTCGTCCTGCCCTCCACAGGGCTGGCTCAGCAGTCTGAGCTGCCTCAGCAAGGTGCCTGCATTTTTTTCAGGGCCTGACCCCTCCTGCCCTGTAGTTCCTTCCCTGGACACAGCCCCCCGATCGGTAGCAGCTACGGCACCTTGGCTCTTGGGCCAGGAGGGCTTTAGAGCACAGGATGACTAAGGCAGGTGCCTGAGACCGAAAGGAAGGTGGGGAGGTTGGGACCGAGGTTTTTGTGGGTCTGTTGATGTGTCTGAGTTGAGTCTCAACCCCCGGCTAGCCTCCCAGGCAGGGGACCAGCTGGATTCCTGCACAGGCCCTGGGCCCCACCTTGGCATTGCTCTGAGCTGGGGACACAGACCAGATTCATTCTCTACACCCCCACCCACCCCCAACTCATTTTTCTTCATTTTGTTGCCAGCAAAGAGTTGAAATTCACAAGCTGCGTCAAGGTGAGAACTTAATCCTGGGCTTCAGCATTGGAGGTGGAATTGACCAGGATCCCTCCCAGAATCCTTTCTCTGAAGATAAGACGGACAAGGTGAGGGGGACCAAGGTCCTGGGACCTCTCTGTGGGGCGCACAGGCGAGAGTTGGTGGGTCTTGGCTTCCTGGGTCTTCATGGAGGGAGCAGACCTCATTTTTCTTAAAGAGTCCTTGATAAGAAGGTCTAAGGAATGATCTGATGGGAATAAGTAGGGGCGTGGAGTGGGGAGTGGACTTCCCAGGAGGAACATGAAGAGCCTAGCACCAGGGGCTGGAGCACTGGGGCAGCCCTGCTTTCCCCTTGGCTGTTGGTGCCGAGGCTGACGGATGGCTGGGAGTGTGCCGTAAGTGGCTTGGCTTGATGGATAAGGGGCTGGTCCGTGACCCCAAGGCTTGACCTGGGCTGTCTCTTTCCAGGGCATTTATGTGACACGAGTATCCGAGGGAGGCCCTGCTGAAATTGCTGGGCTGCAGATTGGAGACAAGATCATGCAGGTAATAGATGTTCCAAAGAAGGAAAACAAGGCTTGGGCCAGAAGGTCTGAAACACTTGTGTGTGTGTCTGGGGGTGGGGAGGGGGCTGCCCCTGCCTCCCGGGGCACCTAGGAGACTCACCAGAGCTGTTTGGGAGTCCATGCTGGTGCTGCCCCAGAGGAAGCTGGCTCTCTCCTCTGTGTGCCTTGACTGTGCTGCTTGGCATCCCCCAGCCTGGGGACATCAGCTTGGAAGCCTGCTTGGGTGACCCAGGCTCCCCAAAGCCTCTCCTGCTTCTAGATCCCAGAGGGCAGGGAACTGAGCTGGGCTACGTTTTCTCCTTGGGCCAGGTGAATGGCTGGGACATGACCATGGTCACACACGACCAGGCCCGGAAGCGACTCACCAAGCGCTCAGAGGAGGTGGTGCGCCTGCTGGTGACACGGCAGTCACTGCAGAAGGCGGTGCAGCAGTCCATGCTGTCCTAGCAGTCCACTGCGGTCCCCGACTCATGCCTGCCTGCTTCTTTGTACAGTGACAACACTTCCACACTATGTCTTCCTTGTCCTGGCTTCTGATGAGTGCTGGGTCCCAGCTCAGAAAAGTAAGAGCTAGTCCCAGAGGCGTGTCCCTGGGGCTTGACTCAGCTTTCCTTCCCTTCTGCCCTGGACACTGAGGATGGGAACCAGGGGCCTGTAGTCTGTCTGTAGTGACCATAGGCTCGGCCCCCAGACCCTGCTGCCTGGCTTCAGCAGTGCCAAGGTGAGCAGGGGACCCCACTTCCCAAGAGCTGCATGAAGCTGGAAAATGCCAGGTGGGGCTGGCTTCGCCCACGTGGTCTGCAGTGCCTGTGCCCCAGGGTTTCCCCGGGGCCCCGTGGGTGACTTGACACACTACCAGTGCCTCTGTGGAGCTTCACCTGGATGGAAGCCAGGCAGGCTCCCAGCTGACGGGATTGTACCTCCGTTCCTCCAAGGGGCCCTGGCCTCCCCGGCATTCATCTGCTCACAGGATTTAGATGAGGTTTACGGCTGACATCCGAGGGCAGCTCCTCAGGATTGCTATTTTCCTCTATGCCTGGGGGTTTAACTTTTCTATTTTTTTAATCACAGCTTTGATACAAACCATTTTTATCTTACTAGTTGGAGATGCCAACTCCACTTCTGAATTTAGCTTACTAATTCACATCTGCGAACTCTCGGCGAGTGTACAGGCCTTACTTTGGTGACTGTGTAAATGGGGCGGTAGGAAGCTGCCCCGCACCCAACACTCTGTGCCCAATAAACAGTGCTGGAATTCATGTGGGGCCTTGCTGAGGCACAGAGTAGGGATACTGGGGGTGGACTGCAGCGAGAGCTTGGGTTGTTAGGCTGGCTGACTTGGTCCCCAACTACTCTGAGATGAAGCCCAGCTACTTCCAGGTGCTTGGCCAGGGCCACACCTGTGGGCAAGTCTGGGACACTTCACCAGAAGTGTGGGCAGGGAGCCCCCGGTCTCCCTTGTGTAGCCTCAGGTCTACCTGGGGTGTGCCTCGTGGACACCAGGGGGTTCATGGGAGAAACCCCAACCTGCTAACACCCTCAAGGGTACTCAGTTTATCACAGCCAGGAAATGGATCTGATGAGATGGGATGAGCTGAAGAGCAACAGGGCCTCTGCCTGACTCAGCACTGGCTGCACTACCAGCTCTTGGAATTGCTGCAACTCAGGGACCCACCAGGCACTGTCAAATCAGATTTTTTGAATTTTCAAATCAGAATTTTGAAACTTCCCAGTTTTGAGGGTGGCACCCAATAACACACTGGGTGGCCCAAATAAAACAGGTCCCTGGGCTTGGTCAGGGTGTAATCTCTGCTTTAGGGAAATGAGGCTCCATTTGTTAAAACTGGACAGAAGAGTCTGGAAAATAAGCCCCCAACCCCAACCTCCCAGTGGTGCCCTTAAAGACCTCATCCAACCCATGCTCATAACCACAGCTTGAGTGGCTGGCACGCCCCTGGAAATGCAGAGTCATGGTACCTGCAGGACTTACCTGGCCCTGGGCCGGCAGGCGTCTTGCACTACCCAAGAGGGCTCCCCTGACGAGGTGCCAGCCAGCATGCAGCCTCCTCAGGACCAGGGAGCTTCACAACCCCATGCGTTTCTGGACACGAAGTGAGTCAGGCCATCTCCCTAGCCCCAGGGACTTGGTTCTGAAGAGGCAACACAGCTGCCTCCTGCACCTGGCAAATGCTCAGGATGTGCAGAAAGGAAACAGACGAGGTTTTAATGAAGGACAGAGGATAGAGGCCCCTCACACTGACCTGGTGGAAAGGTGTGAGAGTGGATGGACAAACTCCAGGCATGTCCTTAAGACCCTCCCCTCCTGCCTTGGGAAGATGACTGCTTGCGGTGGGAGGCAAGGGGGTTTGGGGTCAGGGTTGGGCCCATGAGGATTGTGTGAGGTGGTCTCAAGTCCTTTTCAGAGGCTCAGGGAGACCCCAGGTAGGGGTTTGGGCCAAGTGAGGGAAGGGGGCCTCCCCTTCCGTCCAGGGCAACTCCTGTCCTTTGGGCAGGTCTAATGGGCCTCTAAGGCACAGGCTGGTGGGTGCGTGTATGAGTACAGTGCTTCAGCCAGTGGGCGAGGAACAGCTGCAGGGGCTCCCATGGGGCCCCCAACTCTGGGAAAGTGGAGGTAGGCAGAAGGTGAAGAAATTAAGGTACTTCTAAAACATTCCTCCAAAAAACCCAAAGGGGACAGCGTGATAAAGGTACAAGGGGTATTAGCCACGAGCCCAGATCAGAACTAATCTGTTGGGCGCCTCAAGGCTCGGAAATAGTTTTTTTTTTTTTTTTTTTTTTTACCAGAACTTGGTTGGGGCCAACTATGATTACAGTTGTGAAGGATGAGTGTCAGGAAGGGAAGTGCTCAGAGAATGTGGCCTTCAGAGAAGGGACCCCAAGGCTGAACCCCAAGGTCATAGCCCCTCTGACACCGACACCAGCACCTCTGAGTCCCTTGGCACCACACCTGGCTGCTTGGTCTCTGGGAACACATCAGTGGCAGGAAAGCGCCCTTGGCTCTCACAGCTACAAGGTCAGTCCTTCAAGCTGCTCCCAGACACACTGGCTGCTTGGGGCAAGGCCTTTGGCTCCAAGCTCAGCGCCCAGTCCTGCCTGGAAAGGCTGTCAGAACCTGTGTGGGATGCCTGAAGCCTTAAAGAAAATAGAGATGGTAGCATCAAGATGCAAGAGGACCAGTAAGGCCTGGGAGGGGCTGAGCCCTCTGGGGAGGTTGGGAGGGCCGCCAGCAGGATCAAGTGTCTGTCTCAGAGGGAGGTTCCTCCCCGCCAGAGTCCTGGATGAAGGCAGGCTGGTTTATATTTAAGGCACTTGGTCCCGAGGAGGAGAGCGCTTTCCCACTGTCAGCATACCAAGCCGGCCCTGCACTCCAGGCTGCTGCTCGGCCTTCCTGGTGGGCACAGGGCCCGGGCTATTTACACTGGGTCCCCGGGTGCTAGTTCAGCTGCTCATACCCTGGTTTCTTTCTGTATAAGCAGAAGTGCTGGATGAAGAAGACAATATCGAAGAAGATGGAGAAGATGCCGAGTCCAAACTTGGTTGGGTCTCCAAATATCAGTGTCCACTGGTCTGTTAACAGCCAGAGGGGACAGAATCTGGTTTTACGTTGGTAGCTCTTAAAGCAGCTGGACCATGTGGGGCTGCAGGGGGTGGGGGTCCTCATCTGCCCACTAAACTACAAACCCTCCAGCTGCAAAGGCCCCTAGGAGTGTCACCTTGGGGGCCAGGATGGGCTTGGACTCCCAGGCTGCAGGGCGGGGGCCGGGGGTGGGGAGGTGTTCCAGGAAGCCTGCCCCCCACGGTCCCCCAGGCCTCCAGTCCACGGATGGGCAGGCAGCCTGCTGGCTGACTCACCATTGTTGTAGGACAGGAGGAACATCTGGAGGAGGCTGAAGCTGCCCCCAGTGAAGTCCAGAAGCACATTGCCAATGCTCCAGCCCTCAGTGCTTTTGTAGTAAAAGTTCATATAGGCCTAGGCCAGAGAGACAGACCATCAGACAGAGGGCGGTGAGGGGGCTGAGTGGCTGCCTCATGCACCTTGTGACAGCCACTCCAAACAAGAGCGGTTCTGATTCCTCCCACTCCTGTGCTTGGGCCTCGGCTCCAAGGAACATGGTGACCTTTGGGCTCTGACAAGCTTGGACTGGCTGAGGGAACAGTATAGGCGGTCGGGGGTCTCATCTGTAAGCACAGCCAGCAGAGCCCTCCACTTCTCCACTCTGCAGAGAGGGAGTGGGAGATGCCCCTCCATCTTCTGCATTCCTCCTTTGCTGGGCCAAAGCCCTATCCTGGTGTTTCAGGAACTCTTGATTTTTCTTCTACTTGCAAAGAAGATTTTCCCCAAACTCAGCCTGAACTTCACGCTGTGCTTATAAACATGACTGGGAGTCTGGAGTCTGACTGCCTGGTTGGGAATCCCAGCCCCACGACTGGAGCTCGGTTACCTTGGGAGAGTTACTGAGTCCTAGCCTCAGTGTCCCCCATCTGTAGAGTGGACTTCACTCCCCTCTCAGCCTGGCCTCCATCTTGGCCCCACACCCTCTTGTGCCAGCACTCTGCGGGCTTCTCTGACTGCGGCCTCCCTTCCTCCTGCTCAGGAGGAGCTGCAGTGGTCTTCCAAACAGCCACAAGTCTCCCTTGCGCTCCCCACCCTCTTCCATGCTTGCCACCACCTCTCCAGGCTCAGACTATTCCAAACATGTCCGGCTGGGCCTGCTGCCTCTGAGGTTTCCCAGGCCCAGGCCTTCTCATGCTCAGGGACTGAGGCTGCACGTCCCTCGAGACCTTCCCCAAAGCCAAAGCCTTCTGAGCCCCTGGGAGCTGACAAGCCTGGGCCGGCTGAGGGCTGGCCTACCTTCCTGGCTTCTGCATGGTGTCCCTGATGCCTCCTGTGTGGCTGCCCCTGGCCTGGAACGCTCCCCCTCCAGCCCTGTCCACACTTAACTCTGGCTCATCTTTAAGGGGCTGGCTCTATTTCTGTGCCCGCCAGGAGACCAGCCCTGACTCTGCCAAAATGCTCTCTCCTTGAGCCTACAGAACGCAAGCTTCCCTTTGCTGGAGGAGCTGAAAAGGGGGCTTTTCCACTGGGAGTGGGGTGAGCTCAACGAGGCCCTAGATTCATGAGGAGTCTGCAGTTGGCACTCTGGCTATGGGGGAAGGTGTGTATGACTCTTAAGTCCTGGGAACTGAACAGGACCATCTGAGCCCTCGAGGAGGGTGCTGAGCACCCACAAGGAGGACCCTGGATGGAACTTGTGAGGAAAGCATCTGGGTGGGAGGGGGAGGTCACAGTGGTGGGCTGCCTTCCTCCTGCCTCCTCCTTCCTGAGTACCCCCTGCTGCATGTTGGGGGCATCACTGTGGTAATGGAGGGCCCGGGTTGGGGCAGGCTAATGGCATCAGGAAAGACAGAGGGAGATGGGAGCGACCTGCACAGCCTGACTCAGAGCTGAGTGTGCGCTGAGGTCTCCACCCACTTCCTTGGGTGGGTCTCACTTCAGGGGGGGCAGGCGGCGGGAACAGCCGGCCTTCTGGGCTCGTGGCCTCCACGGGAGCTTTCCATCCATGTCTCCCCACCCCAGCCAGAAGTTGCCCCACGGGAGCAGGGCCCAGGGGCTCTATGTCATTCCTCTCACACTAATGCCACGTGAAAAGTAAGGAGGGCCCTGGAGGTACCTGTGGAAAATACTTGACCAGAGTCACTGCAAGCTTGATGTAGGAGAAGCAGAAGAGGAACTGCAGCCACGTGGTTACCCCAACTGCGGCCACAATCATGGTGGCAAACACGAAGAGCCAGGAGAGCGCCAGGAAGCCGAGGGCTGGCTGGGACACATGCTGGCTGCCGCGCTGAGGAATGGATGGAGAGGGCAGGGAGGGGTGGAGGTGAGGGCACCGAGACCAGCGCCAACCATATGCTCCGCACTGTCAGGGCTTCTAGTTCGGCCCTTCCTAGACTTCCAGAGCCCGCCTGTTCTTGTTCCCACACTGCAGAACCGGCTGCCCCTCAGAGCCCACCACGAGGAAGGGTGCTGGGGATGTGACCCCCAGTTTGCTGGAGTCCAGCCTCATGCCATGACCCAGGTGGAGCCTGAACATCTCTGGAATCTGTCCCCAGCCCCTACCTTTCCCTCCTTCACCCAGGCTTCACAGCAAAGGGTAAGAAAACCTAGAAGGTTCATGAGGGTGGGGGCCAAGCAGCTCCCACTGACCCTGCATGTGGGAAGGAATCCCTGAGGGGAGCGGTGCATCCACAAGGAAGGGAGAGAAAATGTGCATGCCCGCGATGCCCTGAAACATGGCCTCGGGGCCCTTCCCTGCTGACCACTCAGAGGCCTCAGCAGCACAGCAAGAGCAGCTCCTCAGCCTGCCCTGCACACCCCCAGGACCCCTCCTGAGCCCGCTCGCGTCACCGGACTCTGCACCCCGACCACACCCATCTGATGCTCATGGTGCCTCTCACTTACTGCCCCCTGGCCTTTACCGCTCTGCTCTCCAACTGCGGGTTCCCCACGCTGGTCCCCTCCCATCACCACGGGAACTTCGCTCATCCTATGGACAACTTGGTGCCACTTCCTTGATGCCCTCTGTCCTCCTCGTCCCAGGAGGAGGCAGGAGCCACTGTGCTCTCCCTGCCCACTCAGCTCTCAGCCTGCTGGGGCACCACTGCCTCTCCATGTCCCTCACCCCTGGGGTTCCTGGGGCCTGGGCTCATGGGGTGCTCTCTGTGCCAGGCATGGGGCCTGGCCTGTTGTCTCAGTCCTAGTAAGTAGACGCCGAGTTTCTGCATTTCCTGTGATGGGTCAGGGGTGGTGGCTGGCAGCCTGGGCAGCCTGCAGTGGGGTGGGTGCCAGTTTTAGCTCTTACCTCGTACAGAAAGCACTGCACCATGACAACCAGGGTGAGGGTGACGGCGTGCAGGCTAAAGAAGACGTCGTTACTGTCCACGGGGTTCACGCCATTGGGGTACTGGAGGAGAAACTGCTCCTGTTTGGGGTGTGGAGAAGCTGGGGGTGAGGCCACCTAGCAGCTTGGGCTGGGCTGCGGGGGGCGGGCAGTGCTGTACCTTGATGTAGGGCACCCAGAGGAGGCCAATGTTGAATACGCTGTAGGCCACGAAGCCCGTTAGGTTCAGGGCCACGAAGTCGAAGCTCAGACCAATGACACTGGGGTGGGATGACAGACAAAGCAGGGCAGGGGTTGAGACCAGGGACCCCTGGGGAGATGGGAAGGGACTGAGCTCCCAGCACATGGGAAAGAGGGCCCGTTTTCCCCAAGAACAACACTGTCCTCAGGTCCCTCTCTGTACCACAGTTGATGCCATTGAATCTGACCCTCTTGGGAACCAGTTGCTCCCAAGAGGCCTCCTGCCCTAAGTCCTGGCCCAGGAGGAAGTCTGAAGTCCTCCTGCAGAGAGGAAGCATGTCCCTCCCTGGCTCCCAGCTTACTGGCCCGAGAGGCCCATGCTTCTAGGGGGACTGCAGGGAGCTTGTGTCCTTACTGCACGAAGACACAACCACAGGTCCACTTTGTCTTTAAAACCAGGGTGGGACGGCCTAATCTCCAAGGCTGATGGATCCAGCTCTGCGTTGGAGCATGGCCTGACACCAGTTCCTCCGGGCCGGACGCACCAAGAGCAGAGCGATCTGGGGGATGTCGCCTGACCCAGCCCATTCGCCACTTCACTGGGGAGCCCCATTCTGTTGCGTTAGCGGGAAGGGACTGAACTGGGTAGAGACCAAATGCCCAGCATTGCAAGTCCCAACACAGGCTCATGGAGCTGTCACAACAGACACCTTTCTAGAAAGGGCAGAACAAGAGGAGAGCACATGGGGGAAACCTGAACCCACGCTGCCTGCGACTTCTCGGGAATGCTCCTGTCTTACCCAAGGAAACCTGCACATACAGCTGAGCAGCTTACCTTTTCCTCCTCCAGTTTGTGATCACCTGAGGGTAGAAGGAGATGGACCAGGCTACAAAGTAAATCCAGCCTATCACCTGGTTTATGATGCTAATGACGTTGCTGTGGATCACCAAGAAGCGAATCCTTGGGCTAGAATGAATTTGGGGGCTGGATGAGCTGAGGCTGGGTGTGGAGGAAACCCTCACCTGCCCAGCACTACCTGCCTCCCTTATCATTTAGGGCCCACACGGGCTGAGGCCAACCTACCCGGTCTGGTTGGAATTATTTCCATGCAGGTAAACGGTAAGTTGTCCAACATCTTGAGATGTCACTTGAAAAGAGGAATCTGTCACTCCAGGAAGTATCACAACCTGTTAGGAAAACTGAATTTGATCCAATGCCATGTAGATATTGGGACTTCCCTACACATCCAGCTCCAGGCTACTCACTAGGGAATGGTGTGACAGACCACACTTGGTCCCTGACTTCCAGGAGCTTACCAACAAAAGAGAAATATTGGACCTGCCAGCCAAATGGAACCCCCACACCTAGGTGTTAGACTTTCTGAGCAGAACACAGCCCCACCCTCAGGCGCCCCCACCCCTGGCCCCAGCCGAATGCTGAGGGAAGGTGGGATGGGTCTTCCGCTCACTAGCCATTTGAGCTTAGACAAGTTATTTGAGCTCTGATCTCAGTCTGCTCATCTGTACAAGGGAATAACAAGAATTTACCTTACAGAGTAGCTATGAAGGACATTATGTCCATAAATACTACAATGACAGCTATGACCTCTGCTTCCATGTGCAGACCGGCTGCCAAGTGACAAAAGAGAAGAGATGCTCACACCAGACACTGGGCAGGAAGAACACTGTCACCCTCATTTCTGCCCAATATTTACCAAAAGCTCTGCTCCAGGGAACAGTACTTAGAGGCTTGCATGCAATATCTGATCTCCCAGTCATTCCTCTTGATATTCTCAACCCCTGAGTAAGGCAGGGAGCAGGAAGAGACCTTTACTGAACCAGACTGTCTCCCCTGGATGATGCTTTGGGCCCGGTCCTCTAGCCTGGTGGGTACCGTGAGGATGCAGCTTGTTAGATTTCAGTGGCTTTTTTATGAGGACCCTTTTTGCTTTTAGCACCAGAAACCAGGGGGCCTTGGCAAAACAAATGAAATGGTGTAAGTGCCTGTTGCAAAGCCTGGAATTCGGTTCATGGCCCACGTCTTGCAAGCTATATCATGACATGTGCTACTCTTGGCTCATTTTTTCTTATATTAAATAGGTTTTCTTGACAATGTTGTTTGCATATTTCTAAGTGGCCACTAAGTCCCTTCTGGAACCAGGTAGGAAGAAAACTGGTCAATCGGAAATCAACTGATACAAGGCAGAATGAAATCATAACTATCACTATCTTTGCTTAAAATAATGAACTTTATTTTTTAGAGCAGTTTTGGGCCCATAGCAAAACTGATTTCTATCTTTCACTGAGTGCTTTATTTCTAGCCAGGTACAATGCTAGACATTTTCTAGTTGCTGCTGCTTTTAGTCCTCAACAACCCTGTCAAGCAGACATTCCCCTTATGTCTGCAGGTGAGGAAACCACGATGTATAGGGATCAAAGACATTGTCCAGGGCTCATAGGCCAGGCTCCTAGACAGCCTGACCCCAGATTCTCACCCATGATTTCCAAAGGCATAGGCAGTAGACAGGAATGGGAGAGCTGGCTGGGGAGGGGTTGGTGGGGCATGAGCTGGAAAAGTGGGTTGGTACCCACATAGGTCATTCTACAAATGGATTTGACTCCCATCATTCAATTAAAAAAAAACTGAACTAGAACATGTGTGCAGAAAAGTGCACACATCACAGCTTGATGAAATGTCCACAAACTGAATGTGTGCAGCACCTAGCCCAGGAAATGGAACACGTCCAGCAACCCAGAAGCCCTATTCTGCTCCCTTCTAGTCACCCCGAGGATCTCCAAGGAAAACCCCTATTCTGATCAACACCATAGATTCACCTTGTCTGTCTGCTTCATGCACAGGAAACCCACAGTCTAGGCTCTGCCTGCTGCGGATCATATCTGACTCATGTCTTTTTAAAAGATGATACTTTCACTTAGGTGTTTGGTCCTAAACAAATGATCAGTGGCTGTTGCTCAGAGTAAATCTGATCTGTGGATTGAGAAAAACTCAGAGAGCTGAGTTAGGCTTCTCCCACCCTGCAGCAAGCTTTGTTCACTGGGGCAGGAGGGGGAAGTTGTGAGAAATGGCCCTGTCTAGTGAGGTGTGGTGGTCACCACGGGATGAGACGAGGCATCCTTCTTGCACAACTCCTTTTGGGTACCCGCTCTTGATCTGAACGTGTTTCAGTACTGTTTGCTTGCTCCGAGGTGGCTCAGAGCTGATTTGTAGCCCATCCTACAACTACATAGGGCCTCATAACATGCCTTCGTGGTTATCAATTTCATCTCTGCATTCATTGTTTTTTTTTTAAACCTTTGTTGCCTCCCCTATTGATATATTTCTTTAATCTGGTTGATGGGCAATTGGCTCAAATCTTTGGCGGGACAGAAGCAGGATATATGTTAACAAACAAATGCATAGTGGCTATGAATAGTTATTGCTATTATACCACACAGCCTCTGGTTTTAGAAATAACACTGAACCAATGGACTACCAGACAGTGCTTCCCAACCTTCATGTGAACCCAAATGGCCAGGGGTATTGCTCAGTTGCAGATTTTGAATTGGGAAGTCTGGGATGGGGCCTGGGAGTTTTCATTTCTAAAAAGGTTTTCAAGGACAGGCAATGCTGCTGGTCCCTGAATGCCCTTTGAGAAGCAAAGTCTTAGAAGACCATCTTAGGAATTTCTGCTACATTCTCAGAACCATTTTTGCCTCAGATTTTTTTTTACCATCACCTCCCTAATTCTACTTACATGGCATAAAATGCCCATCCTCAAAGCCAAAATCAGAGATTTCTAGAATGACGGAACAGGGTGGTATAAAAGCAAGGTGGCCTATTTCCACAAGCACTTAATTAAAATGTGCTTTGTTATTCAGCAGTTCTCTAACATCAGTTAAGATTCATTACTTACTTCATCAGGGAGCTCAACGATAGTAACATTTTTTGAACGAAATGTGATTTGAAAAGTGATCACCAAGGTTGAATTTAAAGGATGCCTGCAGAGGGACAAGAGTCTGATTACTGCTGAGAAGTTAAGACACCACGAGATCTCAACCAACCTTCTGGATTTCACATTGGGCCTGTCATTTCTCAAGCAATTAGAGTTAGGAAGTGCTACATGCTTGACCCTATGGGGTAGAGAGATGAGGTCCCTGCTTTTTATAGTTTTCTATCTTTATTAGAAGACAAGACATCCCACCGGGGCTGCATGAGAACATGAGATAGTGGGAACCTGGCTGTGAGCGCTGTGTGAGATGAGACATCCAGAGGCTGATAGGATCATGGTATTTGCTTTGGTGGGAAGGACTTCTGTGGGCCCGGGTCTGAGCAGGGAGTAGTATGTCCCCAGGAAGCTGGGAGATGTGTCTGGCTTGGGGCAGTGCATGGTGGCCTCAAGTCTGGACTTAATTTGGGAGGCAGTGGAAAGTCATTCAAGGAATGTGGAAAAGGGGGTGTTGTGAGGGGATGATGTGTCCGATTTACAAGGTGTCTGAGTGCAGAGGTGGTAGGAGCCGGGAAGGGCATGTACATCTGTCAGGGAGCCTTGGTACCAAAGCTTTGGTCTGAGATCAGACTTCTCAGGAGGGGTAAGGAAAATGGAGAAGGGTGAAGAGAAATGGGCACAATCCGGACCTTCACTTTGGGGCATCCCCATGGCTGGGAAGCAAGAGGAGGGCACAGCAGCCCAGGACATGGATGAGGGGGCAGGCTCTCTGGTACAGTCCGGACTAGGCCTACACCTTCATGCCCGAACCAGCAGAGGTCAGCAAGTAAGGCTCAGACAAGGCTAAGCGTGAGTCGTGTGAATGGGAGCCACCCGATGCAGTTATTTCTGCTTTTGGTAGTGATCTCAGAAGTGGTGGGGAGTGGCTCAGCCCCTTGTCCCTAACCGTAAGGGCTCTTCTCAAATATTTAGAGCCTTGGAAAGGACCACTTTGAACTGTGGCAATAGTTGCTGGTCATGCAAGGACTTTCCTCAGTGGGAAGAGGCTCGTGTCTCTGGGGAGAAGCCCTTTTCCTCCTCCATTGGAAAGGAGGATTCAGTGATTGTGGGGAGAGCGATTCTGGGACCTCGGTCTGCAGCCCAGGGCTAGTGCCTCTCTTTCTCTGGGTTTTCTTAAGTGAAGAGGCAGGAGCACCACACTTGAAATGTGTCAGGGGTCAGCCCTGACCCAGCCAAAGAGGGACTGAGCTGGGTGAGAGTTTGGCCTGGGAACTTACCGGAGGGTGACGTGCACGTTGGCTGAGCTTCCATTTTCCAGCTTCACAGTAGGAGGAACCGTGAAGTTGACTGTCGACTCTGGAAGGGCCCAAATCAATGACATGACTCACTAGGTCAGAGAACTCAGACCCATGCGGAAAAATAGGGACGAAGGCCCCTGACATCTGAACTCCTGAACTCCAACTCATGACAGGCCCTGTCTCCCAGGTGAAGACATGGCGGTTCTGAGAGGCTAAGGGAAGGGACTGGACATCTGAGCCCTTGTAATGCTCTTTCCCCTCCTGCTGCCAGAGCGGCAGAGGGAGACGCAGGCCTGAGGAGACCCTGGGCAGGAAATGCTGCAGCTCTTTCCTTCCCTGCTGGCAGGCTCAGGTTCTCAGTTGGGCAAGTCTGTGGCCAAGTTACCCAGAATTAGTTTTAGAACCACAGAGCTCAAAACTTTCCACAAAAAAATTCAAGCCATGATCTGAGATTGGAAAATGTGGATCTGAACCACATTTTCAGAAGGAAAGCACAGGGGTCTCCTCTGTTCGTGGGTCATACGTGGTCCTGCAGTCCAGCCCCTTCCTGTACTCTCAGAGGCATGTGGGGCCCTGCTAACCTGCTTCCAAAGAACCCCTTTCTGAACTCACAGCTCAACCCATTCACAGCTCAATCCCTCACTTCCTGAGGCTGACTATGGCAGGGTCTGGGGGAGAATGGTGAACACCAAGTATCATTTCACTATCAGGGATTTCTTCCTGGTATTAGATGGTAAGTCAGGATAAGGTAAATAGGCCTCGGGGGTGAGGGAGGAAGTAAGTTTGGGGGGCCAGATGCCCCACAGCAACTTGCCTACAGAGCATGAGTGTGTCAGCCTCTCTCTGAGCCCTTCCCGTGTTCTTTGGGCAGCCCACACTCCCACCCCCACCCTGACTCCCAGGGGAGCCCTAGAAACCCAACCACCTCACCTCCCTTACTCAGAGCCTTCTGGGTTATGCACAGCCTAAGGTGTGATCATGAACCTAGACTGGGACCAGAAGGGGTCCCTCAAGGGGAAAGAAGGAGCTCAGCATGATGGTCCTTGTCGGGGCAGTGGCTGTAGGCAGGGCCCAGGCCTCCCTAGCGCCACAACCCGCAAACGCAGAAGATGAAGACTTGAGATCTAAAATTTTGGATACTCAGGGTTTAAGGGAGCTTAGAAGTTTCCGAATTCAACCTCCACTGCCTGATGCCCCATCTCAGTGCTCCAAGCTGGTAGTTTCTCTCCCTTTGCCCAGACACCTCCAGGGACAGTAACCTCCTCTCCTCCTAGGGAATCGGCCACTTGGCATTTGCACTCCTGGGCCTGGCTCTGCTACCTGGGGCCTATCAGACCACATCTGAGCCGCGTCTCCATGCTAGCCCCATGTGCATGAATCAGATGCAGCCTCTGTCCCCTGGGCCTACAGGTCTTCAAACTGAGACTCCTGCAGTCTGAGGTCTTCAGTCCCCTGCTCTCTGCCTGGCTGGGTCCCTCTAAGTGGCAAGTCCCCATGCTGGCTCTTGGCAGAGGCCACCTGCTCTGACGGTAGGAAGGCCCCTCCCTCATGTAGCCTCAGGGCTGGGAGGCAGCTGTGGCCACTCTACGCAGTCTTTCCACATTCCCCACTCTGCGGGCAGCCTGAGGCTTTGTTCTGGGCCCGTGCTGCTGGGGGCAGGAGCACTTGAGGTTCCCCTATGACTCTCTGCCTAGAGCTGAGAAACTCAAAGCGATGGGGGAAGCCACCCACAGCCTGGGTCCCTACGGTTCTGCGGGACTGTGGTCAGGGTAAGGGGGAGATCCATACGGACTGTGCTCGTCCACGGTCCTTGCATTTTACAAGAGGAGGCGGACCTCCCAGATCATGGAATGTTCACTCCCCTCCTCACTCAGAGCCACCAGAGACGGCCTGCTCGGCAGCTGAAACTGGCCTCTGAAGTCACACAGTTCCATTGCGGCGCTGTCACCTCCCAGCTGTGTGACCATGGGCAAGGTGCTGAACCTCAGCGAGCCTCCATGCCTCACCTGTCAAATGAGGAGAACAGCACTACCTATTCTAATAAGGCCCTGTGGAGAGAAGGTGTGGTGACTTCTATGACACTTTCCACATGGCCTCAGGGCTAAGTAATTGCTGGTGACTATTATCATCATCATGTAAACACTGCAGGGTAATTTTTAGCCCAAGATGGGAGGTAGCTAAGGACAGGCATCATATCCTGGGGAAGCACATTTTCAAGTTTACCCTGAGGCAGGAGTCTCTGGACACATCAGAATCACCAAATGAGTCCAGTGAAACCACCCCAAATTTCCCCTAAAGAGAGTTTGTTCTTTTTAACTAATGCTTATTGGTACCTCTCACTGCGTTCCCCACTCCAAGCAGCCACTCTACTACAACATTAAATCCCACTCTCTAATTATCACAACAGCGAGAGGTGGGCATTATCCTTCCCATCCCAGATGTGAGGAAACCAACAACCCCAAGACAGAATGTGTCCTGCTCACACAGCTCAGAAATGGAAGAGGTGGGATTCAAACCTGGGGCTGTCTAGGCCAAAGCCTGGCTTCTTGCCACTAGGTTACACTGCCTCAAGATTCCACCCAAAGATTGATCAGAGACGAAAAACTATGGAGGCCAATCATTTCATTTACTTAATGTTCACTCCCCAAAACAAAGAGAAGATAGGCCGGGCAGAATGAGGGTCAGAAACCCATTCTTGATTTTATGGTGGTTCCACTATTCTTTTATAGCAACATTCAGGGAAGGAGGCAAAGGGATAAAATGGATCACAGATGCTACACAGGTCCCATCTTTGCTCCTTTCTAGCTCTGTGGCTTTGGGGAAGACTACCCTCTCTGGGCCTAAGTTCCCCCTCCATAGAATTGAGGTGGAGTGGCTGGACTGGCTCTCCTTTCCTAGGACCAGGCCTTAGCATTACTAATGGAGCTTTACTTAAAGCCTGCCAGTGTGTGTGTGTGGACACATACACTTGGGCCTTCATCTTAGACACTACGATCCGGCAGGTCTGGAGTGGATCTCTGGCATCTGTATTGAGAAACACTGGGCTTCATGGTTTGACTTTTTCTTTCTTGGAAATGGCTTATTCACAAGGCGTGACTGCAAAGTGACATGACTGATTGTTTAACAAGCCTGGAAAAGCTGATCAGATGACCGTTGTTTTCGCAGAGATTCAAGAGGCTGGAGTACTTAATGGCGTGGCCAGTGTACATGGTTCTTGGGAAACTTCTGCAGGATCTGTGTTGTTTGTACGAGGCTCATTTGAAATCTTTAGTCAGGGATTTTAAGATGCATTTGGTTTTTGACGACAGCCAAGCTGATGATCAAAATAATGGGCCTGGTGTCCTGAGAGTACTAAATACACCCATTATGGAGGGAAAGTCAGCAATGTTTTTGGCAGTGGGAGAATTGATAGAATGATGTGTGCCTTGAAGGGCCCTGCTCTGAAGGTCAAGCCTCACAAGGATGGGTAGACCCTGATGTGTTTTTGACAACAAGACTCTCTTTTGTGAGGTCCCCAGCTCTGCTGGGGCTGCTTCGGTCTGTCCCTCAGTTCTTTGCCAGGGAAAGGGTTTTCTCTTTTAAGGGGATGCTGGGCAGACTCCTCCTGTGTCTGTGCCTGGCAGAACCAGGCACAATGAGATGGCCACCTCACCTGCCTCTGCAGCATCTCCGAGGACTCCTCACTCCCTCTGTGAGGTCCACAGGACAGGGACACAAGCCCTTTCTTTATAGATATTATCTATGATTGCTGGAGCTCCACAGTTTGACTTTGGTGATGCAGAGAAGGTAATAGGGACCCCAAGGCAGAAGACCAATTATTTGTGGAACCATCTCCCTACTTGTAAAACTCCTGGACCCCAGACCTGGGTCTGCTCGACCACCCCAGTGGCCACTTGGCCAAGGGCAGGTGGGCACATGCAGTCTGGACAATACTAAATCCTTAGCCACAAACAGGTCAGGCTACTTAGTCTATAGCATCATTTCCCTCTTCACAAAGTTGAGGACCCATTTCTAAACTTACCACATTTCTCTATAAACTTCAGAGGAAAGAGGATAAAAATGAGCCAACTCCTTATCATGTTCCTTGATTTCAAAGAACTAGAAAGAAAAACAAACAGCAAGAATAGTTCAGGTTAAAACTAGATCAGCTCAGCAATAAGCAATATGGCACCTGGAGCCCTGGTGTGGACAGTTCATAAGGGATTTTCACTTCAAACCTGTGACCTTGTGGGCTTTGCACCACCAGTTCGGAGAAGGGTCTCCCATGGAGGACTTATCTTTCTTTGCTAAGTGGGGAAATGGGCTCAGATAGGCTAATTGGGTTGTGTAAGGTCCCACTCTGAGGAAGTAGGCAAACACTGAATTTTTCTCTCTTCAACTACTTCTAGTCAACAGAAAGAGCAGTTATTAGTTGAGAGTTTTTTCCCCCCAGAAGTTATTAAAACTACAATTAGATACTTGACTTTGTGAACCTATACACCTTAAGGAAATTAATTTCCTTCCCTGTCCTGGGGTAAGAACATAGGGAATAATGCCACCAATTGACCCTTGATTAAGACTTTTCCATTTGACCAAAGTGGCACCTCTCCAGGACTAGCAGGGATCCCTCACCATGGGGACCCAGTGAGGGACAAGCCCCAGAGCAGCCCTGGAGAAGGTTAAGTGAGGGTGATGGGCTGCTGCCCACCCTACACCCAGCATGTGAAGCACATGATGGGGCAGGTCACTATGGACATCTGTAACTTGGTCTCTACATGCCACCTCAGATCACAGTGCCCAGGCCCTCCCACTCTAACAGTCTCTGGGGGTTTTGCAAACTGTTGAGACCTAGCAGAGATCTGTCCCACTCTAGCTTTAGTTTCCCCAGAAGGCCTCAGGGATACTCCCCTCCCTCAAAGAAGTCTCTATGACTGCTCCAGCCTGTCTTACCTCCACCTGCATGCTACCTCCCACCACCTCCTCCAGGGGCCTCTCTGCTGGCTGCAGCTCCCCCTGACCCATTAGGTCTTTCCCACCAGCTGGCACCGATCTCCCACTCTCTGGCCTCCTCTGGGGGCCTTGCCCTTGGTGCTGTATCCCTGTGCTCCCTACCCTCCACTTTCTGTACCCTGCCCTGTGGGGAATTGCTCTTCTGTATATGTGGAATGACCACAGGCCACCCATTCACTCTTGCTGCTCTCTGTGCCTCACACCTGCCTGTGTCAAGTTCAGGATTCATTTTGTTCCAAGGGTAGAGTCTGGTTTTCCTCTCAGATGAAGATATCAGGCCTAACTGGCTCCTCTCTCATTCCACAGGACTGGAATGTGAACTGAGGAATTCAAACATTTGGTCAGCAAAAGTCCCCCAGCCTGAAGGCTGAGACATCTTGGAGGATAGGAACCAGGACAGATAGAAAGACACTGAGAAATTAGTCAGTTAAAATGTTAGAAAAGGATCAGATTGATCATTGTACACTAAAACTAGTGTCTTGTGAAAGCTACAAGATAGAAGTAGAGAATCTTATGACAATGGGCTGTCTGGCATGACCTTCTTCCTGTGTAAGTTTCTTCCAGGCCTCACTCAGACGTCAGCTTCTTCAAAAGGCCTCCCACTCCTACTCCTGACCCGGCAGCCCCAACCAACCTGTGGTCAGGGGTCTCCTATGGCAGCTCCTGTCAGGTTTCTGAGTTAATCCTGTCCACTATTCTACAGCCTAGAACTCCCTGGGCCTCCTTCTCTTGGTGATGTAATACAGAAAGTGGCAAGGAATGTGCCCTGGAGACAGCCTGCACAGGTTTGAACCTGGGCTCTCATTTATTAGCTGTGTGACTTTGGGGTGTTACTTAATCTCCTCCAGCTTGTTTCCTAATGTGAAAACAGGGACTGTGAGATGACATCATATGAATTAAATGAGATGAAATGTAAAAGCATGGTATGTGGCCCTCTGAAGAGCCACAGTATATAAACAGCTTATCAGTGGTATGAAAATTTCACAGTGACGGGGAGGGTTCTGAGGAAAAAAGGTCGAGAAACACTTTTGTAAAGTGATTACTTCTGTTGCCTAGGGCCCCTGGCAAACTCTCACAAAGCATAGATTATTTCCTTTAATATTATTGCAAAGGCAGGACCCAGCTGTCCTCCCTATTTCCAGCCTGTAAGTCCCAGAGGGTAGGGTGGGTCTCATTCCTACCCAGTCCCCCAGAGTCCAGCCCAGCGCTCAGCACGCCAACTGGAATTCCTGGAGAGGTCCTCTCACGTTTCCCCTCTCCAAAGCATCTGCAAACTCGGAGACCCAGACTCGGGTTGGCACTTGAGCAGAAGGTGGGGAAGGGGCTTGGACCTGCACTGAGGTAGAGACACCCACACCACCTCGGCAGCCGGTGTTCCCTGCCTCCGCTTACAACCACGCAGGCTCTTCCACGTGGGGGAAGTCTCCGGTGTCGCGGGCCAGGACTGGTGGTCCCTACGACAGTGAAACCCTGGCGAGCCTGTGGGGGCTGGATGCGCGGCAGGCTGCCCAACCGATTTGCTGTCCAGTCTCTCGGCCTCGCAGGGTCCGCCTGGGAAATGGAGAGGCTGGCGGGGCCGCGCTGTCTCTTACCTGAGATCCTCTGCGCTTACGAGACTGACCACACGAGACGCAAAAGCCGCTTCGGACTGGACTCGCTTCCCTCGGCCGGCTTTACTTTGTGTGGGACGGGACAGAAGTCACCTGACCCAAGCCACCTGATTCGTGGAGTACAGAGCGCTCAGCGCGATGCACTATGGGAGTTGTAGTTCACATGCCTCTCATCCTGATAATTGGGCAGGATTGGGGCGGGGAGGAGGGACGCAGGCGCCTTGGCAGGGATGGGAGATCAGGTGTGAGGACGGATTAAACCACTTTTAGGGACAGTTTCTCCGAGTCTCCAGCGCCTGTCTGCGAACCGCTACATTGGTAAGCGGGTTTGGGGCAGCGCTCCACTGTCCCGGGACTCTTACCTTGCGGGGCAGGGCCTCTAGGTCCCGCCTTCCACCGCCTGTTCGCCTATAGCCAGGGCCCGCCGTGAGGAGTGCGCGGGTCTCGGCCAATGGGAAGATGAGAAGCCGCCATGTTGAGTGTGGCTGAAGGACTGTCAGGAGAGGCCCCGACTAGACTCCTGGGTCCTGGGTGCAGAGTACCGGAGGAGGCACTTTGGCCCGAGGAGCGAGCAGCGCGCGTCCCCACCGCCATGGCTGCACGGTCGGTCACTCTCGGCATTGACCTGGGCACCACATCTGTGAAGGCGGCCCTGGTGGAGGCCGCGTCTGGCGAACCATCCGGGTTCGTGGTACTTGCGAGCTGTGCCCGGCCTACGCTGGCCGAGGCGGTGGCCCAAAGCGCGGCGGCCGGGCCCCAGGTGAGGCAGCGTCTTGGAGCCCCGCCGCCTCCAGGAGCCTCCTGACAACCCTCTTGCTCCTCCAAGGAGGCCTCCCCGATACCCTCCTTCCTCAAAGAAGCCTCCCTGACTGCTTCAGCCTGAATTACCTCCGCCTGCACGCCACCCCACCCCCTCCTCCTCCAGGGGCCTCTCTGCCGGCTGCAGATCCCGCTGACCCATTAGGTCTTTCCCACCAGCTGGCACCGATCTCCCACTCTCTGGCCTCCTCTGGGGGCCTTGCCCTTGGCGCTGTATCCCTGTGCTCCTTACCCTCCACTTTCTGTACCCTGCCCCGTGGGGAATTGCTCTTCTGTGTATGTGAAATGACCACAGGCCGCCCTTTGGCTGTTGCTGCTTTGTGCACCTCACACCTGCCCGTGTCAAGTTCAGGATTCACTGTTCCCTAGGGCAGTGTCTGGTTTTCCTCAGGAAGTCAGGAAATCAGAATCAGGCCTAACCGGCTCTCCTCTCATTCCATAGAAGTGGAATGTGGACTGAGGACTTCGAACACTTGGTCAGCAAAAGTCCCCCAGCCCCAAAGGCTGAGACACCTTGGAGGAAAGGCATTGAAAAATGTCAGTTAAAATGTTTGAAAAGGATCAGATTGATCATTATACACTAAAACTAGTGTCTTGTGAAAGCTGCAAGGTAGAAATGGAGAATTTTATCACAGTGGACTTTGTTGTGAGATGTGGGTTCAGAAAGGCTGTCAGTCCTCAGAGCTGGATTCCGTTAATTTTCTGAAAAAGGTAGCTCTGTATGTTCAGTTAATTGGCCACAGAAATTAATATTAAGGAACTTTCTGTGTAATCTCATGGCTTTTTTATGGATCTCAGCTTGTTCTTCTCCCAGTTGAAATGGGTGGCCTCTAAGGTCCCTTCCAGCAATAAACCTCAGTTTTTCCGAGTCAAGCCCTACCCACAAGAGCTTGTTTATCAGAAGCTCTTGCCACATATCTGGACCCAGGTATTTAGGGTTCAGGGTCCGTCTTGCTCAGAAACGTTTCAGAGGATACAGATTTCAGGAGCACTTGATATTTTCATAGCACTTGCACTTTTAAAATTAGTGTAGTTGGGGCATCAGGGCATTTTAAAATAGGGATTATTCTAAAATATCAGAGTATTTTTGTCCTCTTGGACTAGGATGCAGAGGCAAAGTCAGCTCTTACTCTGGAGGTGAGGGGTGAGCAGCAGAGCTGGGGTTACAGGGAGTGGGTTTAGGCAGTGCCATTTTCTCTTGGAACAGGACCACTTCTTGAAAACTATTTTACCTACCTCTCCCAGCACTCAGCAGGCTGTTCTGTGTTTACAGACACACAGTGTGCCACCCCTGCCTAATGATGGGTTTAGGGGACACTGTTAATAGCCCCCTTGGCGTCCTCCTTGTGTGTTGTGCTCTGGGACAAACAGCCTCGCTGTAATTTCATCTACAGCAGGATTTCTCAGCGCTGTTGTGTTTCGGGTTGGGTTATTCCTTGCTGGGGGGCCTGTCCTGTGTGCATTGCAGGGTTTTAGCAGCATTCCTGGCCTCTAACCCACCACCTGACAGTACAACGTCTTTCCCAACATCACATCCCTGGATGTCTCCATATTGCCAGATGTCCCCTAGGGGACAAAAATCATCCCTGGGGTGAAAAATTACTGATGTATAAAAATGCCTGATGGCTCTGTCTTTTTCTCATGTCCACACTTTCCACTTTTTAGAAGTATGGTGTACATCAAGGTCAGGCTTGGCAACAGTGTGGAAGGTTAGACTTTGAGGTTTTTGCAACTTTAAAATATCAGGATTCTTGAGGGAAGCCCTGTGACCCTTTCTATGCATTTTTTCTTTCTGTGCCTTACTTCCCTCTGTAAAAAGGGGTATGGGGAAGGGGTGGGGGGTTGAATGACTTTCTAAGTTCTTTTTTCAAATTTGAAGTTCCAGGATTTGATATGGATATAGACTGATTAGTATTCTGAACCAAGGAACAGGGGCAGTGCCTTTCCTGTTACATTGTGGGTATGGCCATTGTCCAAGGGCTACTCCCCAATCATACTTACCACCAAATTCGAACTAACTGCTGAATACTGAATGCCTCCTTGTCTCACTCCTTGTTTCCCTCCTCCACTATCGCTACCCACACAACTCACCCGCCCTGGGCCCATTTTAAACAGTGGTTCCTCTTTCCTGGCCTAGATGTACCATCTAATGGCCATGTAGGAGCTCTTTAAATCAGTGTTGTCCAATAGAAATTAGAGCCACAAATGTGAGCCATATCTCTACATAATTTTCCGTTTTCTAATAACCATTTTAAAAAACAAAGTAACAGGTGAACTTCATTTTTTTAGTAGGTATATACTAAAATGCACAAATCTTAGTGTACAACTCAATGAATTTTGACATGTGTGTACACTCATGCAACCATCACCCAGATCAAGGTATCAAACATCCTCACTAGTTTTTTAGTTTCTTCCTCTTAGGTGAAATTAATTTTAATTGCATATTTTATTTAACCCAATGTACCCAACTGATTATTTCAATATGTAATATTAATATAAACTTATGATTGAGATATTGTGTGTGTATCCTTTTCTTTAATACTAAATCTGAACTCTGGTGTGTATTTCACACTTACAGTACATCTCAAGTCAGACTGGCCACATGTGGCTAATGTCTGCTACATTGGACACTGCAGGTCTAAACTAAGTTCTCTTCGGTGCTCCCTTTTTCCTTCTCAATTATTGTCTTCTTTCTTGCCTCCTGTGGGGAGCACACACAGCCATGTACCTCCTCTCTGCTGCTCTTTCCCTGCCCTCTGAGTTCTGCTGTAGGCTTTCCTATATATAAAGAGTCTTGTTAGGAACTAGGGCTGCCTCTCAGTAAAGTGGTTTGTGCTCCCTCTCCACCTTCCCTCATCCTACCCCTCCTTACCTTCCTTCTTTCTGCTCCTTTGTTCTTGCTTGTTAGGGGCCAAGAACTACCCCTGCAGGCTCATGGGGCCAGTAAGGGGGTTTGTCCCAAGAAGGGGAAGACTACTCTCTCCCCTGGAGGCAAGCAAGGGGGCTGGAGAGCCCTTCAGACACTTAGCAGAGACCTAAAGCGTTTTCAGTTCCCCAAAGAGCAGGCATTAAGAGCTGAGCGCCATTTCTCTTTTATGAATTTTCCATGGATCCTTCCGGTTGTTGAATGTGCTTATTTTGTGCCTTGAGGTGATTTTTATGTGGCAGAAACATTGTACTTCGGTTGAAATCAAAATAAGTATTCAATTTATTAAATTCAGAATCCAAGTTCTTACTTATGCTTTTAAAGTTAGCTGATAAAGCTTATTACATTCGCAAGTCTAACATTTAACCATCATTTTTTAAATTCAGGTATCACTGATATACACTCTTATGAAGGTTTTACAAGAAACAATGCGGTTATTACATCACCCTTATTATAGAGTCTCCCCCCAAACCCCATTGCAGTCAGTGTAGTAAGACGCCACAGAGTCCCTATTTGTCTTCTCTGAGCTACAGTGTCTTCCCTGTGACCCCACCACACCATGTGCACCAATCCTGATACCCCACAATCCCCTTCTCCTTCCCTCCCCACCCACCCTCCCCCACCTCTCCCCTTTGGTAACCACTAGTGCCTTCTTGGAGCCTGTGAGTCCGCCACTATTTTGTTCCTTCAGTTTTGCTTCATTGATATACTCCACAAATGAGGGAAATCATTTGGTATTTGTCTTTCTCCACCTGGCTTATTTCACTGAGCATAATACCCTCCAACTCCATCCAGGTTGTTGCAAATGGTAGGATTTGTTTTCTTCTTATGGCTGAATAATATTCCATTGTGTATATGTACCACATCTTTATCCATTCATCTACTGATGGACACTTAGGTTGCTTCCATATCTTGGCTATTGTAAATAGTGCTGTGATAAACATAGGGGTGCATATGTCTTTTTGAATCTGAGAAGTTGTTTTCTTTGGGTAAATTCCTAGGAGTGGAATTCCCAGGTCAAATATTAACCATCATTTTTGAGAGGCTTTGAATAATACTTAATTAATCCCATTTCAGTTAATTACTTTAGATATTTTAAAGTGCAGTTATGCATTTATTTTTGTTTTTAAGGAACTGCAATTGTCTGACCTAAATTTTTTCAGAGTACTTAAGTAATTCCTGTAAATCTAATAAACATATAACTATGTAAACTTTCAATGCTCTTGCATGTTTCAAATCCTTTTATAAATATACTAGTGAGCTTGGAACTTACAATCATGAACCCAGATCAGTTACTCCATTTCACATTTTAAACTGGAGTTGCAAAGGTAATGTAGGCCAATTCTCTTACACATATAACTTTCTTTAAAATACCAAATTCCCAAGGATTCATTAAGCACAAGTATTCATCACATAGGTGTGTTTCTTTTGAGCATGCATATATTTAATTCTCAGTCTTTTCACTTTGAAATTTACTTATTTACGGAGAAAACAACTATGTCTTCTGGATTGCTTTCCCAAGTGTATATTTTGTCACGCCTTCCTTAACTTATTCAGACTTCGTACTTATTGGAGGCATCTACTGGGATGGGATAGGATCTTGGAGTCCTATTTCTAGTCTCTAATGGGGACTTCATAATATAAAAGAAGAGGTGGTGATGGATCCCAAATTTTTTAGGTTTGAGTCACATCATTGCCTACTTTTGAAGTTATATTAGTCTGTATCTCCCACCCACTTGGATATACTGCTTGATTGAATTTGGTGTTTCTTTAGCTCTAAAATAGCAAAATGCATTTTCCCATTTGAACCCAAAGACCTTTGAACTTTTCCAAATCCTGCATTCTTTTCATATTTTTGTTTCTTGGGACCCACGATTTACAGATCTTAATATGCTGTTTGATTACATTCTGCTTATTTCTCATGACTTTGTCTTTCAAGTATTCTGCCTAGAGAGATTTTCAAGGGTGCAGCAAGTTAAGAAAAGGCAAATCAGGAAAAGATGGCCCTGGTTTTCTTGAATCTCTTTTCCACCCCTGAATATCTCTCTAAACTATCAATCTCTCTGTGTAGCTTATACCATTGCCCAATTGATCTTCTGAGAGCACAGTCCTGATGATGACACTCTCCCATTCAGAAAGCCTCAATGGCTCCCCAGTACCTTTAGAAAGAGTCTCTCACCCAGGGGCTTGAGGCGCACTGACTGGGTGCCAGCCTCATCTGCCACCCCATCACACAGCCCTCCCGCTCGTGCTGTGCCCTGGTGTTCCCTGCACTTCTTCCTTGCCTGCCTTTCCTAGGTGGCCCAGCCCTCAGGGCACTCAGGAAATGTAAAAGCAAACACAAGGCTGCTTTAGTCCTCAAGGCCTGTGTTGGCTACACCTTTCCTACCAGGTTCCCCCTGCTGTGTTTCATCCTTCTACCCCACTGCTGATGCACCTTGTGAGAGACCCTCACCCCATTTCTCCTGAGTGCATAGTCTTTCTGGTGGTTCCCTGCCCATCTGCCTGGTGTGAGGCCCCCTGGGGCAGCGGTAGTTGCTTGACTTCTGTTAGTAGCAGGAGCAGTAGCCGATTAGGGTGCTAGAGTGGATGTCTCAGAGGGAGTCTAAGTTGTAAAAGCTTTTTAGATCCCATGATCTTGCAGTAAGTTCCCAGTGGGCGGGAACAGTGCCTTCCTCAGCTCAGGCTCACCCACCGTGGAGGGCAGAGCCTGGACTGTTTGCTGGACCTAACCTGCAGCAGCACCTCATTTGTGAAGGGAGGGCCTGGGGCTGAGCCCAGCACATTACTGCTCCAGGCCCTGCTGGAGGTGGGGGGAGCCCGTGCCTCACATCTCATCCCCGAGGCTGGGCAGTGGGTCCTGGCCCCAAGGGAATTAGTCGGGCAGCCACTCCCTAGGAAATCCCTGTGGCCTGTGCCCTCCCTGCTTGCCTGTTTGCATGCCCAGTGTGTACTGTTCTGTTTCCAGGGGCGGGAGCAGGATGTGAGCAGAATCATCCAAGCCTTGAACGAGTGCCTTGCCGCCCTCCCCCGGCAGCAGCTCCGGAAAGTCTGTGGCATTGGAGTATCAGGACAGATGCATGGAGTCATGTTTTGGAAAACAGGCCAAGGTATGCTGGGCTCTGGGGGTGGTCACATGCTCCCACCAATCACAGCGGAGCCAGGAAAGTCCTGCAAAGGGCTCTGTGAAAGGTCAGGTCGTCCTGCAGGGGGATGCAAAGGCACACGCTGCCTCTTGTACTTTGTGTACATCTGTTGTGTGCGAGTGTCTAATAGCAAGTGAGCTATCCACTCACACATTGTCCGTGAAACAGGGGGAGGAAAAAGAGTGAGTATGCTATGATTCTCTGTAGGATTCAGTGGAGTGGATTTTCCACAGCTGCTCTCTGTTGGTGTCAGTGTCTCAGAGCATCAGTGTGACCACCAAGAGCTTAGTGTTGCTGCAGGAGATGCCAAGACACAGGAAACTCTTTTTAGTTGCGGCATAGTTTTTGTTATTTAACATAATCACAGATATTTGTGATTTTTTCATTCCAGAGCATGTCTTTTTTATGGGCTCGGTTGCTAAGTATTATTTAGTTGGTCATCTCATATCAGAAGGTCTGCCACGCTGCAGAGGTGGGTGACCTGTTCTGTTTGGCCTCCAGGAGGGGAATTAAGCTAGCAAAACAACAATGAGCCTTTTACATGCCAGGTGCTGGGCTAGGGATGTTACCTGCATGACTCATTGAACTTACTCAACACCATGGTGACATAGGTTACACTGTTGTCCCCATTGTGCAGATGAGAAGTTGAGATTCAGAAAAGTTAAAACAGTATGCTCAGGGGCATATGGCAACTCGAACTTTTGAATCCAGGTCTGTTTAACTTAAGACACTGAGCTTATAAATGCCTCTGGGAGGACCAGAGCTACAGGAGGACACAATAGCACCCAGTGAAAGGAGGACCATCCCTACACAATGTAGGAAGTAGTGAGCTCCTAACGTGAAAAAAAATTTTAATTATAAAAAATTCCATATAGACATAAAAGCAGGTAGAATAGTATTATGAATGGAAGCCCATTCATCACCCAGCTTCAAAAATATGAACATTTCACTGCAGGTTTTAAGCAGAGGATGGGTGGGGATGTACTTAAGGGGATTTGAACATTAGATTCACCCCTTTCTGTCAGAAGAGTCAGTGATTCCAATTCCCCTGGCCAAGTGAGTGGTGTCTTGCCTCTCAGCATTGTGGCTGGTATTTGGTGATGCATCCTTTGATCAGTCCCCAGGATGGGCTAGATAACTGTAGAAGCCAGTGCATGCTCTCTCCCTCCTGCCTTCCATCTCATCGGCCTGTTGTCAGGCCAGCTGGGACCACAGGAGTGGATTGGCTCCAGTCAGTAACAGGAGCAGAAGCCAATTAGGGTGTTAGAGCGGACCTCTCAGAGGGAGTCGAGGTTGTAAAAGCTTTTAAAACTCCTTAATTTTGCATTAATGAGAATAAATGTCCTTTTAATACTAAAACCCTTCCCACAGAGAATAGCAGAAATGTAATGATTGTGGTCTGGTCACATGCCATCCTTTCTGCCCATTTCCTGGACTCTGTAGCAACCACACAAACCATCACCCACATCATGGGAGGGAGCTGCTTAATATTTCATTGAACCAGCCTGCATGTCTTCTTGTTTTGTTTTCTGTTTCTGGGAAGGAGGATGATAATGATGCCTGCTTAGCAGAGTTGAGTGAAATCATATTTGGGATCAAGTCGTTCTGCTTTTAATGGTGGTCATAATTCAGTTTGGTTTCAGTACCTACAGTATGTAAGGCTGTGTGCTGGGCCCTACGGGAGACAAAGAAACGAGCAGCTGAAGCCCTCACCTTCCAGGGCACACTCCAGGCCATCAGCGGAGATGGGCCCAAGTAACCCTAGCAGAGAGCTAAGTGCTGCCTCACAGGCATGGGCCAGACAGCTGGAGGAGAGAAGAGGGAGTGACTAGTGTCTTCTGAGAGGTCTGTGGTTATGCCTGTTTTTAGACTCCATTTTCAGGTTTGGTAATAGCAGGAGAGAAGTGGGGATCATAAAGCCAAGCTAAAAGGCAAGCAGCACACAAGGGGAAACTATTTGCTAGTGTATAGAAGACAAAAGATGAATATGGGAACGTATAAGAACTAATAAGAAAGGAAGGACAAATGGCCCCTGTGGAAAAGTGGGCAAAGGAGAAACAGGCAATTTCTAGAAGAGGAAGTACAAATGGCTAATAAGATGTTCAGTCATTAAAATGGTCAATGTCCTTAGTAATCAGGGCAGCGCACATGAAAACAACAGTGAGAAGTCATTTTCCACCCACTGGATTGTGTAAGGAATCAAAGTTTATTAACGTCAAGAGTTGGCAAAAGGGGTGGAAGTTTGATTGTTTTAAATACTGCTGCTGGTAGTGTGAGTTAGCACAGTCATTTTGGAGGGCAATTTGGTGGGGCCTATTAAAAACAAGTACTTCAAGAAAAGTACTTTAACATGTATGTGCGTAAGAAGACAGAATCATGGTTGTTCATTGCATCCTTGTTTATAGTAGTGGAAACTGTGACATTTAACTGTAGAGAAATGGTTAAATAAATGTTGACATGCTCGTGCTATAGAATGAGGCACAGTTGCTAAAAAGAGTAAGGTGCATTCATGTGTGCTGACATGAAAGAACTCCAGAACATGTTAAATTAAACAACTCTTAAGAAAAGTAAACATACAGTATAGTACTATTTGTTTTAAAAAAACACAAAGTAAAATCCAACCCACCCAGCCCAACAACCAAATATGTTTTGTGAGTATAAAACCTTTGAACAGTTAACCAGCAAGTATTGACAGTGACAGGATGGGGGATGAACTCACATTTGCTTCACGGTGGGCACCATTCTGCTGTGGAGGCCAGATTCTCATCTCATCCATTAGATTTGGAGTGTTCTTGATTGCAGATAACTTTTCTTGATGGGCACTGAATGTCAGCTTTCTTTTCCCATTCTGCTGCAGTGGTTGTATTTATGTTGCATGTAAGTGTGGGAAATATCCTTGCATGAGGAGAAAAGAGGACAAAAGATATGTAAGGGGGCATATTCTAAATCTCAAAGGCTGCTGGAAAGTCCTAGACCAGGGACAGACTTTAGAAGGTAAACATTTGTTACCATCATCCTCATCACTAACATTAACTGAGTACTCACAGTGTGTCTGGTACTATTCTCGGTGCTTTGTGTGTGTTACCTAATTTGATACACACAACCCTGTGCACTCAGCACACGCTGACCCTAACTCTTACCCTTCCCCTTGCTACTAGCCCAAGAGAATGTCAATCTATGGGCAAGAAGGCCACCAGGATCTAGGAAGCAGAGTTATAAGTGCCCTTTACCTCTGGACTTCCATATACAGTTGCCACCAAGATGCTGAACTAGCATGGCTGCTGGCTCTTTCCCCCAAGTTTGGAATCGTAAGAGAAGAACACCAAGGAAAGGGGAGGGCACTGTGAGAGCCTGGCATCACGGGGCTGTTTGGAGTTGATATGTGCAGGTTGATGGTTTGTGTCTGAGGCAAGAGGCAGCCAGCCTTGCCTGTGGGAGGAGAAGCCAGGAGGGGGAACTGTTGTTCCCCTGGCTTCGGGACAATACCACCTGTTCCCACAGCCACAGGAACTCAGGTGTCTTCAGTAATAAAATCAAGGCAGCAGAGAAAGGCAGGTATCCCTCCCCAAACCCCAAGACTTGTGACTCATAATCTAAGGATCCTTATAACATTGTTTCTTCTGGGGATCAGAAGGGCAGCACTGACCTGAGTTGATATTTTGCAAGGTGGGAATGAATTAGCTGTGGCTACAACCCAGAACTTACTATCCTCCCCAGCCCCTTGGGCTGGAAGAGACTAAGTTCTGGCCCATTTACATTACCTGGCAAGGTAGCCAGGACTCCCAGGGCAAACAAGGACCAGACTACAAGACATTTGAAGAACTTGGCTGTTTCATAGGAAAAACACTGCTGGGTTTTTGGATGGAGATTCTGTCAGAAGCAGAAGTATTCTGTCAGAATGAACAGACTAAGAATTGAAAATTAGCTTGACACGCATACTTAAAGATATTAAAGGAGGATGTTAACAAGGAAACAATACAAAGAAAACATAAAAAGAACCAAGCAGATATATTAGGTATGAAAAGCCTAAGAGTTGAAATAAAGAATGTAATAGATGGGATTAATAGCAGAATGGATAAAACTTGAGGACAAATTTGAGAATGAAAGATCAGACTGAGGAAATTTGTTAGAAGAAAGAAGGAAAAGGGAAAGACATAGAACATACAAAAGAACAGCTAAGAGATACTGAAGATACAAATAGAAGCACTAGCATCTGAATAATCAGAGATTCAGACCCAGAAAGGGAGAAATAACAGTGTTAAAGGACATATTTGAAGAATGGAGAACAGTTCCCCTAATGGATAAAGTAAGAGGTAGTGCCCCATACAGAAAGAGCCCACAGGATGAGGAGAGAGAAGGAAAACCCCAACTAGAGGTATTATAGAGAACTTTTAAGGATTTCAGAGACAAAAAGAAAATTCCAAAAGCTTGTAGAATGAAAGATCAGATCTCATATAAAAGAATTAGAAGCAGATTAACATATTTTTTTCAACAGCAGTGTTCTGTGTAAAAAGGCATAGTATTTTGGTTATTTGTCTATTGCTGTATAACAAACTATCTCCAAACTTAGTGACTTGATTGAAACAGCAACCATTTTATCATATCTTGTGATTTTTGGTGCAGGAACTGGGCAGGGCTTGGCTCCTGATTTTCTGCTCTACATGGAGTTGATGGAGGTTGTTTGGGAGTATTCCTCTGGTGGACAGATTGGTCTACAGGGTTCAGGATGGCTCTGCTCAATTCCCCGCTGCCTTGACGGGGAAGTCGGGAAGGCTGGAAGGCTGGGCTCTCATGGGGATGGTCTGCTAGATGCCTACATGTGACTTCTCCACATAGCCTCTCCAACATGGTGGCCTCAGGGTAGTGGGACTCCCTACATGGCACTGGGCTTCCTCCAGAGAACACTCTTAAGAAGCTCTGGCAGGAGATGAAAGGCTTCTTATGGTCTGGCCTTGGGAATTCTAGGATGTCACTCCTGCCATGTTCTCTTGGCCAAACAAGTCACCAAGGCCAGCCTAGATTCAAGGAAAGAGATTTAGACTCTACTTTTTAATGGGATTTGCAGCAATGTACACCACAAATCTACAAATAGTGTTCTTAAGTATTAAAGAAAAGGAACTTAGAGCTTAGAATATTTAACTGATCAAACTGTGGTTATGAAAAAATAAGGATATGAAAAAAATATCCTGAGGCATATAGGCCTCCAGATGCTTTGCCATAGAAAGACCTATCTTGGAAACAGTTTTGGGTGAAATATTTAATAAGAGTGGAGAAAAATTCAGAACATAATTCAGGAGAGGAATGAAGTAAAGATGGCCAGATTCCTTGGTAAAGTTTGATGTCTAAAAATCATTTAGCTAAGACCAAAGAAAATGAGAATATATCTGTAATCATCCACAGTCAAGTCTAGATATATCATCATGTTAAGGGTTGGAAGGACAGAGACCAGGGACCTGAGAATGTGCCAAACTTCTTTTTCTACAGGGTGGGGGGTGATATAATATTGACCTAAGAAAATGAATAAAGAGGAACATAGACGAATGGGACAAATGGCAGAAGTGTCTTGCCCAGGTTGACACAGCCGTTGGTGGTGGAGTCAAATACTAAACCCAGGTGCTCTGATACGAGAGCTCATGTGGGTGAGGGAAGCGTTGTCATGGGTGATAAAGTCTGTGCTATAATCTCACTAGCAGAGTACTCTCCAGGCTGTGCTGGTGCCGGTCAGTTTCTCTTTTCTCCGTTTTTGGTAATCTCCTTTGTTCCAGGCTGTGAGTGGACAGAAAGAGGGGCCACTCCTGTGTTCGAGCCCAGAGCTGTGAGCCACCTGATCACATGGCAGGATGGCCGATGTAGCAGCAGGTTCCTGGCTTCTCTGCCCCTGCCAGAGTCCCATCTCCATGTGGCCACAGGGTTTGGCTGTGCAACCATCTTCTGGATTTTGAAAAATAGGTATGGACAACTGCTCTTTGAATCGGGTACTGGATTTCCAGGGGAATGAGAGTGGCCAAGGGGCTGCCCCTCTGGCTGGTCAGCACCACTCCATGTGCCAGATTGTCCTTCAGTGAGTGTGGCCTGACACAGGCTGTGGTCACAAGACCTGGACTTGATCTAGAACTGCTTTATTTCTCAGAGGGCTCTCTATTGGTTATCTGATTCTAACCGAGGGGGCCAAAGATGGGCCAGAGAAGGCAAGGGACTTGCCAAGGGTCATGTGGTGAGTTCATTATGGGGACAGGGCTGCTGAGAACTGCTGACGTCCTGCTTTCCCAAGCATGGCGCATCCTCCCCCGAGTCCCCTCCCCTAAGGCTGACTCTGGCCAGCCTTGCTTAGAGCAGCTGGGAGGGCCTCACCTCAGGAGGTCCAGCTGTGGGGGGAGCCACAGCATGTGGGGTTCTAGCTGCCGCCCAGCTATGCTATGCCCAGTCCACACTCCCCACAGCTAGGTGCAGCACATGCTTTAAAGTTGGTATTAGACCATGTTGAATTGTTTTTGGTATGAAAAATAGCCCAGAGTTCCTGAAGTCATACGACGCAGCTGGCACCATCCATGACTATGTAGTTGCCATGCTGTGTGGCTTGCCAAGATCCCTGATGTCTGACCAGAATGCCGCTAGCTGGGGATATTTCAACACCTGGAGCCAAAGCTGGAACTTGGAGATGTGAGTATAAACCCGCAGGCTGAGGGGCAGAATCTCGAGAGCTAGAGCTTCAGTGAGGCCTTCCCATTTGGAAATAGTGGAGGATTCCAAGAAGCAAGGAGTCAGGTTCCAGCGCCCCCCAACCTGTCCCAGCCAGTGAGCATAGGTGGGCCTGGCTGTCAGTGAAGTCCTTGGGGAGGGGTGCCACACCTAACACCACACTGTTCTGCCTGTCCACAGTTGCCCAGATCTAGGGTGGGCTTCCCAGCTTTGTGGGGCCCAGCCTATAGATTTCAAAGAGCAACTGTCACTCTTAAATATATTTTAAAATAAGGTTAAGAAATGGAAGTAGTAGGCTTGAGGGATGCCTTGTAAGTTCTTTTTAAATAATCATTTGCCTTTTCAGGTCCAGAAGTCCAGTGCCCTCTAAGTTCATTTCCTTCAGGGCCCAAATTCTGAGCTCTGTAATAAAACAAAAAGCACCTTGTAGTTCAGGTAAAGGACTTTCTAGCATGTGTTGTATAGTTGACAGCCCCATGTTCACTAACCCTGAGTGATGAATGTGTTTGCTGTTGAGGAGACCAGTGAGTTTGACTGTGATCTGACCTGTGCTAACCAAGGGTGACTGCACTGGAACTCCGACTGCCTCTTTACAGAGCATGTCCCCTTTTCATGCAGGAAGCTGGGTGCCGTGATATCTGCTCTTGTCTGATCCTTCCTAATCATCCCTGCTTACACTGGTTGTTTTCTGTCCTCTAAGGCCAAGCCGAAGTTTTTGAAAGCCAGTGTTCATTCTTTTAAAAAATGCAAGCCTATTTCTTATGGTTTTAAAAAAGCCAAAGAGGCCCTCCATGAAAAAAACACTGTGTTCTACCTTCCTTTTCCTTTCTGGCATGTGTATCCTATAGCGCTTTCCTTTACTGAGTTTCCTGAAACAACAAAGAAAAACCAATCACTGGGTAAATACACTGTCCATTTTTGGTTTGCAGACTGAGGACCTCAGGCTTTCCCATCCACCTGCTCCCAGACATTACCAAGCCTGGCAGTGTGGCAGGCAGAACGTCCCATGCGTGGTTTAACATCCCAGAGGGAACACAGGTGGGCGTGGCCTTGGGAGATCTACAGGCCTCCGTCTATTCCTGTATGGCCCAAAGGACAGATGCAGGTAGGTCTATCTTTTGTTCTGTCCTCAGACTTCCACTGGTGTCCCCTAATCCCCAGTTCTGTGCAAGAGTCTGAGGGGCATGTGTAACAACCAGCCTCAGCTTTTTGAGTGCTTTTCTGTGAACATGTAAAGTACCCTCTTCTGTACAGTTGAAGCCCCTGCTCTGGGAGCTTACAGTGCAGCAGGGCAAGTTCTGACCTTGCCCACAGTTGTGTCTTTCCCCTGTAGGGCCAGATCAGGGAAATGACTCTCTCTAGTTGCTGGTTTCTGTGTGACTCCACAACCAAGACAATACATTAGTAAATTAGGGTTTTTGTTATTGTGCATTTATCAGTGAAATATCTGTCTAATCTGATTAGAAGTGCAGAGTTTTTTCTGTATTCAGTGAAAGAGAGTCAGTGAGGTGGAGGCAGGAGTCTAGGGCAGAGGTTGGCAGACTTTTCCTGTAAAGGCCAGTAGTAAATATCTTAGGCTTTGTGGGCCATAAAATTTCTGTCATGACTATTGAACTCTGCTGTTGGAATATGAAAGCAGCCATAGCCAATATACAAATGAATGGACATAGCTGTGTTCTAATCAGACTGTATTTATAGACACTGAAATGTGAATTTCATCTAGTTTTCATGTGACAAAATAGTCTTCTCCTTTCGATTTCTTTTTAGCCGTTTACAAATGTAAGAACATGCTACTGGGAATGTAAAGCAGTGCAGCCCCTTTGGAAGACAGTCTGGTGGTTCCTTAAGAGTTAAACATGGAGTTACTCTATGACCCAGCCAGCCCACTTACTCAGTATAGACCCAAGAGGACTGAAAACACACATCCACACAAAAATTTATACACAAATGGCCCTACAAGCATTATTCATAAAAGCCAAAAAGTAGAAACAATCCAGATGCTCATTAACTGATAAACAGATGTAAAAAGTGTGGTGTACTCACAGCTAAAATGCCCCATGTGAGTGGAAGTGAGAGAAAGGAAAGTTCGTCCCCAAAGACCACATCTGTATGATTCCATTCTCATGAAATGTCCAGAACAGGCCAACCCACAGAGACAGACAGTAGGTAGATTAGTTGCTGCTGGGGCTTGGGGTGGGGGGATGGTGATTGCCGAGGGGAATGGGTTTCTTTTTGGAGTGATGAAAATGTTCTAAAATTAGATGATGGTGGTGGTTTTACAGCTCTGTGAATATACTAAAAACCAGTGAAGTGTACACTTTAAAAGGGTATATTTTGTGGTAAATTTTTGTCACTTATATCTTAATAAAGCTGTTAACAAAAAAATGTATAAGCCACTCTTAGATCTTAGACCATAAAAAACCAGATGGTAAGATATGGCCTGTAGGCTGCCATTTGCTCATCCCTGGGCTTGGGTAGAATTTGGGCCTCCCCGCCTGATCAGGGTGGTTGCAGGATGTGCGTTTCATTTGATCTTCACAGCAGCCTGGCTGAGCAAATGCAATTTGGGAGCCCATCCTTGTTGTCAAGGGGAGCAGAATTCATTCCTTGTACCTGAATTCTCTTTGTCATCACATCTTATTTTCCTCCATCAGTTAGAACTATTACAATTCAACCCAAGTTTAAAAATTCTGACCAGCACTATCCTATATGTAGTAGTTTATTCCTATTTCATTGCATTCTTAAAAAATAAAACTTAAAGCAACTGTTTTGTTTTGTTTTTGGTAGTAATTCTTCTTAATTCAAGACAAGCTGGAAGGAAAAGTGCAATTCTTCTAATTTTGTTTGCACTTGCATGTGATAAAAACTTCTAAGGTCCAAAAAGCTCAAAACCTTTTTTCTCATAAATTTTCAACTAAAGTCAATGCCGCAGGGAAACGTGCTAAGTTTATTCTGTGACTTTTAATTTTTCCAGTACACCATCTCTTGCCTTATATCCCTTCATCTTAAAGTGTGAATATCGAGGAACCCACGTGGGCTCTGGAGTCCAGCCCATAGGCCTGGGTTGGAATTTCAGTCCCTCTACTTCTTCCAATGTGACCTTGGGCAGCCTGCTTTGCTCCGAGCTGTTGCTGTCATCCAAAAGGAAGGTGGCGATGCTTTTCTCCTGGGCAGTTGTGGTGATGTGGGATGGTGCCTGTGAAAAGCCTGGTTCCTTCCTACCTGGTGGTTTTCAAATCTTAGGTTGTCCTGTGCCTGGATGTCAGTATGCTTTCTATATGGTGAAGAAGGGCTAGTCAAATGGGAAGAAGGTAAGATGTAGGCTTCCCCTTTACTGAGCTGGGTGTAGTCTCAGGATCCAGACTGGGGCTGCTGGCTGGTGCCCAATTGCGTTGTGTCTGTGGTGGAGTGGGTTGGCCCCCGTTGCTCACACCTCCACCCGAGGGGTTGGGAGGAGGGCATGTTGCTTCTGGTTTATAGTTACACTGAAAGGCTTGATGTGGCAGAAAGTGAAGGTTCTTGGCTTCCTGAGACCTGTTGCTGCTGTCTTTGTTTCTTACCCCGCAGTAGATGGGACGTTTGAATGCTGACCTCGATTAGTTTGGCCTCCAGGAGACTGAGAAGAACAGGCTTTTTGGCCATGTCTTGTGAGAAATGGAGAAGAGACTCTTGGATTGGTCTGTAGGCCCTGGCTTCAGTCTGGAGGATAAAAATCATTTCCTGTGTGCTGGGTCTGGGAGCTTTCTCCCTGCTTGGTGGGGGGAAATGAAGAAGAATACCTTAGAAAAAGGAGATGGTACTTGCAGAAAATAAATGAAACCTCCCTAGAGTGAAACACCTGGGCCGAGGTCTCACTCTGTAAATAGTTGTCTATTCCCATGTAACAAATTGCCCTAAAACTTAATAACCTAAAATGGCAAACATACATTACCTTACACAGTTTCTGAGTGTCATAAAACTGGCTGTGGCTGAATGGTCTGGCTCAAGGTCCCCCATGAGATTGCAATCAAGCTGTTGATCTGCTGGGACTGTTGTCACCCAAAGGCTTGGCCAGGCATGGAGGATCTACTTCTCAGCTTGCTTATATGGCACTTGGCAGGAGGTCTCAGTTCCTTGCCACATGGGCCTCTCCACAGGGCTGCCTTCCCCCAGAACAAGTGGTCTAAGACAGAAGCTGCAGGGCCTTTTCATGACCTGGTCTCCAAAGTCACACACTGTCACTTCTGTTTTATTTTCTTCATTTGAAGCAAGTCACTGAGTCCAGCCCTAGGGAGAGGAATTAGCCTCTACCTCCAGAAAGGAAGAGAGTCAAATAATTTGTGGACATACTTTAAAGCCAGCACCATCTTCCCCTTCCCTGCTGTGCCTTGTGACTCCAAGTTAGCCCAACAGGCCTGACCTCTGCTTTCCTTGTACCCTAGTTCTCAACATCAGCACCTCAGTTCAGCTGGCAGCCTCCATGCCTTCAGGATTCCAGCCAGTGCAGACTCCAGACCCTGCAGCTCCAGTCACCTACTTCCCGTATTTCGACAGGACCTACCTGGCAGTGGCAGCATCGCTCAATGGGGGCAATGTGCTGGCCACATTCGTCCACATGCTGGTCCAGTGGATGGCAGATCTAGGTAAGGAGTGGCTCACACAGCAGTGTGTTCTCCGCCTGTGCTTTCAATGTGGCAGTGTTCTTGGTGCCGAGTATGCTATTTAGGCTTCTAGATTCATGTCTCAGACCCAGCCAGCTTCCAGCACATACCATCCTTCCTTAGGGACCAAACTTGTACACTTCTTTCCTCTCATCTTCTGAGCTGCCATCACCTACTCTCTTTTTTGAGGGGCACCTTCTCCCCTAACTTTGTGGAGTATTGCAGTAGTCTCCCGGCTTTCCCTTGTCCCACTGTGTTACTTTTTCTGTCAGTAAGACCTGGGTCCCTTGTATTTGTGGTTTTCCTTCTGATGACTATGGACAGCTGAAAATAAAATGTCCAAGCATGAATGAGTGAAAAACTCCTGGCATCTTACAATATTACAAAATGTTCATAGCACTCATTCCTGGCAAGTAATTTCTGACTCCCTTTCTTGGGAGGGTGCCTGGAAACTTTGATGCCCTCCTGTGCTCTCCTGGATAGAACTGATCAGGCCTTTCTCTGCTCTGCATTTTTGGGGAAACATGTAACCTCCTCATCCAGGAAAGGTCCCCTTTCCAAGCACTGAAGGTAGAAATGAAATTTCCGGTCAGCTGTGCAGGTCTAAGGATGCCTTGGTTACCCTGTGGGAGCTCAAAATCAGGTCATTCCAGGAAATGCCCACCACAGTAACAAGGCGAGGTGCAGGCAGCAGGGAGCAGCTGGGCAGCCATATTGGTTGTACGGACAAGTGTTGCTGATCCATGTCAGTCCTCTGAGGCTGGCCAGGGACGTCAGGATTGTAGGGCTGTTCTGTGGGGACCCCTCGCAAATGCTTCGTGTAAAGAACAAAGCTTTCATTTCCTTTTGCCTTGCATCAGAAAAGATTTTCAGGTGCAGAACCAGTCGTCAGAACCTTCAGGCAAGTGCTGTATCTAGATACTGGTTTAACTGGATTGGGTCTGTCAGTTGTTTACTGAGTTGGCGTTGGCTGGTGTTCCCTAGTATAGAAGCAACTGTTTTCCTCACCCCTAAAAGGGGGGTAATATTTAATTCTCTGTAAGATTCTTCCAGAAAGTCTTTTGCATTTTCATGGTCTTTATTTTGATGAAACAGAGAGTGCTTTGAAGGTTAGTATTGTATGTATCTTTTATGAAATGCTTACAATTATGTCATTTGATTAAAAAATATATAGATGAAAATACAGTAAAATTTAGTCAGCTAAAAGACATTGCATTTATTGACCAGAAATGAAAATATTAAAGCATAAAATACAGAAATAAAACTCTCTGTTGAGAATACCCTAGGTTTGCATCATCTTCCAGAGGTTCCACCTTTGTGTGGTAGTTTATAGCAGAGACTCTGGAGACTGGCAACCTGGGTTGAATCCTAGCTCTGTCATTCCCTGTGTGACTTTGGGCAGGTTACTTGTTCCCTCTGTGCTTCACGCCCTCATCCGAAAATGGGGGTCATCCTAGTACCTACCTTGGAGAACTCTGAGGATATAGTGAGTTAATATTGTGAAGTCCGTTAGAATAGTGCCTGGCCCATAGCAAGTGCAATGTATATGGTTGTTAAATAAGCATAGTGTGGTGGCACAGCCTGAGAGAGTGGTCTCTGTTCCCAGCTCGGCCCCAAGTCATTATGTGGCCCTAGCAAGTCCCTTCCCTCCTGTGTTTTCCTAGGTCTGATGTTCTGTGGTCTAAGCTTGTGATGTGGACATTTGGCAGCTTGAAGCAGTTCATTCCCATCAGCAGATTTGGGGAACACGGAGACAGGACTAGAAGGTGTCTCAGGCCTCCAGCTGGTATATACCACCTTCCAGGTGTTCCCCAAGGCCCAGGTTTTCCAGTAAGGAAGCCCAAGTGTTTCCCAGTAAGAATCATTTATTTTAACATTTCTTTAAACATTTTTTGAATTTTTATTAAGGATATACAAGCATTTTTTTTTTTTTTTTTGCCATGGACTTTATCTGGATTTTAGCAGTTTTTCCATGAGTGTCCGTTTTCTATTCTAGGATACCACATGGCATTTAGTCATCATACCGCCTTGGTCTCTCTGCCTTCTATTTGACTAATCTCTTTTCTTTTCCTTTTTTTCATCTCCTTTCTCTTTTTTCCCATGAATTTAATGGGTTTACATTTTATATCTATTCTTTTACAAGTTTCTGACACACTGTGTTCCTAGGATCTGGGAGACAGTCACTTCCATACGTTGCTGTGGTACATCTCCTAAGGGGGAGTATAATGTGCATGTCTGTTCCTCTCCAAGGACTCGGTCCTACAGATTTATATACTTGTACACATGTGCAAGGTTATTCACTAAGCACATGACTTTTTGGATATTTTAGTAGAATTTCTAGAGGGAGAGGGAAATACTTATATTCATTCTGCCATATTTAACCAGAGTCCTGCTGATCAGATTTTGACTGTGATATTTAAGTTATTTCTCTCAGTCTATGTCTCCCCTTCCTGAGTGTACAGTTGAGTTTGTATAAGCTAAATGTGCCAACGATGAGACTCTGGGTTGGTGGTCTCAGTGCTGGCTGCATACTTGAAATATCTGTGGAGTTTTTAAAACAGTGTTGATGTCTTAGTCTCACCTGCAGAAATGTGGGTTATTTGGCCTTTGTGTGGGTGGCACCTGGGCCTGGCATCTTTAAAAAGTTTTCCAGGTGATTCTGATGCCCTCAAGTGTTGGTAAGCACTGGTCTAGAACCTTCTACTCAAACAGTATGGTCCTTGGGCCAGTGGCACTGGCTCCTCTGGGAGCAGATAACAAATGCAGAATTTCAGAGCCCATTCGAGGCACACCTAGTCAGAAGCTGCATTTTAATATGAACCCTCAGTGAGCCATATGTATATTCAAATGTGAGAAGTACTGGTCTAGAGTTGTGGTTCTCAACCTCTGCTGGGGAGTGGGCTAGACTGTGATCAGCACTGTGGTTCTGGGATTTCCATGACACTGTTAGTAAGTCTAGGAGCAGCCTTGATGATATTTATTGATCAGTGTATGCATTTGGCTTCCTTGAGACCAAGAGTCCCATAGCTGTGGAATGGTAGGGCTTACAACATGCTTACTCGATCTTTTCCTGAAGTCTGGGCTGGGGTCTTCAGTGAGGGAGCTGGCTGGGATCTAGGGCAGAGCATAGCTAGCCTCTATCTGTAAGTCTGTAAGCTGGGAAGCAGTCAGAAAGTGAGAAGAATGATAAGTAGACCCATCCCCATCCCCTGGGAATTCTGTACTGTCTCAGCCTGCAGTAAGGGGCTGCACAAAGTCACACAGGTCTTCTCTGTTCCCGGCAGGCCTGGAAATTGCTGAATCCACTGTTTATTCACGCATGATTGAGGCAGCTGCAAAGCAGAGAGACACCTGCCTAACCATCACTCCAACGGTGTTGGGCGAGAGACACCTGCCAGACCAGCTGGCCTCAGTGACCAGAATCTCTTCCTCTGATCTCTCCCTGGGGCACGTGACCCGGGCCCTGTGTCGAGGCATTGTTCAGAACCTGCACTCTATGCTTCCATTTCAGCAGCTCAGAGAGTTGGGAGTGGAGAGAGTGATTGGCAGTGGAAGTGCGCTGTCCCTGAACGAGGTGCTGAAGCAGGAGGTGCAAAGGGCTTTCCCTTTGCCAGTGTCCTTTGGGCAGGATGTGGATGCAGCTGTGGGGGCAGCTCTGGTCATGCTGCAGAGAAACCTAAACCAGAAGGAGACCTAGTCAGCACACTCTTTGGCCAAAGGATTATTGCAGATTTTATCTAATTAATGTGCCCAACATGAACTTATGTTCATCCTTTTCCTAGACAGCTTTTAAGCAATGGTTGTTCTCCGAGTACCATCGTGACCAAGGACCTGCCTTCACAGCACACTGTAATAATGCAGCCAGGAGTCATCAACCACATCCCCAGTCAGTACCTTCTGAAAGAGACTTGCCTGGAGCTGGATGAAAATGTAAATGTGGGAAAAAGAGAGAAAGAAAAGGAACAGTGGCCCAGCATCCTGATCTGCAGGCTCACCTGTGATTCACTTGTAGACAAAGAGAAAATAAATGAGGACTTCAGACACCAAAAATTCTGCTGGCTGTGGACTCCAAGTAAGAAAAGAAGACCCGCCTCTCTACCTTTCATCCAGCTTTTGGATTGATTGTTTTTAGGGTCATGAAGCCCAGACATGGGTCACATGCACTGTTGGAGAAGTCCTTTCCTACTGGATTGTACCATGTCACCCTGAGGCCCCTTTCCCAGTCTTGCTCTCCCCTGGGCAGGGGTTGGCCCAGGGACTGTAAGGCAGGCTGGCTGAGATGAAGATGTGTGTGGGTATGTGCTGGCCTTGCCATGTGCTTCCCCCTCCAAGGAGAGCCTGCTGCACTGGGGCAGCCCCAGATCCTCAGAGCACAGCTGGCTTGAAGGCATGCAACAGGGAAGGAAAGGTGAATGGCATGGCCGGCAAGGGGGTTGAATGCTGTGTGACCCTGCCATTCAGGAACACTGTTCCCAAGAGTCTCACCAGGTACCAGCATGACGCTTTTCCGGGAGTGTCTCTGTGCAGCAGTGTGTTTTTGCCCCATCTATCCCTAGGAAGTCTTCCAAGAGAAGGGCTGTCCTGGGCATGCTGGCATGTGGGTGGCTATTTAATCAGAGGGAGCCCTTTATCCTGCAGGCCCCGGTTCCTCTTTCTCTGGGTGTATACCTTGCTTACCTACCATGTGCTCCTGGCGCACAGAAACATTCCACTTGGGTCGGCATCTGTGCAGGGATCTCAGGACATCTTAAACCTTCCTGTGGTTGGTAGGGATGACCATGGGATGGCTTCCAGGAGAGGGCCACCATTGCTGCATCTACTTCTGGACTCCCAAGGTTGATCCCAGGCTCAGGCAGGCCTGACTCTGATTTGGGAAGCAGTCATGTTGTCTCTTTGTAAGTGTCACTTTATGAATTACATGGTTGTCCAAAGCTCAGATTAATCTGCCTGGCTGTGCTGATTGAATTTCAGATACTAAAGCTCATTCTTCCAGAGCTTCTTGCCTTTAATAACACACCTCTCTGCTTTGGGAAGACTGTATGTGATGGCACAGCGGCAGAGCTGGACTTGGGAGGTTGGGATCATTTATAGGTTGTCCGGAAGAAAAGCACTGCCTGCCCCATGGTTCTGCCAGGACAGGTGGCTGCAGATCCCTCAGGAAAGTCATGTAATTTTTCTCTCAGTGGAATGAGTTGACACCATCATTTTGGGACCCCAGAGGAAGGCCTGTGAGAGAAGGCACCTTGGGACAGGCTGAAGGATAATGGAGAGCCCTATCCATTAGGAAGATTCAGTCCTCTGAATTCAGGGCGGCAGCCTGTCTTGCATTTTCAGGAGCTGTGGATGGAGTCTGTAAAGATAAGATTAGGAACTGGATGGGTGTCCTGCAAGCCCAGGCAGCCCAGCCCAGTGCCCAACAGGATGTTGAAACTCTGTTCCCTTTCCATGTGTCCGTTCTGCCTCTGAGGACAGCCTTGCACAGCCCAAGCTTGTCAGCTAATAGGCCGGCTGCTGTTTCTGTTGCATGTGGTCTGGAGCTTCTGCGGGGGTAGGGGAGTGGGGGCTGGGGGTGTTGAGTACAGCTGCCAGGGCCTCATTTCTCCATCCTGAAGTCACAAACCATTCACTGCTGCTCTCGTTCTTGGGAGGTACGAGAGTGAGACCAGTATGATCCTCAGATGAGGAACGGGGCCTTTGGGGCTGTCTGCCAGTGTCCTAATCTTATAAGTATGTGGTAGGCTTGTACTTTCCTACCTGATTTGCTTCAGCCAGTAAAATGTGAACAAAAGCATGTCACTTCTAGGCAGAACCCTTTAGGCGCCAGTGTGTGATTTGCCACACTCCCTTCCCTTGGCTGCAAGTGACTGGTGGTGTCCCAGAGAGCTGAGGCTCTGTCAGCTTGGGTCCCATGTGAGGGTGGCATTGTGTAGGGCCTTCATCAATCAGCGAGCCACATGCAGTGTGGCTGAGAAATAAATCTTTGATGTTTGAAGCCCCTCAGATTGGGGGTGTATTACCAAAGCCTAACTTGGCTCATCCTGACCACTACAGCCACAGCAGAGGCTGTGCCTGCGAAGTCTCAGTGCACCCAGATGAGCTGGATTTCATGAGCATCTACCAGGAGTTGGGTGTTCTGTCAGGAACAGTGATGTGCTGTTGAATTTCTGTCTCTTGGGAATGACATACATACTCTGACAGATCTACCGACACATGCAGGAGCAATTCATTCTTCATGCAATGACATCGAGTGAAACCTTGGAGAGTTTCAGTCCACGGATACAATAGCTAACCTACTATGTACTGGGAGCTAATCTAAACTCTACTTATTTGAATTCATTTGATCTTCACAATGATCCTAGAAGGTGGGTACTATCATTCCCATTTCTCAGATGAAGAAACAGAGCCTTACTTAACCAAGAAGAAAGTTAAGTAACCAACTTAAGATCCCAGTGCTAGGAATCAAACCTTAGAGCCCACTTTCTTTAGCATTCTAGGTAGAATGGTCTGGCCATGCAAATGTATTTCTGTTAAAGTGGTTAGCATGTCCAGGATATAATAAATTGTTTAGTGTGACTTGGTCAAAGGGAAAAAGCAGGGTGTCATAGGAGGTGTGACTGGGAATGTTGGCCAGTGTGAAGGATCTTGGATGCCAGGCTCAGGGGACTGGTTTTCTCCTGAAGGTAGTGGAGTGGAGAACTGGAGCTTCATGGGTTTTAGGAATATAGCTGCTGGTGCTGTGGACTTTGGGTTGGAGGATGGTGATACAGAAGGTGGGGGCTCAGTTGGAGGAGCCTAGGAAGTAGCCTGTGAGGGATGGTGGAGCCTGAGCCAGCATGGGGCAGAGGAGTGACTGCCTGCTCTCCAGCTCGCTGCCCCTCCCCCTGCCACACACACCCTTCCTCTGGCTGTAGACTATGCCCATAAGTTTATATGGCTTTCATGTTCTCTATTTTTCTTTCCTTCTCAAGTGGACTGAAGGCTCCCTGATGTCAGGGTCGCTATGAGGTGTTTGTTTTCCTGCCCTCCCTTTGCTTCTTAACATGGTCAGCTGCCTGTGTTTGGAATGTCCCCCCCATGGCAAAACCCTGCCCTGCATCCAAGGCCAGCTCAAATGCTCTCCACCTGCTGCACACCCTCTCCCTGGGAGCATATTTGCCACTGGGTTACAATTGTTGCTGACATCCAAGACCCTACTCAGTGTTCACTGTTTACATGGCCTGTTGGCCTTGGCCTGTGCCTGTTATAGGAGCCCCGCCCTGTGAGCATCAGAGCCTAGCATGTCCCCCTCCTCATCCATCCTGGCCTCCTGGAGGGCATTGACCATCTTATTCACCCTACTCACTGCTGTGGGGTTGCAAAGTACACAGTGGGCTGCAGAAGAGAGGGTTGGTCAAGCCTGACCTCTTCTCTCACCAGGGTTAGATGGGTAGACCACATCTTTGAAAGTGATATATTCTCAGGGTAGAGATGTTCATTGCATGACTCATGAAACATTAAGCAAATCTTATTTTTTTTGTCATTAAAAAACAATTAGTCACAACCTCAAGCTAATGGCTGGATCCAGCTCAGCAGTCAGTAGATATGGTTCTCATCTGAAATAATGATCATGAGAACAATAATCTCTCATGCCTGCCTAGAGCTTTACCAGCTCACAGGGCCAGTTCACACCCAGTATCCTCCCTCATCCACAGAAAAGTCCCGTAAAGCAGGTAGGCAGTTGCTTTTACCCATTTTGTGAGAAAAGAAGCAGGTCCAGAGCTTCCGCCATCAACCCAAGTTCATGCAGCTGGCGTCTGGCCCAGCTGGGCTTCTCTCCCCCTTCTGTTCACTGCCCAGATCCTCAACCCTTCCCACTTCTCATTTGCAGTCCCTGCCCTGTCCCACCTCTGCAGAGCAGGGCTCCGCCGTCAGGTGCCGAGAGGATGCCAGATGCCTCCTGGTCAGGTGGCCAGCTCCGTCCACTTCCGGGACATGCTGACCTCCCTCACAGACCTTGCCCTCCATGGGAGCCAACTCATGTATCTACCTGGGGACACTAAAGCACAGGCCAAATGCAGAAAAGAAAGGAGTTTTCTTCCAGGTTTGCTCTTTGCCATCTGGATCTGGGACCTGTGAAACCTTTTAAAATCTGCGAGGCAAGACACAAAAATCAGGGAAGTGAAATGTCAGCAGGAGACTTAGAAGGCTAGGGCCAAACTAGCAGAGTTGTTGCTGTTCTTGGTGGGGTCCAGGCACCTGCGGTAGTGCCTGCACAGCTCTCCTGGGCCTCCGTTAGCGCTGCCTGGGTCCCACCCAGTTCCTCAGTGGTGCTGGCTGACAGGTCCTGATTTTGGAAATCAGACTTTTTCAGCACATGGGAGTTTGCTGGTTTCTAGCTGTGCCAGAAAGTCTGGCTTCAAATCTGAGGATGAAGAAAATAGGTAAGGCTCCTATTGCCAGGGTCAAGGGCTCAGTTTAGGTCAATGTGCCCCCTGGTGGTAACACTAAAAGAGAGAACTGTGGCCCTTAGTGATGTAGGTCACATTGGACTTGGCTTACCTAGCTGCTGGTGTGGCCTCTAGCACTTTCCTGTGCTGCCTCCCGTCCCCATCAGTCCTCAACTTGGAGAAGCACCCCCTCCCAAAATTCATCATTAGAAAATGATCTGCTCACAAGGAGTTTTAATGGGTACGTCATTACATAGATTCAAGAACACCCTGTTGCACATTATGACCCAGGAAGCCACCGATGGCAGTGATGCCCAGCCCTGAAGTCTTGCCTCTGCCATCACTGCACAAGTTTTAATTTTAGTAGAGCCACTCAGCATAGGTGCTGCTCAGATAAAGCCAGGCCAAGAAATGTTTATAGCATGCTGCTTGGGCAAGGCACCGAGCTAGGGTTAGAGAAGGAAATGGAGGGCCCGAGCACCCTGTCTCACCCTGGAGACATTAAAGTCTGCGAAGCAAGACTAACATCAGAAAAATTAAAGTTCAACACAAGCTTTAGGCAGCTCCTGATGAGACTTGTATGGTTGTTACTGACCTTGGGCAGGTTTTGTAGCCTGCCTATGCTTCCTTTCCTTATCTCTAAGATGGGGACAAAATCATACTCAGCTCACTTAGTGAAAGTCCAGTGAGACGGTGCATATCCTGTATCTGGCATGCTGCACATGCTCAGTAAGTATTCACTGCTGTTAATGTCATTGTGATAATATGTACCAGTTGCCACAGGAAGGCACAGGTTGGAATTTCTCTAGGAGTTTATAGAGGTGAGCGCTTTAGGTTGGACCCTTGAGCAGGAAGGCTTTTTGGATGAGGCGGGAGTTGAATGATAGAATCTCGCATCCATAGGCCTCACTTGTCAGCTCAGCCTTAGAGATGGGTTAAGTGGGGTGGATAGTGCGAGCACGTCGGGCAGGAGGAGGGCGGGCAAAGTGTGAAGGCAGGCATGGGAAGTGTGGCTGGGGAGGAGATGTGTATAGGTGACAGGAGGAGGTGGCCACATGGGGAGTGGAGGAGGGCTGAAGGCTGAGGGACTGGGGCTGAGGGCTGAGGGTGACAGGCTGAGGTGGGTAGGCCTTGTTCGGTAAGGGGGTGTGATCAGGACAATGTTCTAGGCCCTTTGGATTGGGAGGGGCAGGCTGGGGATGTCAGACTGGGGAAGGAAGGTAGTTCTGATGCTTCAGGTGAGAAGTGGCTGCCAGTTGCACAGAGGGACGAATGTGAGCCACAGAAACATAGCCCAGACAGCACGAGGCAGAAGGAGAGGGTGGAGATGATGAAGTGCATCGGACTTGGTCACCCAAAGAAAGTTGGTGCCTTTACAGGCAGGCCCATTGAGGGTAGAGAATGTGGAAGCAAGAGGGGTCCATCTGGGCATGCTGAGGGGAAGGGGCTTGTGGTCTTCACCTGGAGATTACAGGAGGCAGGGATGGAGCTCAGGGAAGTGCGCTGGGCTGGGCACCCAGACGAAGGAGTCGCTGGCTTGGGAATGTCATATGGGTCCATGGGGGGCGGTGAGAGTCTCAGAGATGGATGGGAGGACATAAGCGTCCTGTGAGCCCCTGTGTGTAGGTGAAGGGCATGGCGAGGGGAGGCAGCCAAGGAGACTGAGAAAGCTGTCAGGGAAGGAGGAGAAGGGCCAGGATTTCCCCTGCAGCCCTTGACACTTGCTCCAAGCCACGAAGACTCTGGGAGTTGTTGTCAGCACCCAGTGGCTCTGTTACAAAGGGGAAACATGTGGTGATGTTGTCCTCACTGGAGGCAGAAATCACCTTGGAGGCTAAGGGGACTGTTTTTAGTGGACAAACGCTACCCTTCCCTTTCCTGGGTATTACCTCTGGGCTGGGCTGGCTCCTCTGGTTCCTTTCTCAGATGTCTCCCACCTGTGCCCTTGGGCTGCCCACAGCTGAGACCTGGGTCCAGCCTGGCAGGCTGTGAGCGTGGGGCTGTGCCTGCTGCAGTAAGGGCACGTCAGTGTCCATTCTGAGGTGTTCCCTGAGACATCTCTGGCCCACCTCTGGTTAGAAGGAACAATGACTTACAGGTTGAGGGATCACTCCTGGTGAGTTTTCTTAAATATGCATTAACAGAGGATTATGTAGTGATTAAGAATGAATTCCATGACCCAGCAATCCCACTTCTGTGTATGGACTCAAAATAATTGAGAGCCAGGACTCCAAGAAATATTTGCACACCCAAGTTCATAACAGCATTATTCACAAAAGCCAAAGGTGAATGCAACCCAGGTGGCCAGCAGTGGATAAATGGCTAAACAAGGTATGGTATATACGTACAATGGAATATTATTCAGCCTTAAAAAGGAAGACAATTCTGTAATATGCTACAACATAGATGAACTTTGAAGACATGATGCTAAGTGAAATAAGCCAGTCACAAAGGGACAAATACTATGATTCAGACTGTATGGCGTGCTTAGTCAAATTCATAGAGGCAGGGAGTAGAATGTGGTTTCCGGAGGCTGGGAGTGGGGAGAGGAATGGAAAGTTAGTGTTTAGTGGGTACAGAATTTCAGTTTTGCAGAATGAAAAGAGTTCTGGAGATGGAGGGGGTGTGATGGTTGCACATATTGTGGATGTACTTAATGCCACTAATCTGTACCCTTAAAAATGCTTAAGATGGTAACTTTTATATGTATTTTACCACAATTTCAAAAATAAAAGAATGAGTTCCAAGGCTCATTTCAAGTAAAGCAAAAATGGCAAAAATAAAACAGCATGTATATAAAAAGGTGTCCGAGCAGGGGTGTGGCATGGCATGGTGGGATGGGCCTGGCTTCCATGCCCAGACCAGCTGTGGGACCCGGCCAATCATCTAATTGTTAGGTGTCACAGATTTCTCATTTGTAAAAAGAGTAGAACTGCCACTGCATGGTTTGTTGTGTGTCACGGGAGAGTGGGTTTGTGAAAGCTCCTTGTAAACTGTGAATTATTATGCAGAATCCATGCAGTGTCTGCACTTTAATGTCTTGACTCGGTCAGAGCTTGTGAGCTGCTCCAGGCAGGGCTGCAATGGGCCTTGCTGGCATGTGACTGCTCATTTCTGGCTGGCTGACCCACGGATGACTGGAGTCCTGTAGGGTTCCTATGTGCGGCTGCGAGGATGACCTCTGTAGGCGTTTTGGACTGTAGGCTGTGTGCACACCCAGAAAGACCTTGCAGCTTTTCCCAGCCAGGTTCTGGGAGGGAATGAAACCTTACTGTTTTAAGTTTTCTCCCGTGCATTTAGGATGGTCCTGGGAGAAGTAAGAAAATAGAAATAATTTTTTACTAATTACTTTTACTTATTAAAAAAACTCATAATTTTCTGTGTTCTGTCTTTCCATGAGAAACTCCAGTTGAGCAAGCCTGGGACCTGGCAGAGCCAGAAGCCCTGACCTCAGTCTCGGTGCCAGGTTGGGCACACAGGGAATGAGAGGGCCAAGAATAGGCAGGGACCAGTTCAAGGTCACACACAGTTGGTGGCAAAGCCAGCACTCAAAACCAGGTCCCTAAATGCCAGACTAGGACTGCATGATGGATGACATGACCATTCCCCTTCCTTCTCCATTTTGAAAACAGAGCAGTTCCAGGGCACTGGGTTTTGTATCCCATATGAAAGTGCATCTGATGAGCTCTTTCTCTGCACCACCCTGTCTGCATGAGGGGTGGGTTTGGGGGGCCCGAGCAGTGCCCTCCTTCCTTGGGAGCTGAGGTCACAGCTCTGGCTTGTTCTGGGCTGTGTGTGGCTAAGTGCACTACAGCTCTGGCATGACTGGAGGAGGGGCAGCGGCTAAGTGGTTTCTGAAAAAGGGCAAAAATGATGGGAAAAGCTCTGGGATCCTCTGGGAATTGGAGCCGCTGCAACAGCAGCTGCTGCCATTGCTGGAAGCATTCGTTTTGAGTGCCAGAGTGTGCCCACAGCCCATCCCTGCTGGCGCGGAGCAGCCGTGGCCCCGGGAGTGGCTGAGGACCCTCACAGAGGCGGAGGAAGCAACTCTTCTCTCCACACCGGCCCAACTCTCACTTCAATTAGCACTGGCCCTTGAGCTCACCAGCACCTGCTGGGGCTGGGGTGTGCCTGCATCTAGCTGGTAAGTCACTTTTGTTGTTTGATGGCCAATGTAGATGTTAGCTTCTGGAGTGGCATAGGAAGCTGTCCAAAGCAGGGTGCTGCTTCTTTCTAGCAATGTTACTATAGGCAGTTCAAGTAGCCTCTCAGTGCCTCAGTTACCCCATCTGAAAACTGGGGTAATAGTGGCTGCCTCAAAGGTGGTGGTGAGCTTAAGTGGAGCTGCAGCTGTGGTAACCTTAGCCTGGCTGATCGTAAACACTTGGTAAGTAATAGTAGTGGTAGCTATTATCAGTGTATATTATTTGCACCAGAGTCTTCCTGGGTCGAGGAGGCTGTGGCTACTGATGAGGCTGATGGTTTGCGGTTGGAGGTTGCAGCGTGTTGCCCTCCCTGGGTGAGAGTGTGCTGGCCTGGCAGGCAGGAGCCTGGGTTCCTGCCTAGAGTCCGCTCTCCCTCTGTTTTGGGCAAAGGTCCTCTGGCCCTTCATGGGTTAGGAAGCCCCAAGCTCTTTGTCCTCCTGTAAGAGATGCTCAGGTAGGCTGAGGGGACAAGAATGATCAAGGCTGGGTCCTGGACCAGCTAAGAGCCTGCAGGGACGCTGGAGGCCGATGGCTGCTTTGGTAGAGGGGGGAGTGGAAAGCCACACCCAAGGATGTCTCATCTGGATTGGGGAGAAAAGAAGGGAAGCTTCTCCCAGAGGTGGGCAGTGTCCCACCTGGCTCTGGACTTGAGAAAGACTCAGAGGCCAAACCAGGTCTTTGCTGGGCAGCATAGTTTTTTCAGGTCCGTCATATAGTCCAGATTAGTGAGTTTGTGAATCTTGTGTAAACCAGAGCCACCATCTCCATCAGACACCCCAAATCACAGTTGGAAATTCTCTCATCACTGTAGGATGTTGAGCTGTGACAGGTGCATTGCCATGGGATTCATGTGCTGGACACACCCTGGGCCTCGCAGTGACAGACTATCCTGTCCCTGTCTCCCCTCCCAGCCCAGAGCAAATGGCCTCTCAGTCCCTGTCCTGCCCTTTGCTCTGAGAGAAGTGTGGTTTCCAGTAAGGAATTGGGTGCAGGATGTGCAGTGCAGATTCAGGGTTTGTTGACTGACTGGATGATGGTACTGTGTGGGCTGTTTCATGTTTATTAGGTTGGTTAGCTTTGGAGTGGTCAGAGGAAGAGGCAAAGCCACCGCAAAAGAATATTGATGACAGGTTTGCAGAGGCTCCTGCTGAAAGGTGCCCTCTGGCTGGGCTGTTAAGAGCTGCTTGTCAGGCAGCAGGTTTATTCTTGTTTGCAGCCAGCCTTACCCAAGGGGAGACCTTCCTGGGAAAGCCAGGCCTGGCAGATGGCCTTACTCTTATTTGTACTTTGTTTGGGTTTTGAGCTTCCTGGGATGCTTGTTTGAGCAGGAGGGGCTACTGGTTTGGGGCTTCTGATTGGAAGGGCATTGTCCCTATCTGCCTGACCTCAGGGCTGGGAGAGCCTGGTCTGGTGGGCCCTCAGGCCCTGGTGTGAGATCTGGGGCTGAATTTAATTTTTGAGAAAGAGCCCAGCCTTCCAGAGAGGTAGTAGAGTGCAGGAGATGCTGTGGGGCCAGCAGCCTGGGATCAAATCCAGGCCCCACCTCTTATTAACTGTGTGGCCTTGGGCAAGTAATGTAACTACACTGTGCCTGTGTTTGCTCGTCTGTAAAGTATTTACCTTTTAGAGATGAGAGAATGGAGCGAGTGGCTGCATGGAAAGATTGGAGCAGTGCCTGCCTTTACACAGCACATGTTCAGACATGTCAATTATTTTCATTCTCACTAGCCCCCTGGGCCTCTTCAATGGTGATAGGCTCTGCATGGTATGAACGGTCCTTAACAGGAAGTTACCTCCTGTAAGCACAGACTTCTGAAGCTTCTCATGCTTCTTATCCATGCACCCCATTCCTTGGCATTCAAGGCTGGCAGCCATCTGGTTCTGACCCTGCCACTTGTCCTCCACCCCCACTGTCTTCCTTTTCATCAACTATGTTGGGGATCCCCATCTTCTCCCTGAGTCCCAGCCCAACCCCACTCTCCTTCCAGGCCTACCTCCTCCGTGAAGCTTTCTTTAGCACCCTAGCCCCTCCTGCCAGCACCTGGTTTCTGTCTCAGACGGGGTCTGAGTTCAGTCTGTGTCCCTAGCACAGGGCCAGGCATCCTGCAGGACTCAGCAGATGGATACTGAGTGATGGGGTGAATGAATGGTGAGTTGTTGGAAGTGAAGCTTCTGTGGCTGGGGACACACCCTGCTACAGGGTTTCCACCTGACGGATGAATCAAAGAAAGACTCAGGCCCTTCTGAAAGCAGAACTCTAGGCAGGTGGGGAAGCGGGCCGGCAGTCAGCTGTCTTGTTCACAGGATGCTGAATGGTGAGACCGCCTCATTTTCCCCCCAGGATCTGGGCATCAGATCATAATGATTTATTGCCATGGCTCCGCCACGTACTCCGAGTTTGCACTGCCTGAACTTTGACCTGAAAATGCAGGCCTTGTGAAGCTTCCATCCTTCAGTGGATGTTTCCTGGAATCTAGCCACTGGCTGGACCATGAACCTCCCCAGCTGCCTATGGAAATGGGAATGAGAAGGGACTGTAGTGATCTCTGTTGTTTCCGCCATGATGACGAGCACAGCTTTTTTCATAAAAATTTCCCTTTCTGCCTGGGAGGATGTCACTGGGCACTGGGAGACCAAGCAGTGACAGATAGGAATTGCCAGACTGCATGGTGGACTGTGCTAAGAGGGCCACGAGGGATGGACGGATAATGAGCTGGGCCACTCTGGAGATGGAGGGTACTTGGTCAGTGCAGGAATTAGGGGGTGTGGAGGAGGTGGTATCAGTGCTGGACCTCGAGAGGAAGTGGCATCTGTGAGATGGTAGGCTTTGGGCAAGAGGAGGAGGAGGAAAAAGCACCCCATGTGGAGGCACCACAGGAGCAAAGGCCCCTGAGATGTGGGACAGCCCTGGGCACTAGGTAGTGGGGATGCTCAGCTGGATGGAGAGGAGGGGTAGGAGATAAGTTTAGGAAGGAATTGGAAAACACTATCAATGCACTTTTTCAGCCATATGTGCTGGCACTAGCTGTCAGCTTAACTCCAGCTGTTCAGGCTTGGAAGGCTCACTAGTCCTGAACCACTTAAAGTCTAAAAGTTCAGGGATGCTTGAAATATACTAATTATTCACAAAATGACAAAAAGTGCAAAATATCCCCTATGAACTCAATGGTTGCAGCAGCCAGGTCAAAGAGCAAAGGCAGGTGTATGCATGGCTGATGACAGGGACACATGGCAGAGGAGGGCTGTGGAGTGTATCAGCCTCTGCCGGTCACCCTGTTGCCAGGGATGCAGCCTGCTCCTGCTCGTTGGGGCTGAGCTGTCCTCATCAGCTGGGTCCTCCCTGAATGCTCAGCCCGTGGCTGCTGCTGCCCTTGTTTCCTTTGTCCTGATCTTGGAGGGAAGCAGAGCAGTGGTTATCATCCCATCTGCAGAGGAGGCAGCTGAGGTCCAGAGAAGAGAGTGATCCATCCAAGTCCTATTGGACCTGGTGGCACTAAGCTGGGGGCCCACCCACCTCCAGAAACTGATGCTCATGGGGCTGCTGAGGCTGCTCACCCCTGAGACCTCTGGGGTGGGAGGTATAGTACCCCTAGAAGCTTCTGGGGGACTGGGGGCAGCAGCTGCTGGGCCTTTGGGGTGTCCTGCTTCACAGGGGCCCTTGTAAGGAGGGCAGGTGGAGGCTAGAGTTGTATAGTCCTTAATCTGAGGACACACCTGTTTTTGGTGGCTGCCCACAGGCTGCCTCTTGGGCCACAGAGGATCTGGCAAGGATGAAGAAATGGGGGAGCTCCGACTCAGGGGAGTCTGAGGACCCGCTCCAAGAGGACCTCTGCCCAGACCCTCTGGATGGACACCCTAACTCCAGGCCAGCTCCAGCCAAGCCCCACATCTTCCCCACGGCCAGGAGCCGCAGTCGGCTCTTTGGGAAGTGTGACTCAGAGGAGGCTTCTCCTATGGACTGCTCTTATGAGGAAGGCCAGTTGGTCTCCTGCCCAGCCATCACAGTCAGCCCTGTTGTCATCATCCAGAGACCTGGGGATGGCCCCACCTGTGCAAGGTGAGCTGCATCTGGAGCCCAGACCCCCTCCCTACCAGGAGCTAACCTGGCTCACCTGGCTGAGGCCCCAGCCATGGAGACACAATGTAGTGCTCTAGCTTATGTGCTGAAGGTCAGAGAGCCAGGGAGCTAGGGAGCTTTCAGGGGTCATTTGGTCCAGTGTCTGCATTCACTGGTCTTTTGGGACACACAATCATGCATGCTGGCATATGTGGTGATCCTGGCTATGGGCTGAACTCTAGCTGCCCAGGCCTGGAATGCTCACCAGCCCTAAAGTTGACTTTAAGTCAAAAAGCTCAGGCCAGAGTTTAGAAAGAGAATACAAAAAGCTCCAGTGAGCAGCCCACCAGTCCTGTCTCCTCCTCCAGTGTAGGGCAGGGAGGATACACAGGCTGGCTGACTTCTGGGGCAGTGTGAGGAGGCTTTTTCGCTTAGCAGGGGCCATTTGAACCCCCATCCCCTGCCTCCAGTCCCATCTGGGCCACTGCCTCTGGGGCCCCAGCTCCCAAGCAGGCAGAGGAGCCAATGGTCTCGGTGTCAGAGGAAGTGGTGGCAGCAATGACTTTCCAGATGATGCCTACAGTCAGGGTGGGGACATAATGGGGCACGTCTGCCCCACTGTTCGCTCTAACATCAGTTTCCTGACAGTCACCTAGACCAAGGGGTGGGTTTGCCTTGGGGTTTAGTCAAGCCATGTTTCCTGACAAGCGCTGACAGCCTCAGTCTGAGGACAGACCAGAATATGAGATGAAGGGATTTTCTGGCCCACAGGCAGCCATCCCAGGACTCTGTCCCTGCTGGCTCCAAGAAGAGCCCCAAGCTCTATGATCGTAGGAAGATCTTTGAAGCTGTGGCTCAGAATAACTGCAAGGAGCTGGAGAGCCTGCTGGTGTTCCTGCAGAAGAGCAAGAAGCACCTCATGGACAGCGAGTTCAAAGGTGGCCCTGGAGAGGGCCGGGTTCCCAGGAGGGGCCCTACTGCCCCGCCCTGCTCTGACCCTTGCTTTGTCTTGCAGACCCAGAGACAGGGAAGACCTGTCTGCTCAAAGCCATGCTCAACCTGCATGATGGGCAGAATGACACCATCCCACTGCTCCTCGAGATTGCCAGGCAGACGGACAGCCTGAAAGAGCTTGTCAATGCCAGCTACACAGATAGTTATTATAAGGGTGAGGAGGGGGACAGGGCTGCATGGTTGTGCCACAAGCGCATCTGGAGCCAGAAGGACACCATCATGGCTGGGCAAGCCTCTGAATTCCTTACTCACTGTCCCAGCCACCAAGTCGGCATCTCTTGGTCCTGGGGGTCTCTGCCTCCCCAGATGCCTGGCTTGGTTTCCCTGGTGCTGAGAGTCCCATCGTCCCCTTTGCAGGCTTGGTGGTCCTTGCCTGTGGAAGCCCCTCCCTCTCTGCTATTGTTCTTTGGCCTTGAGCAGTTCTGGCTCCTCCAGCTCCCAGTCTGGTACCCCCTGTTCCTGGGGGTCTCTACTCCTGCTTCAGGGACTCCCAGGCCCCCTTTGGGGATCCTGGCCTGGCCTCCTCTGGTGGGGGAGTCATCCGGCACTTCCTGCCCAGGGCCTCCCCCAGCACCTGTCCAGCATTCCCATAGGACTATGAGTGCAAAGCCAATAGCCTGCATCCTCCACAGGCCAGACAGCACTGCACATTGCCATTGAGAGGCGGAACATGGTACTGGTAACCCTTCTGGTGGAGAATGGGGCAGACGTCCAGGCTGCGGCCAATGGAGACTTCTTTAAGAAAACCAAAGGGCGGCCTGGCTTCTACTTTGGTAGGGAGACCATGTGGTAGACACTCGGCTTTGTGACGGTTGCTAAGGGGAGGTCTGGGGCAGAGACAGAGGGAATTGGAGGCTAGGTGGTCCAGGGATGGAACCATCTGCTCCCAAGGCCCACCACTGTGTGCCTATGTTGGCTGCAGGTGAGCTTCCCCTCTCCCTGGCTGCGTGCACCAACCAGCTGGGCATCGTGCAGTTCCTGCTGCAGAACTCCTGGCAGCCGGCAGACATTAGTGCCAGGGACTCGGTGGGCAATACAGTCCTCCACGCGCTGGTGGAGGTGGCCGACAACACGACTGACAACACCAAGTTTGTGACGAGCATGTACAACGAGATTCTGATCCTGGGGGCCAGGCTCCACCCTACCCTGAAGCTGGAGGAGCTCACCAACAAGAAGGGGCTGACGCCACTGGCTCTGGCTGCTGAGAGTGGGAAGATCGGGGTAGGGAAGGGGCTTCGAGCCGAGCTGGGGGTGCAACTCCCAAGGGTGCTGTGGGAGGGGACTGATGTGCCTCATGTGCACACCTGGTGGTGCCACCATGAGGAGCCCTGGTGCTGAAACACCAGCCTGTAGGGGGGCAGGGGGCTGTTAGAGCAAGCCAGAGGAAGGGTGAGACCCGAGCAGAATCCAGCATTGCCCATGCAGCCGTTTCTCATGTCCAACTCTAAGTATCACTACCAAGACATGGGGAGGGAGTGGGGTGCTGGGGCCTGGGAATGGGGGCCATTTGAGCTGAGGTTGAAATGGATGAGATCAGGTGTGGTCACCCAGGTGTGATCAGGAGATGGGTCTTATGTGGTTGTGACTGGGGTCTGAGGCAGTAGGCAGGGAATCTGGATGGTGGTCAGGAGGGCACTGGATGGAGCTGAGCTCTCCTGGGGCTTGGGTGGGGTGTCCAACTGGGCTGGGAAGCAGAATTATTCTTGAAGCAGAGTTGATGGCCTGGTGGGGAGGCAGCCTGTGTGGGGCTCCAGGCTGGTCCTTAACAGGCTCTTGTATGTCCATGGCAGGTATTGGCCTATATTCTCCAGAGGGAGATCCAGGAGCCCGAGTGCAGGCACCTGTCCAGGAAGTTCACTGAGTGGGCCTATGGGCCCGTGCATTCCTCACTCTATGACCTGTCCTGCATCGACACTTGCGAGAAGAACTCTGTGCTGGAGGTGATCGCCTACAGCAGCAGTGAGACTCCTGTGAGTGGGCCAGGGCTGGGACCCAACCAGGGAGGGCTTCCAGCCCCTTTGTTCAGGGGCAGTACCCCAGCCCCCACACCCAGGCTGCTGCCTGCCCAGCTTGTCTTCTCATCAGAGAAAACCTGGTGCTCCGGTGGGGCCTCGGCCCTGCAGCTGCATTTCCCCATTCATTCCCACTGAATGCTTTCCTTTATCATACAGTGTACAGTGATATGCCTATAAAACTTAAATATCTCAAAAGTACATAGACGAAAACACCTTTCCTTTTATACCGTATAAAAACATGAAGCTTCATTTTGTTTACATAATGAGATCATATGATACTTAATGTAGGACAACCAGTTCTTTCACTTAATGGGGTGTCTTATAGATTATATCTATGTATGGGTCTGCTTCATTAGCAAAAAAATGCTGGCAGTATTCCATATAGGAATGTCCACGGAAGCACATTGGAGTTATTTCCAGTTTTTTTGCTGCTATAATACCGAAGGCCGCTTGGCATGGGTTTGAGACTATTCTTCTGAAGGATACCTGAAATTGGAATTTCTAAGTCAAAAAGCATGTACGTTTTAAATTTTAATTTTTAATAGTTATGGCCAAATTGTCTTCCAAAAAGCCTGTGTCGGTGCACTTCCTTCCACCAGTGGGTACATGTCTACCCGTGTCACCTTGCCCATCTGGGTATTCTCAATCTCTTTTTTTTTAAAAAAAAAACTAGTTGAAGTCCATGGAGCCAAAAATGCTGTCTCACTGATGTCTTTAATTCTTGTTTTCTCTCTTACTGTGAGGTAGAGCACTTTTGACTGCTCACGTTTCGTCAGTAGTTTCCTATTCATTGTCCTTTGCCATCTCTTCTGCTGGACCCTTGTCCGCATCCCTTTTGGCTTGTAGATGCTCTCATCACAGAGTGAATCGATCCTTTCTCTATTGCGTATGTTGTAAGATTTTATTTTCTCCCAGGCTGTCTCATCTTACAGCTTCATTAGGGTATTGTTTGCCTATAAAGCGTTTTCATCTTGATAGAGTTGAATTGGTTAGCTTTTGCTTTTATAGCTTCTGTGACCTGTGTCTTGCTTTGGAAGGCCTTGTCTGCTTCAAGATTACACACACAGCCTTCAATATTTTCATTTAGCTCCTTTGTAGGTATTTCACATTTGGCTCTTTAATTTACCTAGAATTTATTTTTGTGTAGGTGTAAGGCAGGTGTCTTCATTATTTTGTTTCCAAATGAGGGTTCCAAGACCATTTAATGAAATTCTGTTCTGTCACTGCTGCTATGAAAGGTCACCTTCCCTAATGCTCTTTCTAAGGTGACGCTCTGAGCCCCTGAGGCAGACTTGGGGGCTGGAGTCTGCCCTGTTGCCATGTGGGTTGCCTTGATGTCTCATAGGGCAAAGGCTGCATTTACCAGGTCAGATCTAGGGTGGGAGAGGCCTGGCCTGCTTTGCTTTGCACTGTCAGCCCCACTTGGGCTGCCATGCTGGGTCTGGCCTCTGACTCAGAATCCTGGATGCAGGTGTTCCGGAAGGCTGGCCCAGGTAGGAAGTGACTTCAATAAGGGCCGGGGTGTTTGATTGGAAGAAGAGAGGGCCCTGGGGCGATCGCTGCCATCTGCATATCTGGGAAGTCTCTTGGGCCAGGAGTGCAGTGCTAGGGCCCCTGAGCACAGAAATGGAACCACTGGTGGAAGGCAGAGAAGAGCAATTTTATTGCAGAGAATACATCTTCCCAACAAGCAACATTTCTCCACAAGCTGCTTGAGGCAGCAGGGAACTTCCTGCCCCCATGGATATTCAGGAAGACACTGAACAGGGCCTTCACGGAGGAGTCAGCTTGGGCTGGGGTTTGGGGTCCATGGCCTGAAAAGGCCAGGCTGATCTGATTTAGGCTCATCCATCCTGGGGATACTCTAATAAGAGATTTGGATATGAGACTTCTGCCCCAAAGCATACTTGTGATGATGGTACCCCAGGCATGGGGCCCACCTACAGCAGAGCTTCCTACTTGCCTTTAGGCTTATGCTTAGGTAATTTCACTCCTGCCTGGAGAACCAGCCTAACCCAGGTCTGGAAATGTGAGAAACAAGGGATCCAGAGTCCCCTCCCTCAACAGCCTAATGCCAGGCTCTTCCTGTAGCAGCCTCTTCCCATTATTGTGGGAATAATAAGCATATGGACTCTCAGAGTGAGTTATTAGGGATAGTGGACATAGAATGTTGGGCAGCACTTGAGAGCCCTTAAGTATCAGGGGCACCTAGTGTCACTTGTCCAATTTCACCCCTTGTCCACTGTACACACAGGTGCTGTGAGGCCCAGGGGTGGCCATGCAGTGAGCCTGCTGGTTTAGATCTGTGACCCTCAGCTGCAACTTGGGCCAAGGGTGTGGTCATGGCCTCTCCTGGGTGGAGTCGGGGGTATCAGGAGCATCTCAGGCTGATGCAGGGAGCCATACGATTCCCGGCAGGGAGTGAGCCTCACCTCTCTTTGCTCTCAGAATCGCCATGACATGCTGTTGGTGGAGCCGCTGAACCGATTGCTGCAGGACAAGTGGGATAGATTTGTTAAGCGCATCTTCTACTTCAACTTCTTCGTCTACTGCTTGTATATGATCATCTTCACCACGGTCGCCTACCACAGGCCTGTGCAAGGCTTGGTGCGGCTTGCGGGAGTTGGGAAGGGGAGAGATGGGGTGGGCTTTCTTATAAGGCCCCAAAACTCTAGGCCCAGACCCAGCTCTGAACTCCTTCCCAGCTCGCTGGAGAGGTGGAAGGATTCCCTGGACCTCCTTGTATCCCTGTGCTCGGTCCTCCCTCTCTCAGGCTGTCCTAGTGTCTGCCACCCACCTCCTGTCCTCAGCCCCTCCTTTAGCCTTCTGGTTCTGTGAGGCTGAGCATGGTCTCTAAGATCCCTAGGAGTACTATGTTAGAAAGGATGCAAAAAATAGGGTTCTGGAAGCAGCTCTCCCCTCTGCGTCTGGGTTGGGTGTCTGCAGGTCATGGGCTGGCATAAGCCCTGAGCCATCCCACTTGTCTACCCCTTTTTGTTCACTCACTTGCTCTTTATTTGTTCTCTGGACATATACTTTGGAGCACCTTTTCTGTGCCAAGCCCTGAGCTGTGCACCAGATCAGCTTAATACCAGACTATTTCCTTTACCAGAAGCTGTGGGCTGCCTTGAGTTTCTGCATGATATCCTTTCCATTCAATATCCAAATATTTAATTTGCTGCCTTTGCTTGTATATTTAAGAACTCACCATCCCTAACTGGGATGTGCTAATAAGCCAAACTAGTGAACTACTGCTTACAAAACATCAGAGCAGGCTGAAAGGAAACTCACCCTAGGAAGTGGTAGCTGAGACAGCCATGGGAAGCCTCGACAGTCCGGAGACCAGGGGATTCCCCATGCGCTGTGGGAGCAGCAGGAAGCATATGACATTGGTGTGTAAGAGCACCTCCACTGGGGCTATCACCCTCCTCCCAGCGGAGCTCTGGGCTGGGACATTGTCGAGGAGACAGCATAGCACCGTAAGGATGTTCTGCCTGGCACCTGGAGGCTGCCACTTTGGAAATCAGGTCCCACAGAGGGGCTTTCTTATAGGTGTCCCCATAATAATGCTTTGTTTTTATCTGTGTATCTCTCCTGATGGAGGCTGAGCCTCTTGGACAGGAACTGGGTCTTAATCACAGGGTTTGGCATGCACCTGGTAAATGTTTGTTGAATGAATGAATGAATGGAGTCACTAACTTCTGTGCACTTTGCAGCCTCCCTATCAACTGGAAAACACTGCTGGGGACTATTTCCGAGTCACTGGAGAGATTCTTTCAGTATCAGGGGGAATCTACTTTTTTTTCCGAGGGGTAAGCATTCCTTCCCACACTGTGAGTTTCTGTTATCACCAAAACAAAAAGCTAAGAGACTTCCTCACTTTTAAATTTGCGGGACACTGATGGCCCTGCCTGAGGATCTGAGAGATGTGCAGGTAAAGATGAAAGATGACAGCTCATGGCTGGAGGGTGGGGGGTCTGCCTGGTGTGTCCCCACAGGCCCAGGGCAGTCCTGTTGGAGACGGTCAGGGCTCTCTGTGGAATGTAATATTTAATTTACAGTAGTAGAGTGGAAGCCTTTTCAGTGACAGGATCATGACTACTAGTTTAAATTACTTAAAACAGTCTGTTATAGCTCAGAATAATGAAAGAAATCTACACATGTACTGGAGCCGTTTAACTTTTGATGATGACTTATACATGCACATTCCTTGGCCATTTTTCTTATAGGAACAGTCTTTTCTTTGAGTGTGGTACCACTGTTACACATACAAATACTTTTGAGATCAGTGTGCTTCCCCCACCCCCAATCTTTTTAAATTTAAGTTACACTGTATTTTATATTAGTAACTCAACTTTAAGGAGTCTTTCCAAATCACTGGACTCTGTCTTCACACCAACAACTGTCTTTAGTCTCCCACTCATAGTTTACATTGTGATAAAATATATAGCTGGAGTAGCAAGCCCATTGGGCTAAAGGTACTCTCGGTAAACAGGATGAATGGATGGGAGGGAAAGGAGGGTGGGGGTGTCCTGACCTCCTTGCCACCAGCATCCACTGTCGGTGTCGGTCAGAATGTTTTCAGAGAGTGGGGAGCACTGCTTAGTCTGGTGAATTACTTCAGTGGAGGATGATTAAAGAATTTTGACTGTAATGCATACTTCTTAAAGAAAATTAGGGAAAAAGCGCAAATTAGAAGGAAAAGACTGCTGAATTCCATCATTCCAGCACAGCAATAGATAACATTTTGGTGATTGTCCTCCCCGTCTTTATGTCTAGGAACATTGTAATTCCACTTTCTATTTTTAAAAAATCCCCTGAGTCACATAACATTACCCCCTTAGCCTGACCCGCATGGCTCTACTCTATTCATCATTTATGCTTTGATGTACTCGCATGTTCCATTGCAGCACTCATTAGAAAGCCTCCTGGGCTCTCACCGTGTAACCTTTCCTGGGATCTTATTCTATTTACCTGCAGATTCAGTATTTCCTTCAGAGGCGGCCATCATTGAAGACCTTGTTTGTGGACAGCTACAGTGAGATGCTTTTGTAAGTGACACGTTAACTCTTTTTTTAAATTAAGGTATCATTGATATATACACTCTTATGAAGGTTTCACATGAAAAACAAGGTGGTTACTACATTCACCCATATTATGTAGTCCCCCCTGCCCTACCCCATTGCAGTCACTGTCCATCAGTGTTGTAAGATGCCACAGTCACTACATGTCTTTTCTATGCTATCCTGTCTTCCCCATGATCCCCCCCACACCATGTGTACCAATCATAATACCCCTCAATCCCCTTCTCCCTCCTTTCCCACCCACCCTCCCCCAACCCTCCCCTTTGGTAACAGCTAGTCCTTTCCTGGAGTCTGTGAGTCTGCTGCTGTTTTGTTCCTTCAGTTTTGCTTCATTGTTATACTCCACAAATGAGGGAAATTATTTAGTATTTGTCTTTCTCTGCCTGACTTATTTCACTGAGCATAATACCCTCTAGCTCCATCCATGTTGTTGCAAACGGTAGGATTTGTTTCTTTCTTATGGCTGAATAATATTCCATTGTATATATGTACCACCTCTTCTTTTATTTATTTATTTATTTTTATTTATTTATTTAAGATAATTGTTTTTTTATTGAAGGGTAGTTGACGCACAGTATTACATTACATTAGTTTCAAGTGTACAACACAGTGATAAAACATTTATATACATAATTCTAGGTTCCAGCTATCACCCTACCAAGCTGTTACAATATCTTGACTATATTCCTTATGCTATACATTACATCCCGGTTACTTATTTATTTTACCATTGGAAGTCTGTCCTTTTTTTTTTGTTTGTTTGTTTTTTTGTTTTTGTGAGGGCATCTCTCATATTTATTGATCAAATGGTTGTTAACGACAATAAAATTCTGTATAGGGGAGTCAATGCTCAATGCACAATCATTAATCCACCCCAAGCCTAATTTTCGTCAGTCTCCAATCTTCTGAGGCATAACAAACAAGTTCTTACATGGAGAACAAATTCTTACATAATGAATAAGTTACATAGTGAACATTACAAGGGCAGTCATCACAGAAACTTTCGGTTTTGCTCATGCATTATGAACTATAAACAGTCAGTTCAAATATGAATACTCATTTGGTTTTTATACTTGATTTATATGTGGATACCACATTTCTCTCTTTATTATTATTATTTTTAATAAAATGCCGAAGTGGTAGGTAGATACAAGATAAAGGTAGAAAACATAGTTTAGTGTTGTAAGAGAGCAAAGTACCACCTCTTCTTTATCCATTCATTTACTGCTGGGCACTTAGGTTGCTTCCGTATCTTGACTCTTGTAAATAGTGTTGCGACAAACATAGGGGTGCCTATGTTTTTTTTTGAATCTGAGAACTTGTATTCTTTCAGTGAATTCCTAGGAGTGGAATTCCTGGGTCAAATGGTATTTCTATTTTTAGTTTTTTGAGGAACCTCCATATTGCTTTCCACAATGGTTGAACTAATTTACATTCCCACCAGCAGTGTAGGAAGGTTCCCCTTTCTCCACATCCTTGCCAGCATTTGTTGTTCCTAGTCTTTTTAATGTTAGCCATCCTAACTGATGTGAGGTGATATCTCATAGTGGTTTTAATTTGCATTTCCCTGATAATTAGCAATGTGGAGCATCTTTTCATGTGCCTGTTGGCCATCTGAATTTCTTCTTTGGAGGATTGTCTGTTCATATCCTCTGCCCATGTTTTAATCTGCTTTTTGGGTGTTGAGGCATGTGAGTTCTTTATATATTTTGGATGTTAACCCCTTGTTGGCTATGTCATTTACAAATATATTCTCCCATACTGTAGGATGCCTTTTTGTTCTGCTGATGGTGTCCTTTGCTGTACAGAAGCTTTTTAGTTTGATGTAGTCCCATTTGTTCATTTTTGTTCAAGGAGATGTGTTAAGGAAAAAGTTGTTCGAGGAGGTGTGTTAAGGAAAACATTGCTCATGTTTATATTCAGGAGATTTTTGCCTATGTTTTCTTCTAGAGTTTTATGGTTTCATGACTTACATTCAGGTCTTTGATCCATTTTGAGTTTACTTTGGTGTATGGGGTTAGACAATAATCCAGTTTCATTCTCTTGCATATACTGTCCAGTTTTGCCAACATCAGTTGTTGAAGAGGCTGTCATTTCCCCATTGTATGTTTATGGCTCCTTTATCATTTATTAGTTGACCATATATACTTGGGTTTATATCTGGGTTGTCTGTTCTGTTCCATTGATCTATGGGTCTGTTCTTGTGCCAGTACCAAATTGTCTTCATTACTGTGGCTTTGTAGTAGAGCTTAAAGATGGGGAGCATAATCCCCCCAGCTTTATTCTTCCTTCACAGGATTGCTTTGGTTATTTGGGGTCTTTTGTGTTTTCATATGAATTTTAGAACTACTTGCTCTAGTTCATTGAAGAATGCTGTTGGTATTTTGATAGGGATTGCATTGAACCTGTAGAAATTGCTTTAGGCAGGATGGCCATTTTGACAATATTAATTCTTCCTATCCATGAGCACGGGATGTATTTCCATTTATTTGTATCTTCTTTAATTTCTCTTGAGTGTCTTGTAGTTTTCAGTTTATAGGTCTTTTGCTTCCTTTGTTAGGTTTATTCCTAGGTATTTTATTCTTTTTGATGCAACTGTGAATGGAATTATTTTCCTGATTTCTCTTTCTGCTAGTTCATCATTAGCGTATAGGAAAGCAACAGATTTCTGTGTATTAGTTTTGGATACTGCCACTTTGCTGAATTCAGACATTAGCTCTAGTAGTTTTGGAGTGGATTTTTTAGGGTTTTTTATGTACAATATCATGTCATCTGCAAACAGTAACAGTTTAACTTCTTCCTTACCAATCTGGATGCCTTTTTTTTTTTGTGTTGAGTGACACGTTGACTCTTACGCATCAATGGCAGATAACATCTTTTAGCACAGTCCTGAGGTTACAGCAGTTGGCTCTCACTCATTCTCTAGCATAGGCTGGGTCTGGAACATAGTAGGACCTCACAAACATTTTGAATGAATGATGGAAAGCACTTGATAAACATTTGTGGGGTGAATGAATACTTTGGGTCCACTCTGTGCAGATACATACCAGGTGCTGGGGAGTGACAGACCTGTTCCATGGGCTCTTGAGGTTTATAGTCCCTGGAATTGAAGTAGACAGGGTTCCTATCTTCAAGGAATTTTCCATCGTTAAGCTAGGGTTTTTCAAACTCGGCACTATGGAACATTTTGGACTGGAAAACTTTTTGTCGTGGGGTACTGTCCTGTGCATGGTGGAATGTTTAGCAGCATCCCTGTCCTCTACTGCATGGCAGTAACACTTTCCTGTCCAGTTTTGACAATCAAAAGTATCTCCAGATATTGCCAAATGCCCCTCAGTTGCAGAGGTACAAAATCTGATTGAGATTCTTTGCTTTCGGGGGAGACAGATAAGCAAAAAAGCAGTTACAAAACAATGCAGATGTCACAGCAAACGTCCTTCCTTCCTAAAATAAGCCAGAACCTTAGGAGGTTCCCTTGGAGGGCCCAGGATACAAAGGGGGCTTTCAAACAGGAATGCTGATTTGCTTTGCTAAGAGAGGCAGGTTACTGTTATGCCAGTAAACTTGATCCTGTTCCTGGGAAGACCCATGTGAACATGTTAACTTAAAAAAATTTTTACTTTCTTAGAACTACCCATGCACATGGGTAAACTGGAAAGAGTACTAAAAAGCTTATAGCCAACAAAGGAGTTCTCTGTCCTAGCCCTTCCTATTTCCTGCAACCCCCCTTTGCAGGGACAACCACTTCCCGTCCTTTTAGCTCTTTTTTCTGACATACACACCCCTGGAGATGAGGGTTTAGCATCCTTATACTGCCTTCCCCTCTGCTTCCTCCTCTAGCCTTCTAATATGGTTTGTAATAATTTTTGTTTTACTCAGTATTTACATACTTATGTCTCTGAAAATATTATTCACAGTTGAGCTTCAGAATATACTCTACACTATTTCTTTTCTTTTTTGTTTCTCCTGAAGTTAATAATTACCTTGATTTCACTTGTTTAGTTTTCCTTGCACTGATTGTTCATTCTTCCTGTGTGTCTCTGAAGCTTTTCAGTATAATTTTCCCTGAAACTAATCCCATAGATTATATGGTCAGATCCTTTATTTGGTTTTCTTGAGAGATTTCCTCCTGGAGCTCTGTCCTCTCTTTCAAACTGGGGCTGGTTGCCCTCTGGGCCTGCTTATTGTCATCCTGGGACTTCTCTTTGATGCCAGCCCTGGAATTCTTATTGCTTTCCTCCTGGGTTAGAGTGCCCATCTCTTTCTTGATTTCCCCCCACCTTGTTTATCTGAGCACATTTTCAATGTTTTCATCTAGTGAAAAAGATGGTATAAAGGTCGAGGGCAGAGTGATGGCAGTTCTCACCGTGCCTGATTCTTGAGTTGCGTCTCTCCCGTGTACACATCCGAGGGGTCCTCCCTTCCCTAGCGCCGTGGTGTTCTCATTCTCTTCCCCCATGATTTGGATCTCTCATCTGAACCCTACGTCTTCCTCTTTTCTGATTTACTTCTCTGTTTTGGAGGAGGACATCTGCAACCAAAGAAAGAAGTTGCATAATAGGGAAGCGGGGAGTAACATTTCTTTTAAGTCTGGAATGTCTGAAAATATTTCCATTATACCATCACACTTGATTGATCATTTAGGTGAGTAAAAAATTCTTTTAAAAATGTAAAGACATTTCTCCATTGTTTCCTTGCTTCCAGTATTATAGATGACAAGTACAAAGTTAATCTGATTCTGGATGCTCTTTTAAGACTTTGGTTTTTCTCTTTGTGAATCTATAGTATCTTCTGTTTGTTCCTAGTGTTCTGAAACTTGGTGATGTGTCTTAATGTGGATTTGTTTTTATCCATTGTTTTAGGCACTTAATGGGCTCTTTCAATCTGGAATTTATATCCTTTACATCCTTTGTTTTTCGCTATTTTCTTGAATTCTTTCTTTCTCTCTCTTCCAGAACTCTTACAATTTGTATGTGGAACCTCCTAACCTAGTCCTGAACTAGATCTAAACTTCTCTTTCTTGTGTTTTCTCTCTCTTTATCTTTGACTCTTCTTTCTGGGAGTTTCAACTTAATTTTGATTTCCATCCCTTCTACTAGGTTTATTATTTTTGATGTCATGTTTTCAATTTCTAAGTGCTTTTTAAAAAAATTCTGTTTGTTCCTTATTTATAGCAATTTATTCTCATTTCATGGATGTTGTATTTTATTTTATCTCTCTAAGGCTGTTATGATAGTTTTTGGTAAATTTTTCTTCTTTTTGCATCATTTTCATTTTCTCCAAGTGGTTTCCCATTCTACGTGAAGGGCTATCCGCAGGATATTTGGAAATCTTTGATATTTGCTCATGATTAAGACTGGGGGATGGAAAAGCTGGTTGAAAACTCAATGTGTGAATGGAACTCATCAGTTCTGAGCTTCAGTATGGGCTGGTCTAGATACACCATTAATTGGGGAATATCCAAAGCCAGTGTGTAGCATCTTTCCAATCTTCTGCCTAGAGGGAAGAAGTCTGGCTGGAGCTTTCTGTGAGCTGAGTGGACAAGAGGGCTTTCTGTAATCGTCAGTGTGTAAAAATCATGCAATTTCCTGTTTTTGGTAAAACTCCAATAGTTTCCCTGGTGCTTGATGAAACTGGGTCCAAAGACCCTCTGTTTATCTTCTTCACAGATGAAACCCCCAGTCTTCCTTATTTTAGGTCTCTTCATCTCCCCTCCAGAGTTCCTAGGCCTTTTGAGGCTCCTTGATTAAAAGAATTGGTTCTCTTTTCCCCCCTGGGGATTTGCCTTTGGCTCTTATGGGTCTGCTAAGTCATCTGTCCACTGCCGCCCAGTTTCCAAGATTCATGTGTGGGGGCTTCATTTGCCACCCGACACAACCTTTTACCTATTTCAACTGGCATCAGTTCTTATTTTAGTTAATGTTCTGCAAGTGCAGAGGAATCGTTTTCTTTGCAGCAGGATTTCAGTCAATGAGCCAGTTCATTGACAACAGTGTTCAGTAGACTCACATCACACAGTACAACTTTTTGCTGGGTTCTCTTGCAGAAATGGGAGGTGAGGTGAATGCAGCCTACAGCATTAACAGCTTTTGGGAAGAAGCCATGATGGGAAAGGAGACCTGGGCTGAATAAGTAGCGAAGGCACCACAGAGCAGTCTCTGTCATTAGATCGTCCAGATGTCCTCCACCCTGTCCATGGCTCCTACTTGGGCACGCCCCAGCCAGACTAAGGAGCTGAGGGATACCTTCCCTGGCTGCTTCTGAGATTGAGGGTGTGACCAGCAGACTCTACCAATAGTTTTTCAGGAGAGCATGGATGGTCCCGCCTCATGGGACTAGGTTCTCTGCTGTCCAGTGAGGCTGGTGGTCCCAGGGAATGGGCAGGGAAATTGTTGGGACTAAAGCAGAGTCTCTCAGCCCTTTTAGACACTTTTTTCCTAATTGCTCTTTCCATGAAATCTAATACCACAAATATACTATCTAGCTGTTTATATACTGTATTTATGTATGTGCTTTAAATGTAAAGAGAATGAAGTTTGCACACCCCCTCCCATCCAGCAAACTTTTGGCCCCTTGGAGGTGATATTGCTCCCTCTGAGAATCATGGGCTAAGCAGAAAGAACAGTCTGTCTTTGCTCTCCCACAGCTAAGGTCTGAGCCTCGTGGAGAGACTCAGGCAGCTGGGGTCTTCCTGTCTGTGGGGGTGCACAATACTTCCTCCCAGTGAACTTAAAGGGTGGTCTCTTCCCCCAGCTTTGTGCAGTCGCTGTTCATGCTGGGGTCCGTGATGCTGTACTTCTGCCACTGCAAGGAGTACGTGGCCTCCATGGTGTTCTCCCTGGCCATGGGCTGGACCAACATGCTGTACTATACCCGCGGCTTCCAGCAGATGGGCATCTATGCTGTCATGATTGAGAAGGTGGGTGCCAGTACCCAGCAGGTTCTCCACAGAGCCCCTTTGCCTCATAGGAATATGGGACGTGGCCCTACAAACTTTGTCCTTCCTTTGTATTGTCTGGTGAAGTGTTGGTTTAGCTCAGGACCCACTTTCCCAGCTAATTCCTCAAGAATTAGGCAATCTGGCTTTGACTAAGGTTTGGGGACTTGACTGAAATTTAACCCCCATGTATACCAGGGCTTGCCTCCCACCAGAACAGAGGCCATGGGGGAGCTGTAGATGATTCCTTCCTGACACTGGAGCTGAAAACCACAAAACCCAGCCCTCCTGTATGTCCTCTGGTTCTCCTCGGACTCGAGAGGAACCCCCAGGCCGACTCAGCCCCGGCCCGTCTGCGGGCCCCACCTGCCTGGACCTGGCTCTGACAGGCTTGCTCTCTCCTGCAGATGATCCTGAGAGACCTGTGTCGCTTCATGTTCGTCTACCTGGTTTTCTTGTTCGGGTTCTCCACAGGTAACAGGTTTGGTCAGGGCTGGTAGCAGGGCAGGGCTTCTGCTCACCTCCACCATCTGAGGACTCTGCAGGGGCTGGTGGGGGGCGGCCTGCTGGGGCCTATGTCTGCAGGTGACAGGGTGGCTGGACAAAGGACACAAGAAAGTGAGCAGGAGATCTGGAAAGGTGGCCCATGAAACGTTTTCAGTAATTTTAGAGGTCCAAAGTGCTGCTTTCCTGTGGTATAGCTGCATTCTGGCTCAGTTTTAAAAAAATGCCTTTTAGATTTGACCTTAGTTCAGATTTTCAGAAAATTTGCAAAAATAAAAAATAACCTCTTCATGCTTTTCCCCCAAGTTCCCGAAATGTTATCACATTAAAAAAATCATTTTCCCTCCCTGCTTCACACACACAGCCCCCACACCACACTTAAAAAAACCTGAGAGTAAGTCGTAGACACGATGAGCCTTTTACCATGGAATAAAGCATGTATTTCCTAAAAACAAGGACATTGTTTTACATAAACACAGTATGATAATCAAAAGCAGGAAATTAACCTCAGTATGGTACTATTAGCTAATCTACCAGCCTTATTCAAATTTCATAAATTGTCCTAATAATGGCTTTTGCTGAAATGGAAAGCCGAGATCATGCATTACATTCTGTTGTCAGGCCCGTTTGGTTTCCTTCCATCTGGAATGGTTCCTCAGTCTTCCCTTGTCTTTTGTGAGCTTAGCATTTTTCAGGAGTGAAGGGCAGTTTTTACAGTGTCTCTCAACTTGGGCCTCTCTGCCCCTTCTTCACAGTTAGATGCAGCTATGCATTGTTGGGCAGCATATCAAGGCAGTAATGTGGGTCTTCCTCAGTGCATTGTATCAGGAGTCCCATGATTGTTGGTCCTGTTTCTGGTAATGTTAATTCTGATGACTTGGTTTTGGTGGGTCTGCCAGATTTTTCCATGTCAAGTTATTATCTTTCCCTCTGTAACTGATAAGTCATTTGGGAGGAGATGCTTTGAGACTATGAATATCCTATTTCTCATCCAACTTTCATCCAGCAGTTCTAGCATCCCCTGATGATTCTCACCTGAATCACCTAATTCTAATGGTTGCCAAATGATGATTTTCTAACTCTACCGTTCCTTCTACATTTATTTCAGGACATTTTATTGTCAGGAAGAGCTTTCCATTCTCCCACATTTATTGATTGGCATCAGTACGGCCTCATAGATTTTTCTTGCTCATGAATTCTCATTTTGTTAAATGACTACAATTTCTTACTATTTTGGTGATCACATTGTCTGAGAAATTGTAGCTGGGAGCCACTTCAAGCTGGGTCCTGTGCTCTTGACATAGTTTTTTTGAGCATCTGGATGTGCTTTAATCCTCATCTGAGTCCTGCAGTTACATGGTTCACGTGGTATACCCTCCCCTCCCCCACCTCACAACCTATTTTGGAATCTCTGCCTGGGACTTATGGGCAGCTTTGGATTGGGAGCTTTGGTTCCTAGAGATCAGTGTGGGCTCTGGCAGCTGGTCTGAAGGCCCTGCTTATTAGGAGCCACAGGAAGGGGTCAGGCCAAGTGGGTTAGTAGATGCCAGGTATGCAGTTAGCATGGAGCACAACTGCTGCAGAATGCAGAATGCTGCAGGAGGCCTTTGTGCTCTGAACTGCTTGGCCACCATGGTTCTGGAATAGGCTTGTTCTGGGCCACCCTCTAAAGGAGACAGCCAGACAGGGCATGACTGAGAAAGTGACCTTGGATCCAGGGCTGACATGTATGATTAGGCAGGTTGTGCACTGCATGAAGGTGGCTGTAATCACATGGTACATCTATATTTATTTTAACATGTTTTTCCTAGCGGGTGATGCTAAAGTTCTTATTGTAACAAAACAGTATATTATGACAGTTTTCTGATAGTTGTAAAGAAGGGGATGCTTTAAAAAATTCACACAAAAGTGCTTCTGGCCAAGCAGTATTCCTGCTGGAGACCCATCCTGGGGTAGGGGTAGTATGTTGGGAGTTCTGGGGTCCTGGCTTCCACCCAGCTGCACCCCTCCCTCTCCATGCCTGTAGCGGTGGTGACACTGATTGAGGACGGGAAGAATAACTCTGTGGCTGAGCCCCCATCACATAGGTGGCGATGGCCTGGCTGCCGGCCACCAGACAGTTCCTACAACAGCCTGTACTCCACGTGTCTGGAGCTGTTCAAGTTCACTATTGGTATGGGTGACCTGGAGTTCACCGAGAACTATGACTTCAAGGCTGTCTTCATCATCCTGCTGCTGGCCTATGTGATTCTCACCTACATTCTCCTGCTCAACATGCTCATCGCTCTCATGGGTGAGACTGTCAACAAGATTGCGCAGGAGAGCAAGAACATCTGGAAGCTACAGGTGGGTCGGTTGGTGGGGAGTGCACAGCAGGAGGGCGTTGGCTGCTCTGCCTGCTGCTGAGTGAACACAGTTGGACGCGTGAGCCCCTGCAGGGTTTGAGGAAGGAGCAGAAAGAACAGCCAGGCCCTGGGGATTGAGCAGCAGCATCTCCCTCAGCTGACTCCCTTCTGGCCCCGCCTGCAGGGTTTCCCCACCACGCATTGTCAGCTGGTGTTCACAGACACTGTGTTTACTGTGGGCTGGTTGTGAGAGGGCTCAGCCCCAGGGGGTGCCCACTTCAGCGAAACTAGGTCGAGAGTGGGACCAGAGACCAGACTCGGGGAGAAGCTAATATGGGGCCAGCCGCGACAGCTGCATTTTTGAGCCACTTGATCCACATGTACCTTCCCCACTAATAATAAAGGTATCATCCTTATCAGGTAGCACTGCCTCTAAGCCAAGTACTCTTCTAAGTGTCTCCCATGCTGTCATGTAATCCTTCCATCAATGCTATCAGTGGGCACTTGATTCTCCCCATTTTTGGATGAAGACACTGAAGCATAGAGAAGTTAGGTATCTGTGTCTAAGGTAGCTTAGATCTTCCTTGACTTATGATGACTTATGTTCTGATAAACCACCATAAGCTGAAAACATCATTAAGTTGACATTGCATATAATACACTTAATCTGCTGAACATCATAGCCTAGCTCACCTTAAACATGCTCAGGACATGTAGGTTAGCCTACGGTTGGGCAAAGTCATCTAACCTGAAGCCTATTTTATAATGAAGTATTGACTATCTCATGTAGTTTATTGAATACTGGACTGAAAGAGAAAAGCAGAATGCTGTTTGGGTACAGACTGGTGGTGCACTGGTTGTGACCCATGTGATTGTGTGGCTGACTGGGAGCTGTGGCTTGCTGCTCTGCCCAGTATCATGACAGAGAAGATTGTACTGTATGTTGCCAGCTCAGGAAAAGATAAAAATTCAAAATTTGAAGTACAGTTTCTACTGAATGTATATTGCTTTCACACCATCATAAAGTTGAAAAATACTAAGTTGCACCATCCTAAGTAGGGGACCATCTGTATTAAGTAGCACAGCCAGATTCAACCCAGACAGTCTCACTCCCAAAGCCCTGCCCTTAACCACTCCACTCTGTGGCCCCTTTGTGAGCTCCACAGAGAGATGTTTGGGGTTGGGCACTCCACGTCACTCATGGGCTGCCTTGCCCAGAACCGGCTGGCACCAGCAGTGCCTGGGCAGGTCTGGGCCAGATGCATTGAGCTCCTCCCATGCAGTGGGCACCCACTGGGCTGCAGAAACAAGCCTGGTGTAGTGGGCACTGTAGGTCAAACTTGGAAGCCCTGGGGCTGGAGGAGACCTTGGAGAGACTGATTTTGGCAGCCAGGTAGCCAGAGGCAGACCCTGGATGAGCCCTCTGCCCCTCCACCCTTTGTGTCTTCCTGCAGAGAGCCATCACCATTCTGGACACGGAGAAGAGCTTCCTTAAGTGTATGAGGAAGGCCTTTCGCTCGGGCAAGCTGTTGCAGGTGGGGTACACACCTGACGGCAAGGACGACTACAGGTGGTGTTTTAGGTAATGCCCAGGTGGGAATCAAAGCTTGGGGCTCAGCTATGGCTATCAGGGACTCACCTGGCACCAGCTGTGGGTACAGAGGCCTGCCTCAGAGCTCGCCATGAGCATGGGACTCACCTGGAGCTGGCTATAGGAAAGGGGCCATTCCAGGGCATAGTATGGGCATAGGGAACCCACATGGAGGCAGCTGTGGGTACAGAGGCCTGCCTCAGGGCCTCTTGGTGTCAGTTATGAGCACAGGGAACTCTCCCACGGCCAGTTATAGGTACAGGGGCTGACCCAGGACTTGGCTGTGGGCATAGGGGACACACTGGAAAATAAGGTGTCCAGAATGGGTCATCTAGTGATCAGGTTTAGAACTAGGTATCCAATATTCAAAGTCCCTGGGTCCCATGGTGTGCTCGGAGGGCACATTTTCAAGGGTGGTATCTAAGTAGCAGGCCCGGCCCACCTCCCCCTACCAGCTTTGTCTCCCTGTCCTGGTCTGGGGGCTTCTTAGAATTGGCCTTTGGGGCCAAGCTCTCAATCTGGGAAGCTGGTCGTGGCTCTCAGGCTGCCAGCGTCCTGCTCCCTTGTCTGCCTGCCCTTCAGGGTGGATGAGGTCAACTGGACCACCTGGAACACCAACGTGGGCATCATCAATGAAGACCCTGGAAACTGCGAGGGTGTCAAGCGCACCCTGAGCTTCTCACTGCGGTCAGGCAGAGGTGAGGTATCTGGGGAGGGGTCTGTGGCATGGAGGCAGCCTGATGTTGGGCAGGTGAAACCTTGGGGTCCCCTGCTCCTTGTAGGCCTTCCTCACCCCACAGCCTGAGCTCTGGAACAGCCCTAGTGTCAACCGTCCTCACACGCTCAGTCACCAGCTCCTGTGTGTCCTCATGCACTCCTGCACAGCTGACTGCTCCACGTGCCCATGCTCGCCAGCTCTGCCAGTGCCTCAGGGCAGCCGCTGAGCCCATTCCAGTCACCTGGGACAGCTAGCCTCCCTGTGGGCTGCCCTGTCTCCCCTGCCCTGTTCCTCACATCCGGTGTCTGCACCCAGCTCTGTGAGGCTCAGACACAAAGAGGGACATGTGGGCACTCACCTTGTGTACTTTCAAGCATGCAGGGGAAGAAGAATGGGAAGAGTAAAGGGTACAAATTGAGCAGAAAAGCTGGAAAATCATTACCAGAAAGAAAGTCCTTTAACAGTTAATGGTAAATATTTAACAGTAGACATTAAATTAAAGGTCTGAGGACATGTGCTTAAAAATGAGGCAAATCTACTTTACACTGAACACATTTTGAGTTACAATTACAACCCTGTACCAATCTTGTTTTTAAAAAATTGTAAACAATTATAAGTTGTAAATTGTAAAAACAATTGTAAAATATATATAACATAAAATTTGCCATTTTAACCATTTTTAAAAGTGTATAGTTTGGTGGTGCTAATCATATCCACAACGATGTGCAACTTTCACTACTATTTCCAAAATGTTTTCATTATTCCAAACAGAAACTCTGCCCCCATTGAACAATTACTCCCAATTTCCCTTCCTCCCAGCCCCTGACAACCTCTATTCTACTCTTCATTTCTGTGAATTTGCATCCTCTAGGAACCTCATATAAGTGGAGTCCAATGATATTTGTCTTCCGGTGTCCGGCTCAGTATATTCCAGTGTATGTCCATGCCATGTTTTATTTATCCGTCTCTCTGTTGATTGATGTTAGGATTGCTGTCACCTTTTTGCCTATTGGTAATAATGATCTGAACACTGGTGTGCAAGATGCTGTTGCTTTCAATTCTTTTGGGTAGAAGTGAAATTGCTGGGTCACGTGGTAACTCTGTGTTTAACTTTCTGAGGAAGCCAGACTGTTTCCCAAGGCAGCTTCATCCCTGTACATTCCCAGCAATGCATGAGGATTCCACATGGTCACCAACACTTATTTTTCTATTGTTTTTTTCCTATTATTATAGCCATTCTAATGGATATGAAGTAGTATCTCATTGTGGTTTTGATTTGCATTTCCCTGTTGACTAATGATTTTGACATCTTCTCACATGCTTATTTGCCATTTATGTTCTTTGGAGAAATGCTTGTTCAAGCCCTTTACTTTTTTAAAGGTTTGTTGTTGCATTATAGGAGTTCATTGTATATTATGGATATTAATCCTTTATCAGGTGCATGATTTTCCAGTATTTTCTCCTATTCTGTGCATTGTCCTTTGATGTACAAAAGCTTTGATTTTGATGAAGTCTGATTTATCTACTCTTTTCTTTTGTTGCCTGTGCTTTTGATGTCATACCCAAGAATTATTGCCAAATCTGGTTTTATGAAGATTTTCCCCTGTGTTTTTTTCTAGAAGTTTCATAGCTTTAGTTCCTTACCATTTTCAAGTTGACTTTTTCTTGAGTCAGAGTTGCTTGGTTGCTGTAAATCTTGGACTGTTTCCCAGAGTTCTGACAACATTGGTTCTTTCATATCTGATATTGCTTCAGGGAGAAACTCCTTAATATTTCATAAACTTTAAACAATCAATTTTATTAATATATAATTTACATACAATAAAGTGCACACATTTTAAACATATGGTTTGGTAAGTTTCAGCAAATATACACTCAGACAACCAGCACCCCACTCAAGATACAGAACATTTCCATCATGCCAGAGGGACAACAGACTGAAACCCTCATGCCTCTCTGTGGTCAGTTCCACCCTCCCCTGCCCAGGTAACGATGTCCAATTTCTGTCACTAAGGAATAGTTTTTTAGCAGCTTTTGTTTACCTGAAAATGTCAAGTTCATCCTCATGTTTGAAGGATATTTTCACTGGATATAGAATTATGGATTAACAGGTTTCTTTTCTTTAAAAAAGAAGGCTAACACTTTGACTATGTTTCTCTACTTCTCCTAGCCTCCTTGTTTCTGGTAAAAACTCACCTGTCATTTGCATTGTTCTGCTCTATGTAATTTGTCTTTTTTTATCTGGCTGCTATTAAAGTAGTCTTTTCATCTTTGGTTTTCAGCATTTTGACTAAAGTGTGCTTAGGTTTGGCTTTTTTTTGGTTTTATCCCATTTGGGGTTTACTGAGATTCTTAGATCTGTACATCAACATGTTTCATCAGATTGGTAAATTATATTTATTTTGCCTCATTCTCCCTATGTTCTCCTTTTGGGACTTTAGTGATATGTGTGTGAGACCATTTGATATTTTCCCATAGGTTTCTGGGACTTTGCTCATTTTTCTTCAAAATTTTCTGTTTCTCAACTTTGATCATTTCTAGTGATCTGTCTTCAAGTTCACTGACCCTTTCCTCACCCATCTCAAAACTGCTATTAAGCTCATTCAGTGATTGTTATGTTTCAAGTACTGTGCTATTCAATTTTAGAATTTCTCTTTGGTTATATTTTATAGTTTCCATTTCTCTCCTGAGATTCCCTAGCTGTTCCCTCTTTAAGACCATATTTTGTTTTGGTCTTTGAACATATTTATAATAATTATTTTAAATTCTTGCCTGCTAAGTCTGCTAAATCTAACATCTGGGCCATCTTGGGGTTTCTGTTGACTGTTCCCCTCTCCCCCACAACTTTGTGTCTCATTTCCCTGTTTGTTTGCATATCTAGTTACTTTAACTGCATACTGGGCATTGTGGATAATATTGTGTAGAGACTCTGGATTGAATTTCTGTTCTAGTTGGCAGTTCAGTTACTGATGAATCACCTTGAACTTGTGTAGGCTTAGTTTTAACCTTTATTGTGGTAGATCTGTGGAAATGCCAAGGTATTTGCCAATCCCATTAAACTTGTAGGACTCAACCTCAAGATGAGGATCTTACCAGGGCTTGGTTTTAGGCTTAGATTTTGTTAGGGTGGTTCTTGAGCATACCTTACTCTAGGGCATGTAGGGTATATAGGGCATTTCTAGTATTATCTTGATCCTCAGAGTAGAAAAAGAGTGTTAAGGAAGTCATTCCACTTGGCTCAGCTGGACCTCGAGTATCCCTCAGTATAGCTCACTGTCCCACTTTCAACCCCATTGTGGCCACTTTGTGTTAAGCTTCATGCACTCTCACTCTGTTCGAGGGTAGCCCAGCTTTCAGGCAAGGACTTGGGGGGACCCCACTCCAAAGACTTCTGGACCTCTACCCCAACAGCTAACTTCTTCCTTTTCCCCTGGGCCCTGCCCCACAGAGTCTAGCTGCTTCAGCTGCCCAGAACTCTGATCTCTTCTTCCTTAGCTCAGAGACACTTGCATGCTGTGCTTGGACTCCAGCTTACTGCACTGTAGTGAGAGAGACTGTCCCTAAACAAAATATCGGCAGTCATGGGGCTAACCTTGTGAATTTCACTTCTCTCAGGAATTGCAGTGTTTCAGTCTGTTGTCCTATGCCTGAAAACATTTGTGCCTGTATTTTACTTGGTTTTATGGTTGTTTACAGCAGGATGGCTAGCTCAGTATTAGATACACTACCAGAGCTGGAAGTAGAAATTTGTTTTATCAAGAGGTTTGCTTTTGGAAAGCTACTCAAGGGCTTCCCCAGTTTTCCCAGGAGCCTCTGACAATCCTGTAATTAGAAGTGCTCCCTGTATCACGTCATACTACTTACTAATTATTCTTCAATGGTTGACTGGTCTGCCTTTGCCACAGAGCCATTCAAAGATGGCCTTG